>NC_060149.1:706808778-707168778 GCF_021461385.2 Schistocerca piceifrons
TTGTATTATGCACATTTTTTTAAACATTTAACTTTTGTCACACCTTTATGCGATAACAATGTTAGTTATCCACTAAGGTGTTGTGGTGTAGGAACGATCAGTCAACAGCCAACTCAGTTTCAGACGAGTTTTCTTCGCTGGAAGTTAATAATAGGTGTATCGTTAAGTAGTGTGATATTTTTTAAAATTCTCTTGAACATTTTCAGGTTTAATGTTTTTTCATATTTAAGTACGAACATATAAGCGGTGCACAAAAGAAAGAAGAAGCAAGCATTAGAAAAAAGAAACAAACAAATTAGCGAAAATAAAAGTAACTACTTTCTTTTCTCTTCCTGGTGGTAGTGCTAGCTCAACGGTTACAAAAGTTTGCAGTGTAACAGGTGAGTGCGCTACTGATGTGAAAACTGATAACAGCAGTTGTGAAGCCGAAAAAGAAGACTGTAAGAAAATCGCAATAAATATAATTAGGCCCATTAATATCACTTACTATTGAAATGATCGTACAAATTATTAGTTAGATGTATATGATGAAACTAAAAAGTTCTTTGCCAGACAAAACCCTTATCGGTCAGTGGCTCCATTCGTCAAAGATGCTAAGCAGGAAACCTGGTTCTACTCCATTAAATATAACGAAAATTCACATTGACAGGACGAAGAACTTGAAGAGAATGGTTGTGTTATTCATCTAAAACTGACCCGTTTACTGCAAACCGTGTTGGCTCTTTGGAGGACAGAAATAGCCTTCACCTTGGAGGAAAAGGGTTCGAGAGTGAAGTATAATGCGACACGAAACTAGGTATGCACATCTAACGCATGAGTTGTTTTCAATTCATGGCGTAAGAAAAACACAGTTGATGTGGTTGTGAATTCAGGAGTGAAGAAAACTGAGAGCAAACCTAAACAGGTCCTTGAGGATATTGTATATGTGTCGTTAACACTAGCATCCAATAACACAGATTTTCGGAAACATAGGGAGGCACTGGAAAATCAAACATGGAAAAGTTTTGACAATTATCGAACTTGCAGCAAAGTAGGATCCAGTATTACGTGATCTAATAAATGAACCGAAAGTACCTTAGCCCTTCAACTGAAAACCAGGTAGCGAATGTCCTATCCCGTGTAGCTGAAAAAGAACCTATTAATGACATTAAATCTGCCCCATACTTTTCTGTTATCACAGATACAACGTAGGAAATTACAAAAATAGATTAACTAACTCAGACATTTCGGTATGTTACAGTTTCACATGATGTCACTGAAAAACCTTGGGACGAGAAGATAAATGAAAGCTTTCTAGGTTTTCATGAAGTAAAAGGTCAATGTGCGTTAGAAATAAAAAAATGAAATACTAAGTACAATAGAAGCAAAGGGGCTTTTGTTGACTGAACGCCGTGGTCAAGGTTATGACGGTTGTGCCAGTATGTCATGCATGTACAAAGGTGTTAGCAGGAGAATACAACAAAGACAAAGAACTGCAAAATATGAGCATTGTGTAGCGCATAATTTAAATCTAGTACTTAACGATGCTGCATGTGGAATTCAACAAGGCAGATCCTCTTTATGACACAGTAGAAACGTTGTATCTTTTCTTCAGCCATTGTATCAAAAAATGGGAACTTCTGGCATCTTATTTTACCTTAAAAAAACTTTGCCCACAACTTTGGTCTTTGATATACCAGCCAATTAAAGCCCTTTGTTACGTTTATGTTGATGTATTACGGCTCTGTCAAAAATAATATTTATATATAAACAAAGGGAGAAAGGAGAAGAAACTGTTGTGTTGAAGAACTAATTAGAGAAATTTGAATTCATTTCTCAGATAGTGTTGCAATTAAAGATTCTAGAATGTACTAATTTAGCATCTCAAACAATGCAATCGGGAAATGTTGAGCTTGATAAAGCGTGTTCTCTCTTTTAGAAAGCAGCTGATAATTTATCTTGCCATGGAAACATTTCTGAAGAAGCAGCGTCGTCAGCTACATCGTTAACAAAGAAATGAAGCAATTCACCATAATTTTAAATTAAAAGAATTCGAAAAGGAAAAAAAAACAGTTTCATGAATTGTATCAGGACGTGTGGCTAGTGGATCAAAACAAGTATTTCAGAACCATGGTTTTGAATGGCTGTTTGGACATTATTGTAGCCCAGATAAAAAGCATATTTGCGGGTATGCACAATGTTAACTATTTCTTCAAAATTATTGTCCCAAAATTTCTAAGTCTGCTTCTGCCGAAGAGTTTCACGATGCAGCATTGATTCTTCAAAACGAATATGAGAAGGATTTATCCAATAAAGTCCCAGACCAGGTAATAGGTTCCAGAAACACTCTGATAAAAGAAATAGCCTAATTAACCTCTGTAGCTGACTTAACAAAATTATTAGTAATAGGGAATTCAATCGTAGCAGCTAGCGTTCCAGATTAATGTACAGCATTTTATCTTTTTTCACTATTCCTGGTACTGTTTGTTCGGCTGAGCCCTCATTTTCGAAGCTCAGACTTATAAAGAAGTGTTGCGGGAATTCTATGACCCAAAATGGACTTAGTGAACTCAGCCTCCTCAGTATTTAAAGTGAAATCGCTGGGTCCATTGATGTCAGTAAAATAATATCTTCGCATCACAGAAAGCTCGCAGCATGGTCCTGTTTCACTACAGATTAAGGCTAGTAAAGTGATGTTATTAATAACATTTAACAGTATCAAAAATTTTGTTTAATACTTTGAAAATAGTGAACAAATAATCGCTTTGTTTACATTACATGGGATTATGCAACACATTGCATTAAATTTCTACTTCTACCTACGTTTATCATGAATATGGTTAAATGTGAAGTGGGGACTTCATTTTTCTATTCGTCAAGTTCCGTCAGACCGTACACTCCTGGAAATTGAAATAAGAACACCGTGAATTCATTGTCCCAGGAAGGGGAAACTTTATTGACACATTCCTGGGGTCAGATACATCACATGATCACACTGACAGAACCACAGGCACATAGACACAGGCAACAGAGCATGCACAATGTCGGCACTAGTACAGTGTATATCCACCTTTCGCAGCAATGCAGGCTGCTATTCTCCCATGGAGACGATCGTAGAGATGCTGGATGTAGTCCTGTGGAACGGCTTGCCATGCCATTTCCACCTGGCGCCTCAGTTGGACCAGCGTTCGTGCTGGACGTGCAGACCGCGTGAGACGACGCTTCATCCAGTCCCAAACATGCTCAATGGGGGACAGATCCGGAGATCTTGCTGGCCAGGGTAGTTGACTTACACCTTCTAGAGCACGTTGGGTGGCACGGGATACATGCGGACGTGCATTGTCCTGTTGGAACAGCAAGTTCCCTTGCCGGTCTAGGAATGGTAGAACGATGGGTTCGATGACGGTTTGGATGTACCGTGCACTATTCAGTGTCCCCTCGACGATCACCAGTGGTGTACGGCCAGTGTAGGAGATCGCTCCCCACACCATGATGCCGGGTGTTGGCCCTGTGTGCCTCGGTCGTATGCAGTCCTGATTGTGGTGCTCACCTGCACGGCGCCAAACACGCATACGACCATCATTGACACCAAGGCAGAAGCGACTCTCATCGCTGAAGACGACACGTCTCCATTCGTCCCTCCATTCACGCCTGTCGCGACACCACTGGAGGCGAGCTGCACGATGTTGGGGCGTGAGCGGAAGACGGCCTAACGGTGTGCGGGACCGTAGCCCAGCTTCATGGAGACGGTTGCGAATGGTCCTCGCCGATACCCCAGGAGCAACAGTGTCCCGAATTTGCTGGGAAGTGGCGGTGCGGTCCCCTACGGCACTGCGTAGGATCCTACGGTCTTGGCGTGCATCCGTGCGTCGCTGCGGTCCGGTCCCAGGTCGACGGGCACGTGCACCTTCCGCCGACCACTGGCGACAACATCGATGTACTGAGTCGTGTGAAGTTAGCACCCCTTTTTCGAGAAATATACATTTTTTTCAGAGTTCTTGATAGATATGGCATAGTTCTAGAGTTCTTTGTACAAAATTTCAATAGTTCTGCAGAATTTAGCGAAGAAAACAACAATATTCGAAAAAATTTTCGTATCGAAAACGTTCTTTGGCAATTTCCGCAAAATGTAAATAAGTGCAAGAGTTCTGAGCACAGTTCTGAACAGAGCTCCAAGAGTTCTTTCGAAAATCCAAGTACCATTTTTTTGTGCAGCTAATAGTTTACGAGATAATTGCATTTTAATGAGAAAATCTTTTCACTTACTGTGAAGTTGGCACCCTTTTTTTCAGAAAGATATATTTTTTTCAGAGTTCTTGATAGATATGGCATAGTTCTAGAGTTCTTTGTACAAAATTTCAATAGTTCTGCAAAATTTAGCGACGAAAACAATATTCGAAAAAATTTTCGTATCGAAAACATTCATCGTCAATTTTCGCAGATTGTAAATAAGTACAACAGTTCTGAGCACAGTTCTGAACAGAACTCCAAGAGTTCTATCGAAAACCCAAGTAACATTTTTTTGTGCAGCTAATAGTTTACGAAATAATTGCAATTTAAGGAGAAAATCTTTTCATTTACTGTGAAGTTGGCACCATTTTCTTCAGAAATGTATATCTCTTTCACAGTTCTTGACAGGTATGCCATAGTTCTAGAGTTCTTTGTACAAAATTTCAATAGTTCTGCAGAATTTAGGGAAGAAAACAACAATACTCGAAAAAATTTTTCTATCGAAATCATTTTTTGTCAATTTTCGCAAAAATTAAACTGGTACAACAGTTCTGAGGACAGTTCTGAACAGAACCCCAAGAGCTCTATCGAAAATCGTAATAACATTTTTCTATGGCGATAATAGTTTGTGATAAATTGATTTAATGTGGGACACACTTTCTCTACAGAAAATATAAATATATTCGTACAACAGTTCTGATGACAGTTCTGGACACCACGTGAAGAGTTCTATCGAAATTCCTAGTAGAATATTTTAGTGGAGGTAATAGTTTAAGAGGTAATCGCAACTTAATTAAGAACCCCATAAGAGCTCCTACTGTGAAGCTGGCACCCTTTTTTTCAGAAATATATATTTTTTTCAGAGTTCTTGATAGATAAGTCATAGTTATAGAGTTCTCGGTACAAAATTTCAATAGTTATGCAGAATTTAGCGAAGAAAACAACATTGTATAACAAAGCTGATTCAGGAACCCTTTCCTTTTGACACAATTCTTTCTGTTGCCGCAATAAATCACTTGTGCATAGATTCCAACTGTACTGATCATTACAAAAATACAACCATTGACCAGCGGCGCACATTTCTTGCAGCGTTGTACAAAGCATTCGGCTTATCCGCTGTGAAAATACTACACTTAACGCTATTTTAAAATTTACGGTGGATGGCTTCCGTTTATCTACAATGTCAGCATCTATCGAATTATCTTCATGCAAACGTGATGCCTGGATCACTCACTTCCCCTTTTAGGTACGGAGGAAACTACAGTTCAGTCTTGTGGAAGTCAAAAAAGGAAATGTGGGCAGCCCTTCTTTTACTGATAGCAAACTCTAGAGAAATCTCCACACTTGTTTTTCTTCATCATGCCAACAAAAGAAAAACTCTCCCTTCATAGCTCTATTATCATTCCAGTACTAGTAAACCAGTTGTCTGCTTTCACATTTCGACCTGACTGATATATAGGTTTACACAGTCACAGAACAACATCAAATTGTTTATTGCTCAGTTGGTAAATCCTTCTGGTTGCAACACAGCGTATATTTCCAAATTGTACAGATAAAATACTTAAGAATCCACACTTAAGAATCCATACTCGTTTGTTTTGATTGATACATATTGGCGAAAACTGTACCTTCCACAGAATCCTTCCAGCTTCTTGCCTACTGTAACATTTTCTCCAAGGGTGTAAGATTTGTGGTAGTTGCGTACAAACACAATAAATATTTCCCGAATAGCTGTTAGCTTGTCTAATTGTCTCCTTTCATCACGAATAGCGCGACTGTAAAATCTAAGGCTCTCCAGAATATATTTGAAACGTTTTATGTTCGTTTGCGAGGTGAAATTTTTCAATGCCATCACCATCAGTTCCACACAGATCTTCCAGGCTTTATCTGTTACTTTTGTTAACAACAATTAAAAACAAGAGACTGATGAAGGCTTTCAATTCAATATCATCTATTGATTTTACCCCTCTCTCACGCTGAAATGAGGCTTTGATGCTCTCAAAATTCTGATTGGAATACAAAACTACAATAGACAAATATCGTTATCTATGAGGTAATTACAGCATCACAAATGCTGCTTTGGCTGCATCTATTGGTACAGGTAAATTTCGAATAATATTATGCTCTTCGAACAATATGCTTCGAATTTCTTCAACATTATCTAGTACTTCCCACTTAAAATAATAAAATTCCTATAAAATAACGCAACCAGGCGCAGTGTATTAATCTGATATTTGACGTTCAGACAGCGGACACTGACTATTAAACAGTTCAAACAGAATGTAAGTGCAGTTTACATTCTGGATTAGCTTTGTACTACTTACTACGTTGATAAACAAATAAACTAATCGCTGAAATGAAATACGAAAGGGCACAGTGGATAAAAACGAGCAATCGGCGCATATCTCATCAAGAGAGCATTAGCGTCGATACTGAGTCATACATACAACAATGAAAGGCACTCATGAAGTGTATATTTTTAGAATCAGGAAGAACCAGATGAATTTTATCACGTAAAACAGTAATTGTTTTGAACTCTCATGACATCCAGGACCCACTAACAGCTAAAAATATGCCCAGGACCCTCATGGATGAAAGTTATATTGCAACATCACCAGCCGCTAGGATACATAAAAACATGTGCTGTGTGTAACGAATAAATTTGAAATTGATGTCGTTAATATTGTTGCAAACATTTGTTCTAGTTAGAAAGGAAGTGTGGAAGTTTGATGAGTTACACTACAGCGAGAGTTAAAAGTCTTTACAATGTATAGAAATGTAAGTATATTTACTGAATATATCGTACAAACGAACTAAGTAGTATGTTTAAATCCTAATTCAATACATGACTGATAGAGGTGTTATAATGTCGAGCGGATACAATATTAAAGTTAATAAGAAGTTCGAAATTTGTAAATAAGAACCTCGTTTATTTGGTCCTCAATAATCCAGATTTCCGGTTTATCCGGATTCATATTTTGTGTCCCTTGGTATTTTTCTCTTTTTTTTCTTATAACACGAAGATGTGTAGTCGGTGAGGTACATAGGCTGCTTATCACCAGGCCGGTAATTTAGTCTAGTACTGAGTGATAAGGAACTCGGAGTGTGTGAATGACATTGTTTCTCAAGTATTGTACATTAATATAACGGTGTATTGATGCCCATCAAGTAAGTTGCATAGTAACCACGCCAACAGCACTCCACCACAGCTCATTGTACCTCTGGTGCGATTCTCGACAGGTGTGACACCATCTGGTTAGTGGCGCGTGTGAATGTATCTGCTCTCTCAGCCATCTGTTTGTTTTGCACTGACGAGCCTTCTCTCCTTGAATCATCTAAGCGTGCACATCCCACGCTTCCACCTACAGTTACTACAGTCAGTCTTAAGAAGGTGTACTGGCATTTGTATAGTGCTGAACATTTAGACTTTTTGTATTTAGTAGAATATACATCCGGTTTTCGATTTTCGGTTTTCCAAAATAAAAGTGAGAATTTACGATCGTACTCATAGCTGTACTTCCAGCAGTATTTCATCTCCTGCGTTCCCAATTTCGTAGAAGTTGTCCTACGAAAATTGCAGAAGAAGCACTCCTGGACGAAAGGATATTGTGACGAAATTCTTTGGTCACAGCCTGGGGTTAGAGACCCGGTCCGGCACACAGTTTTTATCTGCCAGTAAGTTTCACATCGGCGCACACCCACTGCAGAGTGAACACACAATCTATTTCATAATCTACTGGCACCATAAAAATGTTATGAGGGTTTTTAAAAGAACTCTTTCGGTGCTATCCAGAACTGGCAGCAAAAGGGTTGTGCCAATTTATTATAATGTAGACCAAGTGGGTCTCTCGAAAATGCTATTATCTCATTAACTGTTATCCCCACAAAAAATGTTATTACAGTTGTCGGTAGAACTCTTAGAGTCGTATTAAGAAATGCCGTCAGATCTTTTGTACGAATTTATTACTTTTACATGACAAAAGTGAGTCCCACATTAATTATCTCATATAATGTCATCGTCACAAATAATGTTATTATAGTTTTTGGTAGAACTGTGTGGGTGATATTCAGAACTGTCATCAGAACTATTCTACGAATTTTGCTATATTAGATAAAGTGAGTATCAGATTAAAACAATTATTGTATAAACTATTATCGCCACAAAAATGTTCTTATCATTTTCAATGCAACTCTTCCGGTGCTATCCAGAACTGCCAACAGAACTGTTATACAAATTTATTTTTTCCAAACTGACAAATAATTTTTTACCATACCAAAATTTTGCCGTGTTATTGTTTTCTTCCCGAAATTCTGTAGAACTATTCGTGTTTTGAGCAGGGAAATCTAGAACTATTGCATATATATCAAGAACTGTGAAAAAAATTTATATTTATCGTAAAAGGGGTTCAAACTTCACGGGAAATGCTCATAAGCATTCCTTAATAATGGCAGTTACTACGTAAAGAATTACCTGCACAGAATATGTTACTAGATTTTTCGATAGAACTCTTACAATGCTATCCAGAGCTGGCATCAGAGCATACGAACAGACATAATTTTTTTTTTTTTTTTGAGTAAGAGTGCCCCACATTTAATCAATTACCATACAAACTATTACAGCCACAAAAAATGTTATTATGATTACAGATAGAAGTCTTGACGTGTTAACCAGAACTGTTCATCAAAACTGTTGAACGAATTTACTTTTTCTGTGGAGAAAGTGGGTCTAACATCAAAGCAGTTACCGTATAAACTATCATCGCCACAAAAAGATGTTATTAGGATTTTCGATAGAGCTCTTGGTGTTCTGTTCAGAACTGTTGTACGAATTTACTTTTTGCGAAAATTGACAAAGAATGTATTCGATACGAAAAATTTTTCGAGTATTGTTGTTTTTTTCGCTAAATTATGCAGGACTATTCAAATTTTGTACAAATAACTCTAGAACTATGACATTTCTATCAAGAACTCTGAAAATATATATATATATTTCTGAAGAAAAGCATTCCAACTTCACAGTAAGTGAAGAGGTTCCCTAATTAAATTGCAATTATATCGTAACGTGTTAGCTGCACAAAAAATTGTAATTAGGATATTCTATAGAACTATTGGGGTTCTGTTCAGAACTGACCTCAGAACTGTTGCCCGAATTTACTTTTTGCGAAAATTAATAACGAATGTTTGCTATACGAAATTTTTTTCGAGTATTGTTGTTTTCTTCGTTAAATTCTGCAGAACTATTGAAATTTTGTACAAAGAGCTCTAGAACTATGCCATATCTATCAAGAACTCTGAAAATAATATACATTTCTGAAAAAAAGGGTGCCAACTTCACAGTAAGTGAAAAGATTTTCTCCTTAAATTACAATTATCTCGTAAACTATTAGCTGCACAAAAAAATGTTACTTGAGTTTTCGATAGAACTCTTGGAGTTCTGTTCAGAACTGTGCTCAGAACTGTTGTACTTATTTACAATTTGCGAAAATTGACGATGAATGTTTTCGATACGAAAATTTTTTCGAATATTGTTTTCGTCGCTAAATTCTGCAGAACTATTGAAATTTTGTACAAAGAACTCTAGAACTATGGCATATCTATCAAGAAATCTGAAAAAAGTATACATTTCTGAAAAAAAGGGTGCCAGCTTCACAGTAGGAGCTCTTATGGAATTCTTAATTAAGTTGCAATTACCTCTTAAACTATTACCTGCACAAAAAAATTTCACTAGGATTTTCGATAGAACTCTTCACGTGGTGTCCAGAACTGTCATCAGAACTGTTGTACGAATATATTTATATTTTCCGTAAAGAAAGTGTGTCCCATATTAAATCAATTTATCTCAAACCATTATCGCCATAGAAAAATGTTGTTGGGATTTTCGATAGAGCTCTTGGGGTTCTGTTCAGAACTGTCCTCAGAACTGTTGTACAAGTTTAATTTTTACGAAAATTGACAAAAAATGTTTTCGATACGAAAATTTTTTCGAATTTTGTTGTTTTCTTCGCTAAATTCTGCAGAACTATTGAAATTTTGTACAAAGAACTCTAGAACTATGCCATATCTATCAAGAACTCTGAAAAAAATGTATATTTCTCGAAAAAGGGGTGCTAACTTCACACGACTGATGTACTGTGGAGACCTCACGCCCCACGTGTTGAGCAATTCGGCGGTACGTCCACCCGGCCTCCCGCATGCCCACTATACGCCCTCGCTCAAAGTCCGTCAACTGCACATACGGTTCACGTCCACGCTGTCGCGGCATGCTAACAGTGTTAAAGACTGCGATGGAGCTCCGTATGCCACGGCAAACTGGCTGACACTGACGGCGGTGGTGCACAAATGCTGCGCAGCTAGCGCCATTCGACGGCCAACACCGCGGTTCCTGGTGTGTCCGCTGTGCCGTGCGTGTGATCATTGCTTGTACAGCCCTCTCGCAGTGTCCGGAACAAGTATGGTGGGTCTGACACACCGGTGTCAATGTGTTCTTTTTTCCATTTCCAGGAGTGTATATTAGTTACTGATCAGTTATAGGCTACATTTCATTACAGGGGGGGCAGGATTTTTATTTCTGCAGGCGGGCCCGTGTCGTGTACGTTACCCCTCTACCTCAACGGCGAGGGGCGCAGGACCCATTCGTCTCGAGGTCAGAAAAATAGGACACGTTCCTCCCGAGCCCGCAAGGGTCCGGAAAAGGATGGGAGCCATTACTCCCGTTTAAAGCAGGTAGACGTGTCTTTCACAGCTGGCGACGGCCCTGCAGCGCATCGAGAGATGAGGTCGGAGTGTGTGACCAGCCTGAAGAACCGTTAGCGTTCTCGCACGGGTTTTTTCTGCCCCTTCTGGCCACTCATCCCGGCCCATTCTTCAGTCCAAACTTTATGAATACTCCAAGCAAGCAAAGCTTTCTAGCATATGTACTTATAGTAGAAGCTGTAAAAGTTTTCCGCGTTTATCATGAATATGGTAAAATGTGACGTGGGGACTTCATTTTTCTATTCGTCAAGTTCTGTTAGACCGCAAAAAGCCAGTAAAACGGCTGAATATAAACTAGCACAATAGTAATGAAACACAGAAACTGGCTGAAATATCTCCAAGGAACTACTAGGCGTAATAGAAGGAGTGTGCCAGCAGGAGATTCTTCAATTTAGGTGCGAGAATCACCACTAAGATCTTTGACACCTCGCGGTAGCTTACCGAAAAGGGATGCGGGAGAATACTATACGCCTTATGCACAAGAGTCTACATCTACATCTACATTTATACTCCGCAAGTCATCCAACGGTGTGTCACTGTCATTACCTCCCTTTCCTGTTCCAGTCGCGTATGGTTCGCGGGAAGAACGACTGCCGGAAAGCCTCCGTGCGCGCTCGAATCTCTCTAATTTTACATTCGTGATCTCCTCGGGAGGTGTAACTAGGGGGAAGCAATATATTCGATACCTCATCCAGAAACACATCCTCTCGAAACCTGGACAGCAAGCTACACCGCGATGCAGAGCGCCTCTCTTGCAGAGTCTACCACTTGAGTTTGCTAAACATCTCCGTAACGCTATCCCGCTTACCAAATAACCCTGTGATGAAATGCGCCGCTCTTCTTTGGATCTTCTCTATCTCCTCTGTCAACCCGACCTGGTATGGATCCCACACTGATGAGCAATACTCAAGTATAGGTCGAACGAGTGTTTTGAAAGCCACCTCCTTTGTTGATGGACTACATTTTCTAAGGATTCTCCCAATGAATCTCAACCTGGCACCCGCCTTACCAACAATTAATTTTATATGATCATTCCATTTCAAATCGTTCCGTACGCATAGTCCCAGATATTTTACAGAAGTAACTGCTACCAGTGTTTGTTCCGCTATCATATAATCATGCAATAAAGGCTCCTTCTTTCTATGTATTCGCAATACATTACATTTGTCTATGTTAAGGGTCATTTGCCACTCCCTGCACCAAGTGCCTATTCGCTGCAGATCTTCCTGCATTTCGCTGCAATTTTCTAATGCTGCAACTTCTCTTCTCTGGGAGGTATGATCCACATGTAGACTGAATTTCTGTCTAATATTAATTGAATGAAAGCTGCTAATTCTTGTGAAGTAGCTCATGTTGTTAAAAACGAACATCGTTTCAAAAATCCATGTTGAGAGTGCCAGTTTGTTTAGACTCTGAATTTTGTGACAAGGTAATTTTTGCGTGAATGTGGACTTCTTCAATCCCTACAGCATCTAGCTCTTCAGTAGAAACAATTTCAATAAAGCTGCTGCAACATGAGCTCGCAAACTGCTGAAAAGCCTCTGGGCTATTACCTGCAGGTCACTAGGCTAGTTCGGGAGGAGTGGGTACTGTTACCCGCTAATCTATCTTGTTTTAGGAGGAATGGGATCCTCGGCGAGAGTTCATCAACTCCAATGGTATCGTCAGGAATTCCCCAGAGAAGTGTGATAACACCATTGTTATTCTCTGTATGCGTTAAAAACAGTGGCGGCTGGTGCTCACTTTCGTTGGTGGGGCCAGTAAATTTTACTAGCGAATTGCTCCAAACTGTTTGTTATATAACATTTGTTTACGACTTACTGCTTAAAAACCCTAGAAAAATAGTAAAACTGGTAATTATACAGATATGAATGTAGGGCTAATCCAAGAAATACTGTAGTTAATAATAAAGTATATACAGAAGTGAACTGAAGTTGTTTTTATGTGTTGCGTGTGTAATATTGTAATTGCGCCTAGCCGCTTGATTTCTAGCTCCTCTTCCATATTTCATAAATTAAAGGCCGTTTTTAGCAAACAATCTACTTTATTCATTTTAAAATCACTGTAAGAATTCATTTTAAAATCACTGTAAGAATACTCGAGTTGCGACCACAGAGCTCCAGAATATGAAACACTACTGAGATATGTCCCGTTTGCTGTTTGCAACCTTTTCTGTCGACGAAGGGCGGTAGGAGAGGCTATGGACAAGAGGGTGGGGGGGGGGGGGGGGGCGGAGAGGGTTATGTGTCAACTGTGCAATTAATTCATACATCTGCTGCAAACACAGTTAGCTCATTTCAACAATGGAATTTTTGCTGGTACTTCGCTACAGTATTGTTGGATCTCTAAAGTTGGCCACCGGGTCATGAAACAAAAAACATGCAGTTTAACCACCGTCTTCTTATTCTTGCCGATTTCTGCTAACTGTGGACTGGAGTGAAACTATTTAAGCTAAACTGCTTCAAAATATTCGATACAGTAGTAAGCGAAACGGGAAACATCTCAATAAAACACACCATTTCATCTCACTTTCATTTTCTGCCAGGAAAGCGTTAAATGAGAGTTCTGTATCTTATTTTGAAAACTACGCAGCAGATTTTGGGCCCAAATATAACAGAAATATCGACACAGAAGAGCTAGCTAACGAAGTAGCTGCTTTCAAATTACAGCAGAAATAGTCGAAAAGAGTGCTGAGACAGATTCTCATATGAACATTTGTAATTTTTTGTTTTTGATGTGTAGGTTACGAGATGCTTATTCAAACATAGAAATAGATTTGAGGATATTTATGACAATTTCAACTCAGTTCCAGCAAATTAAAAATGATAAAAAAATTATTTATGCTCAAGTGTAGGTGAAGCAGACTGTCAAATTCAGCTGTCTTGTCGATGGAACATGACACAGCTGCTAAATTTGACTTCAATGATATTATCAATGAGTTTGCTGCGCTCAAAGCCCGGAAATGAAAAGTAAAATTATAATAAGAATACAGTTCTCGGAACTGAATGTCTTTTCAACACCTAATTACAGCTCTTTTCTTTTATTTCCAATTAATGATTCGTAAGCTATTAATAATTTAATACGAGTAAATAGAATCTGTCCTTGATTATACATCGCGATAAAATCAAAGTACAGTAACACCCACAAACAATGAGACATAGATTTTGTTTCACTTTCAATTATTTTAGAAAGTTTGTACAATTTGCAATTTATTTACTGCGATGATACATTTAATTTGTTGTGTGAAATATTTATCGTCAATATAGCTCATGCAAGTAACATTTTTCCAGTAACGCTTGATTTTTATTAAGTCTTCCTTACAAATTTCAAAATTTCCTATATCTGCTTAGAAAAAATTGCACAAACGTAGTTTTCTCGGGGGGGGGGGGGGGGGGCGAGAAGTTTTGGAATTTCTGCCAGTGGCATGGATCTGGCTGCGGGCCCTATTTGCATGGACTCAAACGTTGTGTAGACGAGCGGACGGGTGGCCCAGGAGGGGTAAAAGGCAGCAGGGTCCGACAGGGTGCGTGACCTGATCCGCCTAGCGGGCCCGTCCGACCCACAGAGCATAGAAGAATGCTCTGTGGTCCGAGCTGGCCCTACTCTATGCTACGGCGAGGAGCGAATTGAGAAAGGGAAACTGCTTGGCCACATCACTGTGACTTCTGTTTTACGAGCCCGGGGTGCGGAGGGAGTGGGGGCTATCCGACGCAAGCCGGTGGTGCTCGACGAATGGGGTGGGGAAAGGAAAACAATTTCGGCACTGTGGAGGAATACTCTTTGGGGAGGGAGAGAGAGAGAGAGAGAGGGAGAGAGAAAGAGAGAGGTAGCAGCGAGGCCTGGCCCGGCTACCGACAGCGCAGAGTAACATCGTATCTCTGTAGCGCAGCAGTGGAAATTGGACCTGATTACATATACATTCTGTGATTCGTACCACATCAAATCGTGTATTATTCATGCTCTGCGAAATAATACTGAAGAAATAAAGCGAATAAAATTACGTCACAAAATTTCTGGTGGGACTGGGCCCCTCTAGACCTTAAGAACGAGCCCTCTCTGATAAATGACCTGACAGATAGAATGAGTATCAGTCTGCGACTGTTTGCTGATGACGCTGTAGTGTACGCGAGAAGCCGGTCGCTGTGGTCGAGCGGTTCTAGGCGCTTCAGTCCGGAACCGCGCGACTGCTACAGTCGCAGGTTCGAATCCTGCCTCGGGCGTGGATGTATGTAATGTCCTTAGGTTAATTAGGTTTAAGTAGTTCTAAGTTCTAGGGGACTGATGACCTCAGATGTTAAGTCCTATAGTGCTCAGATCCATTTGAACCATTATTGTACGCGAAAGTGTCGTCGTTGAGTGACTGCAGAAGCGTACAGGTTCACTTGGGCAGAATTTCTATTTGGTGTGATGAGCGGCAGCTTGCTGTAAATGTGGAAAAATGTAAGACAGTGCAGAAGGGTAGGAAAAACAATCCTGTAACGTCCGAAAACAGTGTTAGCGATGCGCTGCTTGACACACTCGCGTCGATTAAATACACTGAAGCGCCAAAGAAATTGGTAAAGGCATGCGTATTCAAATACGGAGATATGTAAACAGGCAGAATATGGCGCTGCGATCGGCAGCGCCTATATAAGACAACAAGCGTCTGGCGCAGTTGTTAGATCGCCTACTGCCGCTACAATGGCAGGTTCAAATGGATCTGAGCACTATGGGACTTAACTTCTGAGGTCATCAGTCCCCTAGAACTTAGAACTACTTAAATCAAATTAACCTAAGGACATCACACACAGCCTTGCCCGAGGCAGGATTCGAACCTGCGACCGTAGTGGTCCTGCGGTTCCAGACTGTAGCGCCTAGAACCGCACGGCCACCCCGGTCGGCTACAATGGCAGGTTATCAAGATTTAAGTGATTTTGAAAGTGGTAGTATAGTCGGTACACGAGTGATGGGACACAGCATCTCCGAGGTAGCGATAAAGTGGGGATTTTCCCGTACACCATTGAATATCAGGAATCCGGTAAAACATTAAATCTTCGACATCGCTGCGGCCGGAAAAAGATCTTTTAAGAACGGGACCAACGACGACTGAAGAGAATGGTTCAGCGTGACAGAAGTGCAGCCCTTCCGCAAATTGCTGCAGATTTCAATGCTGGGCTATCAACAAGTGTCAGCGTGCGAACCATTCAACGAAACATCAGCGGTATGGGCTATCTGAGCCGAAGGTCCACTCGTGTACCCTTAAAGACTGCACGATACAAAGCTTTACGCCTCGCCTGGGCCCTTCAACACTGACATTGGACTGTTGATGACTAGAAACGTGTTGCCTGGTCGGACGAGTCTCGGTACAAACTGCATCGAGCAGATGGACGCGTACGAGTATGGAGACAACCTCATCAATCCATGGACCGTGCACGTCAGCAGGGGACTGTTCAAGCTGGCGGAGTCTCTGCAGTGGTGTGGGGCGTGTGCAATTGAAATGATATGCAACACCTGATACATCTAGTACGTCTCTGACAGGTGACATGTACGTAAGCATAGACAAGAACATTATTGAGCAAATCTGGGATGCCTTGCAACGTGCTGTTCAGAAGAGGTCTCCACCCCCTCGTACTCTTGTGGATTTATTGACAGTCCTGAAGGAATGATGGTGTCAGTTCCCTCCAGCACTACTTCAGACATTAGTCGAGTCGATGCCACATCGTGCTGCGGCATTTCTGCGTGCTCTCTGGGAGGCCCTACACAATATTGGGCACTTTCTTTGGCTCTTCAGTGAATCGAGGTATAACGTTGCAAAACGATACGAAGTGGAACAGGCGCGTAAGGATGGTAGTAGGAAATGTGAATGGTCGACTTTGGTTTATTGGGAGAGTTTTCAGAGAGTGTAGCTCATCTACAAAGAAACCGCGTGTTGTAGAACATTTCTCTGCAAACCATTCCTGAGTACTGCTTGAGTATTTGGGAACGCCACCAGCTCGGATTAAAGACTGACATCGAACTAATTCAGAAGCGCGCTGCTAGGTTTGTTGCCGGTAGGTTCAATTAACATGTGAGTGTTACGTGGATGTTTCGTGAACTCCACTGAGTATCCCTGGAGGAAGGCAACGTTCTTTTCGTGAAATACTCTTGAAAATGTTTGGAGAAAATGCATTTACATCTGATTGGAGAACGATTCTATTACGACCAACGTACATTTCGCATAAGAACCGCGAAGACAAGATTATCTTGTCAGCGCTCGAACAGAGACATATATATAATTGTTTTTCCCTTGGTCCATTTGCGAGTGGACTAGGAAAGGAAATGACTGGTAATGCTACATGATACTCTCCACCATGCGCCATGCGGTAGATAACGAAGATTTAGATGTAGATGTAAATGTAGATCCGGAGCAATCTGCAGAGGGGTGACCACTCCAGACAAACAGGAAAAGCGGATGTCAGAATGAGTATCACGGAGAGTATCTTAAAGAAATGTAATTCATCCACGAAAGAAGTGGCGCAGAAAGTGAACGTTCGACCGATTCGTGAGTACTGTCCATCAGTCTGCAACCCCCATGAATCACAAATAATGGAAGAGAGAGATAGAAGATCCAACGAAGAGCGGCGCATTTCGTCGGCGCGAGAGTATTCCGGAGATACTCAATAAACTCCAATAGCAGGTGCTATAAGACAGGTGTTGTGCATCACGAAGAAGTTTGCTGTTGAAATTTTGAGAGCTTGCATTCGGAGAAGAGTCGGGCAACATATTGCTTCCTCCCATGTACGTCTCGCGAAATGTCAGAGAATTAGATATCATATGTAGTTTTACCGACAGTTATTCTTCCCACGCACTGTTTGTGAATAGGACAAGGACAGTGGCAAAACGACAGTTGTACCAGAAATACCCTCCGTCACACATAGTAAGGTGGCTTTCCGAGTGTAAGCGTAGATTAAGTACTTTCTGGACTAGCACTCATGGAAGAAAGCACACTGCGGAGAACTTGGCTTAGCCACAGTCTAGGGGATTGTTTCCAAAATAGATTTTTTCATTCTCCAGCTGAGTGCGCGTTGTTCTTCCTACCAGATTAAAATTGTGTGGCAGATCACGACTCGCTAGTCTAGCAAGGTATACAGAAATGTTTGCTTGAAACTGACTGGAGCGCTCAGTCGGTAGGACAACTTCGCATTACATGCAATGTTTTGAGTTCGAGTCCCGGTCTGGCACAGAGTTTTAACCTGCCAAAAAGGTTCAAACCAACATACACTTTGCTGATGAGTAAATGATTCATTCTGGAATAATTAAGTTGCACGCATTTGACCACAGTTCTAAAAGCGTGCGTAGTTGAAAAGTTTTCCTTTATTCTGCTGATTAGTTACAAACTATTTTCGCGTTTCGCCCTGAACTGAGACAATGGTTTCCTGGGCGGAAAACACTTGCTTGTGAGAGAAATAATGAGTAGGTAACGTCGTGAGTCACCTCTCTGGCAACTTAGATGGTGTCTGTGAACGAGCACGCGAGCTCCACGCAAGTAAGGACGTAGAGTTCTTTCGCAACCACTTGCATTTTACTGCATGTCAATCCTTACGACACATGTCACTCTTAATCTCATATCTGATGTAACAAGTTCGTTGTAAATCATAAGCAATGTCAGATAAAGCGAAATTCCTTGTAGTTAGAGGATACATTTACATTCTGAATCAGCAGCCATCTGAAACTGATCATTAAGATTGCATAAGTCAGCCGTATGAACTGCAATAATAATACAGGAATCTTGACAGTGTTGCCCTGTGCAAGGTCATACCGACCATATTATAAAGTATCTCGATTCTCGAACTTTTTTTTAAATTGGAAACCACGCTGACGTCGACTGAAGAAAGTACGTCCCTTTGAGATATGTAACCAAGATTGCAAACGAATCATAAATTTCCCTCGAAGCAGCACGCAAAACGCTACATGGGATGGAGAGTCGTCTGCAGGCCCTGAAGTAATGTTTGTTGTGGCCAAGGACAACGTGATATGACTGTTGCTGTTCATGTTATCCTTAAATGACTTAGTGGATAGAATCAGTTGCAAATCTCAAGCTTGTCGCAGATGATGCAATTATCCATGACGAAATTCTATTCGATAAATATTGCAGTTATATCCAGTGAGATGTCGACAGAATATCAGTCTGGTGCAAGGAGTGGCAATCAGGTCTTAACGCAGAAGTATACAAAGCTATTCACTTTAAGAAAAGTGGTATCGTTGTGACTTCTGAAATTTTCCCGGCGTATTTCTTCTTCTAATAATTTCCGGGTATGCAGCCGGATCCCGTCGACATTCTGCCACGATATTTCGGCCCAGAGACGTCCGGCCATCATCAGGTGAGTACACAACTACTGAAGAGCCCAGGTGCAGTCGCGGTATTTATGCCGAATCTCGCGCATGTGAAATGTACTGGCATCCTACAGCGCATGCGTCAGGTGTTGACATGCGCAGCATAGCCGAGTTGTACGTGCTGCCCTCGGTGGTGGAAATAAAGGTTCATCTAGTCATTGAGTATCGAATGACATTGTCGATTCCGCTGTGATTGTATAATTTTAATAACAGGATTCCAATTTTTATCCAGCTGAAAGCCGTTGTCACGATTTATAAGATTATTGGCAAGACGTATTTCTACTGATTCCTTGATTACGGAATCCCAAAAACCGGAAACCGGGGATAAAATTTTTGTTACATTGTATTCCATTGAATGTCCCAAAGAAATACAGTGCTCTGTTACTGCCGATTTTGACGGTTGCCGCAGACGGGTGTATCTTTCATGTTCTATACATCGTTCATGGACAGTTCTTGTCGTCTGGCCAATATATGCAGCGCCACATTCACAGGGAATTTTGCAGACGCCTGCCTTCTTCAGTTGTAAATCGTCTTTAACGGATCCAACCAGGGCCCGGTTCTTTGCTGGTGGACGGAAGATAACCTTGATTTTATTTTTCTTCAGTAATCGGCCTATTTTCGACGACACATTCCCGGCGTATGGAAGGAACGCAGTTGATTTAAAATCATCATCTGCGTCCTCAGTGCGTTGCTTCTTGTTATGATAGTTGCGCATGGCCTTCCTTATTTGGCGAGAAGTGTAGCCAATCTCTTTGAAAACCTTCTCCAAGTGTTCTAATTCTGCGTGGAGGTTTTCATCATCCGATATTATATGCGCTCGATGTATTAAGGTACTGAGAACACCGGCTGTTTGTGCTGGGTGATGGCAGCTTGACGAGTCGCTTTCCTGTACACAGAATGTCCTAATGACCCATCATTTTTACGGCGTACTAGCACGTCTAGAAATGGTAAAGTGCCCTCTTTTTCAATCTCCATCGTAAATTTGATGTTCTCATGTAATGAGTTTAAGTGATGAAGGAATTTCTCCAGTTCCTGTCTGCCATGAGGCCATACAGCAAAAGTATCATCTACGTACCGCCAGAAGACCGTAGGCTTTAAAACAGCAGACTCAAGTGCTTTCTCCTCAAAGTCCTCCATAAAGAGATTAGCTACCACAGGCGACAAAGGGCTCCCCATGGCGACGCCGTCTGTTTGTTCAAAGAATTCGTCATTGAATAAAAAGTACGTTGAGGAGAGTATATGTTCAAACAAGGCCGTCATTTCTGCACTGAATAAGTTACCAATAAGATGTAATGATTCCATTAAAGGCACTTTGGTAAAAAGTGAGACCACATCAAAGCTGACTAATAAATCCGAGCTGCTAAGCTTAACTTCCTTCAAGCGACTGACAAAATCCTCGGAATTACGTATATGGTGGAAACACTTACCCACATACGGCTTTAGTAATGAGGCCAGATATTTTGCTGTAGAATAGGTCGCAGCACCAATATTACTCACTATTAATCGTAGTGGGGCACCATCCTTGTGTATCTTCGGAAGACCGTAGAGTCTTGGTGGTACTGCATTGTGTGGTCTCACTCTCTTGATAACTTCTTCAGGTAGAGAACAGTCGTTCAAAAGGGGTAGTAGTTTTCCTTGATATTCGGCTTGTTGGGTCCTTTTCAATTCTACGGTACGTAGAATCATTTAGCTGACAATATATCTTTTCGTTGTAGGCTTCTCTTGTCAGAAGAACTGTGGCGTTACCCTTATCCGCAGGCAGTACGACTGTGCTAGTATCTTCTCTCAGGCTGCGGAGAGCAGCTCTTTCAGCTGGCGAGATGTTATTCCGTTGTGGCGCACATTTCAACAACGTTCGCAAGATTCACGTCGAATTTCGTCTGCAGAATCCACAGGGAGACGTCTAATGGCTTCCTCAATGGAACTGATGAAACCCGTTAAAGGCAGTGAGGCAGGTGTAGGAGCGAAGTTTAAACCTTTCGCAAGCACTGACATGTCGCATCGTCAAAAGATTTCTCCGTGAGGTTCACCACGGATCGTCCAGAGATAGCTTCTTGCGTTTTTCGTGTTACGAGTTGGCTAAACTTCGCACTTTGCCTGTTCGTACTGTCCCTGTGAGCCCAGTCTGCCTTGGCCCAGGATACGCCGTCAATCCAGTCCCAACTAAGGGAAGAACATCTTGCTGAAATCTTCAGATGTAAATAATATAAATTCCTGACGACAGCGTCTAACTCACGACGCGTAAAACGGATTCGTTCTCTTACTAAAGCCAGACTCGCCTTGCGTTTTATATTGTTGGCGGCCACACTATTAATAAAATGAACAACTCTGGCGAAAGTTGGAATCAAGTTATTGTCTCTACATTTCAGTAAAAAATTTAGTGAACACAGCAACCTGGCTCTTTTCTCGCGTAATTTATCCAATACGTGGATATCCTGAACCATCTCCTCCCCACGTGTTAGATGCCCATTGACACTATGTTCCCAATACCTGCTCTAAACATTTCAGAGAAAAGGGGAGCTCATGACACAGGACTTTCTGTTTCTCGTGAGTTATAGATTGCGTTCCACTTAGCCCTCGTCTATTCGGTTTGTATATTTGAAACTTGTGGGCAATGAATGGCTCCTCTTTCTAAGCGTAGATTTGTTTCACAATAGCAAATCGGCCGTTGAGCAATTTTGGTAGTTTTGCAGAACTGTGGATGAATAAGATCTCTTGCCCCTCCAAGTGTCCAGATGACGTTGAGATACTGTACTTAACGTCTGTACAGTTCGCATTTGTTTTCAGTTACGGAAAAGTCATTTTGTGAAATCACTTTGTCTAAGAACCTTGGCTGGTTTATTGAACATATTGATAACGTATTTCATCGAGTCACAAGAAGCAAATACAGTGCGTGGTAATTACCATTAAAAACAAAACAGAGAAAGCATTATTAAGCTACACTACTGTTGCCCAAAATCTTGTAACATCAATTGCGCTCAGAGTCGCGAGCATAAGTCCTTCTGCGCAAGATGCAAGGACAGTTGATGTTGTGTTGGCTGAAGAGCCAACACCGTGTTACTAGAGGAGGCCGAAATGCACGCGTTTTAGCTCACGCAGGCTGGCGTGAGGAGGGAAGAACTATACTGACGTGAGGTCTGGAACATGACAAGGAATTAGAATTCAGAAAGCGGACGTCATTAGTTGATACTTAACTTTAATCCATTAATGATGAACGTCGCTCTTGACGGTACATGATTCACAATATTATCTGTTCAGAATAGTAACTGAATATGGCGCCTTGCTAGGTCGTAGCAAATGACGTAGCTGAAGGCTATGCTAAACTGTCTTCTCGGCAAATGAGAGCGT
Organism: Schistocerca piceifrons; assembly: GCF_021461385.2. NCBI lineage: Eukaryota > Metazoa > Arthropoda > Insecta > Orthoptera > Acrididae > Schistocerca > Schistocerca piceifrons. Next base: position 706,831,441 of record NC_060149.1, read on the forward strand.
AGGTAGTCAGTGAACCATCGCTATCAAAGTCGGCTGTACCACTGGGGCAAGTGCTAGGGAGTCGCCCTAGACTAGACCTGCCGTGTGGCGGCGCTCGGTCTGCAATCACTGATAGTGGCGACACGCGGGTCCGACGTATACTAACGGGCCGCGGCCGATTTAAAGGCTACTACCTAGCAAGTGTGGTGTCTGGCAGTGACACCACAGTTGACATACCCGTAGGTGTTCCATGGCGAGTTCTCTGCAGTCACGGTTGGTGATATCCACAGCGAAGTGCCACTTCCGGATGTTGCTCCTGAATATTCCAACTCCAGATAGAAATCGGCTGTGATCTCGACACTATCCAATTCTGTCCAGATGAGAGGGTTTCCGACAGGGGTGGCCAAGTAGAGGTATTCTCAAGTCGGGAAATCCATAGTTGTTTCGTTGCTGTAGCTGCTGTTGTTGCCCACACTGGGTGTTGTTGGCCACTCCGCAATGTTCTTGAGGAAACTTCTCTGGACCTGAACCTTAGGGCTTCTGTAATCTGCCCATATGATGAATGGTTTTCCAGCTAAGTCTGATTTGTTCTCTCCGCATGGGCAGCTACTTTACGACGAATATCAGGTGGCGCTAAGCCTGTGAGCTGATAGAGCTTTGCAAGTGGCGTAGGTTTCAAACCTGCTATAGTAAGAATATACGTTTCGTTCAGTCTCTTGTCAATTTTGTTTGAGTGCGTAGATTTGCACCAGACTGGGCACGCATACTCTGCAGCACTGTAAAATGTTACTAGTACCGTCGGTCTCAGAGTTTGTGGTCAAGAGATCCACGTACCATCCGTGATATTGCGTAGGATGTTATTAAATATATTGATATTAACAAAACCGTTTCGGTGTTGGCTACATCACTTCTCCTTGGCAATCCCGTTAATCATTCAAGTATAAAGTTAAATCTTTTTGAATCATTGTAAATGGCAGCATCTCTTCTTTCTTCATTTAATTATTAATGTCTGAAAAAGACATAATTTCTAAACATTGTTGTTCGTGTTACTGGAGGACGCTTGTACGAGTCATGCAGTTACAACAGTTGCAAGTGAGTAGAGTAGTTAGAGCAGATCAAAAAGGACACAGAAGATGTTTATGTAGTTAGGTTTCGTATCTTTAATGTATTCATGAAAAAACTCACTGACTCTGTGGCACCTAGTGCCTTATTCATGATAGTATCCACATGATTTTTTTTATTATTTTAGCAGTGTTAAAAATTGTGAGATACTTTCTTCTTTATTCTTTTAGATAAAACAGACAGCAATTACATGATTTCTTTTGGCAACGTTGCGTGTGAGGTTCTTGATGTTCAGTGCGCTTGTAAGAAGGTACACCCAAATAATAAAATTTATAATATTCCGTATCAGTCATCTTGAAAAAAGTGTAACTTCAAATTAATTTCAGTTTCATGTGTGGGCTAAATAGTGGTTACATACAACGAATCATCAATTAGTAAGTTCTAAGAGACTACGTGAAATTAGTGCACGGATACGGGCCAAGTGTGAGTGCCAACGTTTGACAGTGGCCGCTGCATGGTCCCGAGTGTTTACTGGGAATACTACAACGAAGGAGGAAGATGCTGAAACGCGCCGTGGGCGACGCAAGGATTGCTCACACCTGCTCCACGAACGTGACCGATGACGGAGGACGGCTATCGAGAATTCTGTGAGACAATAGAATGGCGTATTAGCTGGCATGACATCATCGTGTTACGACTACGAGGCTCATTCCGAGAGTACAGCACGTACTCATTTCGTGCATTTCAGACAACATACACTACCGGATAAAAATGTAACACATTGAAAGTCTGTGTTCAGTGGCACCAGGGTAATTATACGTGCATACTGAGGGGTTTCAGTGTTACTGATTCATTTCTTACGGTCATTGGCGATCAAAGAGTGCCCAGGAGGTCTGTTTGTGCATATTCTGCTTTGAGGTGAATGGTGTTTGAAACATTGATTCTAGGGTACAACCATGCCCCACCGACGAATTCATACTCCTGTTGAACAGCTTCATTCATTTGAACATGGTCGCATTGTGAGCCTGTGGGAAGCTGGATGGATATATCGATGGATTGCTGTATACAAGGTGTTACAAAAAGGTACGGCCAAACTTTCAGGAAACATTCCCCATACACAAATAAAGAAAAGATGTTATGTGGACATGTGTCCTGAAACGCTTAATTTCCATGTTAGAGCCCATTTTAGTTTCGTCAGTATGTACTGTACTTCCTCGATTCACCGCCAGTTGGCCCAATTGAAGGAAGGTATTATTGACTTCGGTGCTTTTGTTGACATGCGACTCATTGCACTACAGTACTAGCATCAAGCACATCAGTACGTAGCATCAACAGGTTAGTGTTCATCACGAACGTGGTTTTGCAGTCAGTGCAATGTGTACAAATGCGGAGTTGGCAGATGCCCATTTGACGTATGGATTAGCACGGGGCAATAGCCGTGGCGCGGTACGTTTGTATCGAGACAGATTTCCAGAACGAAGGTGTCCCGACAGGAAGACGTTCGAAGCAATTGATCGGCGTCTTAGGGAGCACGGAACATTCCAGCCTATGACTCGCGACTGAGGAAGACCTAGAACGACGAGGACACCTGCAATGGACGAGGCAATTCTTCGTGCAGTTGACGATAACCCTAATGTCAGCGTCAGAGAAGTTGCTGCTGTACAAGGTAACGTTGACCACGTCACTGTATGGAGAGTGCTACGAGAGAACCAGTTGTTTCCGTACCATGTACAGCGTGTGCAGGCACTATCAGCAGCTGATTGGCCTCCACGGTTACACTTCTGCGAATGGTTCATCCAACAATGTGTCAATCCTCATTTCAGTGCAAATGTTCTCTTTACGGATGAGGCTTCATTCCAACGTGATCAAATTGTAAATTTTCACAATCAACATGTGTGGGCTGACGAGAATCCGCATGCAATTGTGCAATCACGTCATCAACACAGATTTTCTGTGAACGTTTGGGCAGGCATTGTTGGTGATGTCTTGATTGGGCCCCATGTTCTTCCACCTACGCTCAATGGAGCACGTCATCATGATTTCATACGGTATACTCTACCTGTGCTGCTAGAACATGTGCCTTTACAAGTACGGCACAACATGTGGTTCATGCACGATGGAGCTCCTGCACATTTCAGTCGAAGTGTTCGTATGCTTCTCAACAACAGATTCGGTGACCGATGGATTGGTGGAGGCGGACCAATTCCATGGCCTCCACGCTCTCCTGACCTCAACCCTCTTGACTTTCATTTATGGGGGCATTTGAAAGCTCTTGTCTACGCAACCCCAGTACCAAATGTAGAGACTCTTCGTGCTCGTATTGTGGACGGCTGTGATCCAATACGCCATTCTCCGGGGCTGCACCAGCCCATCAGGGATTCCATGCGACGGTGGGTGGATGCATGTATCCTCGCTAACGGAGGACATTTTGAACATTTCCTGTAACAAAGTGTTTGAAGTCACGCTGGTACGTTCTGTTGCTGTGTGTTTCCATTCCATGATTAATGTGATTTGAAGAGAAGTAATAAAATGAGCTCTAACATGGAGAGTAAGCTTTTCCGGACACATATCCACATAACATATTTTCTTTCTTTGTGTGTGAGGAATGTTTCCTGAATGTTTGACCGTACCTTTTTGTAACACCCTGTGTACTGCGTACGCTGTATCGTTGATGTGTCGTTGTTTTCAACAGTGGCCTCTTGAACATTCCCATAGCTATAGACCAGATTCTGGACGTCCAATTAGTATAGACGCACGTCAAAATCGACGCGATGTTACGAGCAGCGCTGATCGACCGAACATCATCCAAGGACAAAATCTGGGCACATGTTGCACCTGCTGTGCCATCAGGGACCATCTGCTTGCAGCAGGACTAAGAGCACGTGTGAGTCTGGCCAGGCCACCATTGACACTCCAACACCGCCAATCATGACTACTCTGGCGTCATCAAAGAGTTGAGTGGAAAGTGGAATATCGCTCTGTTGTGTTCAGTGATGAGAGCAGGTTCTGCCTCTCTGCGAGTGAAGGACGAACACTTGTATGGCGCAGACCTGGTCAGCTGCCTTTTCCAGAATGCATTCGCCCACGACACATAGATCTCATCCCAGGTTTCGTGGTGTGGTGGCCATCAGTTACAACTCACGGCCAAATCTGGTGTTTCTGCAGGGTAAAGTAACCAGTGTCCGCTACAGTGCACAGGCTGTTATCCCCGTGCTACTCGCCTTTCTTCCACAGGAAGATGATGCGCTTTTCAGGAGGACAACGCACATCCACATATAGCTGCTGCGGCTGCACATGCTCTTCGTGGTGTACAACAACTACCCTGGTCAGCAAGATCGCTAGCTCTCTCGCCAAATGAGACATGATGAAGGGGGAACTTACTCGTTCTCCAAGGCCTGCAATAAATATTACTGAAATGAAACAAAACGCCCAAGGTGCTAGGGACAACCTATTGCAGGATGCCATTCTGCATCTTTATGATCGTTTGCATGCGAGAATACACACCTACACTGCAGCCAGAGTGGGATAAACTGTGTAACGATGCAACTGTCTGGGCACCGTTTACTGTGACACATGTATTTCATTTGGTCTGAATTTATTATCATATATTCCTACAATGGTGAATTACCTGACACCTCACTTGTCAGTAAAATGACCTTGTCCTTGAGGGTGTCGCATTTTTTTCCGGCAGTTTAGTAGCAGAGAAGGCCATCAGATTTCCACTAACAAGAACACAGCACAGAGGTGCTTTGTTTCGACAAGTCACTATGGAATAGAAGCCTGTAGATACACTTGTGATTGACTGTATCAGCGATACTTAGATTGAGTGACCAAATATCATGGAAAGGGTTGTCCCCTTTGAAGATGTACCGTGTACGACGGCCGAATGTTGCGGCTAGAAGCGGCGTATGAAGCGAGAGTATACAGTACGACTGACCGGTCGACAGGGGTGTGGTGATATGGCAGCACGTCGCAAGTTAACCGCTTTGTCATAACATATCGAAGATCACCGAAGAATCCTGTTACCCAAGGACAACAGCTACTAGGGTGTATCTTCAGTACAGTAGAAATGTATCCACACGCGTAAAGCGCTGCAAAGGTCGACCACAGAAGTTTGACGAAACGACGCCACGTCTCTTCGCTGTCATACGAGGCGATCGACAGTTTACTTCATTCTACTCTGTTCGGAGTCAGATCGGTGGCGTCTTGAATCTGAGGCGTTAGGAACCCATTTGTGCCGTGAATGTAGGAGGACAAATGTACAGTAGAGGATTCAGTAGCCAATGACTAACCTGTGTCTCAGAACCTACTATCGCGCAGTAAGAGCTTTCGCTCTGATGACAACGAGGACGTATCGTGGTATAATCCCCATGAAGCACTTTTTCATACGAGGAGCGTTCTTCTAAGAATTTGGACGCAATTAGACAGCGATGATGTTATCCATTGCCTGACTGTAGAGACGTGCGATGTTGGCAAATCATCGATGCTGATTTCCTTTTCATCATAGACGTCTTGATATCGATAGCCAATAATGCTCGACCCCAAAACATCGATGTTTTTAACATCGATGTTAAACTATCAGTTTATAGATGGTGTAAATATGACAATAAGAGTGGATTGCAAAAAGTAAGTTAAACATGTCGTCCCACGCTAAGACCATTGACCATTGCACAACAAGCGTGGCACCTCTCAGAAGAGAGTACATGTTCTGGGTTTCCTGCAGAGAAATTGGTGCTGCAGTACGGTGCACCACACTATGTGAATGAAATGATGAGATAGCTGAAAACGTACTCCAAAGTTGTAGTGAGAGGGACAGTATGATTCTTATGAGCAAAACGTCTAAATTGCACACAGATCACGGAGGAATTCTGGCGGTATATGCACCAAATGCTACGTCCCTTCCAGCCGCAGTGAAGTGGTTCCAACAATGTGTCTAAGGCCGCAAAGACGTGGGTGATGCTGATTGGAAGGATGGCCATCACATCGTCCACAGACAACAATGTCCAGGTAGTCGGGGAACTGATTCGTAGCAATCGCAGATTTTTAAACTACGATGACGTTCACACGGCGGTTCTCGAATGGCTCCGTTACCGATGAGCGGATTTCAGTCGTCGAGAAATCTAACGATTGGTAGAACAGTCCGTCTGTTATTCACAGTGACTATGTTGAAAGAGAGTGTCATGTGTCTTTGTTTCTTTAAAGTGTTGTATACTTTCGATAAAAGTTACTTCGCCTGCCATAATAATATTTAATTTACTTTTTAAGTCCACTCGTACAAATTAGTCAAATAAAATACCTATTAACCAACAAAGACAGCAATAGTTCACATTACATATGCCGCAACTTCTCGTCAACAGACTGAAACGCTTTTTTTATTTCCAGTTGCTAGTCCCGTAATGATCCAAATATAAACTGATTCTTACTGTTCACTTCACATTTAATGTAACACGAAATTCACCTCCGTTTTTTGTAGTACTTTTCGGAACAACTCAAAAGTTGAGAAATGAAAAAATAAGGTATCAATAACTGACTCGTCAGAGAATACGACGCTCCTACACTGCTGTATCATTCCGTAATCATCTTCAATGTCAACACAGGCCGCGTGGAAATGAAATTGTGCTGAAAGCGTTTGTTCTTGGAAATAACGATCTCTCAAATTAACAAACCAAAAGAGGAAATTATTGGAGTACTGAGGGAACAGAAACATTTACTTGGATTAAATAAAAAAATTAAGTATAACGCTGATAACCTCGTTGTTGTGCGCCCTAAAACACGATTAAATATAATCTTTCGTATCCTAAACGAAAAATGTACTTACATAATTCAAAATAACATTTTTAGCACTTATAAAAGCTATTCAGGATAATATGGATACACACTACTTGACACCACGAAAACATTAAATGAATTACCAAACCAGCCGTTTCTTGTTATTTTTAACCGTCTGCTACTACATCACAACAATTTCAAATATGTTACTATACACAGATAAGGGGTGCTAACCTCTTCGACATGAGTGCATCTGCAGAAATCTTGTGTACTGGGATGGACTTGGACTCGTCTAGCTGCATTCATTCACGACACGCGGAATATAGCGGTCTACTTCTGGTCAGCTGCATATTAAATCGGTGGTGCAGGGCGGGCTGGTCAAAGATAGTGCGAAGGGGTCTTTCAGTCTCTAATTTTATCCTAAGACTGCGAGAATGCTCTTAGACTCCCATCTGCATAGAGATAGATCGAAAATTATGCACTATGCTCGAGGTGCTAGAAATATGTAGAGCGCTGTCTGGTATACTTTGATGATGTATGTGTTCCAGAATTAACACTGAATGAATGTACTGCACAAGTACTCGCAAAGTAGAGAAGGGCCGGTTTAGCTATGATACTGCAATTGGGAAACATGCTGTTGCATCATTGGTCGGTGTTGAAATTACTGTAAAATTGCTAAAATTGTTCGCACTATCAACTGTGAAGATGTTCAGCAGAAAAAACGATGTTTCAAACCACAACACATGGTCACAGGGAGCATCTATTGTGACTTACAGTAGGGTTTGAGGGATACAGTCATCCTCCTACGGCACGGGCGATGCAACTTTACACTGGTCTGTGCAATGGATCAATACCTGTATATTCAATAGGATCGTCACATGTGCTCGATGCCTGCATGCAGATGGTATTTGTTTTCGATATATGGGATGAGAGAGATGCAGAAAAAATCTTATCGAGTGTTCTATTGGATGAAGTTAGTGAAGCTTTTATAGTTTGTAATTTTTCTCTGTTGGATGGTTCAGAATAATGATGATAGCATGTTGGGGTGATAGACGTTAATGGGACCTGAGGGACGCAGATCTGCTTTGGACAACAGTACCTGTATGCAGTTTGGGGACGTACCACAATGCTGTAGCAAAATCTCGTCCTTTGCCCAGTTCCTGTACTGTTTTTTCTACTACCTCATGTTGCAGGAGCAGGCTTCGTTTGGCGCTCACCTTACATACCGTACACTGTTGGTGGAGCTACAACAACTTGTTCCCATTTCCACCGGATGGTCAAAACATAGTCCTGTCGCACTAACTCAGGTAACTCTGTTTCTACATGGGTTGCAGAAGGTGGTAGATACGGCTCTCTCCGACTTCTGCTCAGTTTCTACTTAAATTGGAACAATCACATGCTCAAATCTGCAGAAATGACAGCAGTTGCAAGAAGCATAGGAACTATCTGAAATTTTACTGTAGCAGATAGGTTCTAAAAAAGTGACTCGTTTCGAGATATGAGAGTGCCAGAAATATGATTCACTAGTGGCTGTAATCATTAAAGGACTTCTCCATTGGATACAACGCAGATATGTGGTTGAATGGAAAGACTTGATTCCAAATCATAGACATCATTTCTACTAGAAAGCGTAGCACTAGAGATCTGAAAAGCTAGTGTACATTTCTTACGACCCCAATCAGCACACCATCTACTGTTTGGATCCTTCTCAATCAACCATCGCCTATAACCCAGTCGATATATCACTGAAGCTCTGACGTGGCATCGAGACAGAGTGCATTAAAAATACTGGACAAATATCTAGCGGCGGCGTGAGGCTTCATACCATGTTCCTCAGCCAAATCACTTTCTGAATTCGGTGATTTTATCACGAGGTTGCACCTTTGGCGACGTGTAACCACACTGTTGGTCTAATAATATACACTAAGGCGATCACCGTCTATATTCAATGTTGCGGTATTTGTCTGGAAAAAACCACTTCATTCGGAGGTAATGCCATACCTCGATTTATAAATCTGGTATAGCTTTTAACACAGATACTTGAGTGCACCTGTAGAACCAAGACCGACTGTGATAGTAATATGGTCGTTGCGATTGTATTTTTTTTTAACATCTGGCGGTTTGTAAGACGATTATGCCTCTCTTTCTAAGACACAGTGGTACCACTAGCAAGAAAAACTTATGACACTTGTCCACCCATCGCCGATTTTCGGTCAATATTTTTTCGTGTCGCTGGGAATCAGTTATTGACGAAGTATTACACTTAGTAGTAGGGGGTGTGTGATAGGTTCGCCTTGAGCATCAGGCTTATAAAATGTGTGTGTGTTTGAGTGTGTGTGTGTCTGTGTGTGTGTGCGAGCGTGTACCGATATGTGCAAAGGAAATGACTCTGTCCAGTCGTAATGAAGGTATGGATTTAATGTGAAATACTGTTATAGCAAAGGGAAAAGTATGTCAGGTCATAAGAATGGTACAGATATTTCTATTTCCAGGACCACAGCTGTCAGCAGGGTGTATTTCTGATACTTCACTCATTGTCGAATGTCGTCCAATTGAGACAGTGATCGTAACATTTAATTGAAAGTATAGCGATCAAATATGTATGCGACTGGTTTCCTAGGATAATTCTGTCTAGGGGTGTGTGGCGTGTTGGCGGTGCCATGATTCATGTTTCAGCCAACGGTAGGAGCTGTCCGAATGGAGAGGCCTGTTGGAATACAGAAATGTAGCTGACTTAACCGTGTCGTTCTCTAGACAGCCGAATAGCGAACTAATACTTAGTGTTTGTTGGACAGCTTTCGTCATCACGTGGAAATTTGAGAATATTCAATATGGACATGTGTTTGCACTTGACCATTATCCCCTTCCATGTAAATTGTCCCATTGACTGCTTCTTCACATTTCCGTCTTCATTTAGTTGTGAGAACATTGATTGTGGTGTGCGCATCTACGAGGTAAAAGAGAGGTGTAAGACATGTTTTCTGTTTCTCTAGACATGAGAAACACCATGGCTGACTTTGTAAATTATAGGAATGATTTGGAATCTGGTACATCACCAACATCAGTATTCGCGAGTGGAAATATCAGTTTCCTCTATTTTTTTTCGAGTTTTCATGTAAAGGTCTTCGCAGATGGGATAAGTTTCTAGTTACTCAGTGGTTTACAGCATGATGCACCTCGCTAAAGTTTTGGGTTTCTAGAGAAATATGCAAGCAATATTGTTGTGTGCTTGATATCGAGAAGTATTATGTGAATGGTATAATGTTCTGGCAAACCCTGTGAAAATACATGTTCAAATTGCTCTGAGCACTATGGGACTAACTTCTGAGGTCATCAGTCCTCTAGAACTTAGAACTACTTAAACCTAACTAACCTAAGGACATCACACACATCCATGATTGAGGCAGGATTCGAGCCTGCGACTGTAGCGGTCGCGCGGTTTCAGACTGAAGTGCCTAGAACTGCAAGGCCACTTCGGCCGGCTTGCGGGAAGTATCTAGTGCAGTGAGGAGTATACCTACAGAGCATGTGCTTATGCTGTCTGTCTTCGCGGCTTATGTAGGAGTGTCTGGCGGTCGATAGCTATATGCTTGATGCAAAAGGGGCGATTTTGTATGGCGCAGGATACGAATTGTAAGTTTACTACGTCGACACCGTACATGGTGATATATTGCCGGGTTGGAGATTGGTTTCACGCTCTAATATTCAAGCTTCTGGTCTCAGTGGCAGAGAAGCGTAATTGAGCAAGTGTCTTTCCATATTTGATGATCTGTAGGACACTTTAGGACACTTTTTCAGGGTTTAACTGTCTGTGCAATATGGCGATCTGTGCAAAATAGTGTTGGCACTGAAAGTCTCGCCTGCAGAAAGAAAGAAAAATGCACACAGTGCTTCCGCACTGGCAGCATCAGTAATTTGGAGGGTAAATTCAGTAAGAGCCGATTAGAATGCCCCATTCATTCACAAGACTCCTTTGTGCTGGGACATAAGACCCTCTACATGGCAGCGAGAACGTTTACCATTTCTGAGATGTATGTTGAAAGCATTGTTTCCAGGAAGAGTAACACGTGATGGATGGGGTGCCTAATTAGGACCATCAAGAAGAATTCAATAGGTATTATTCTGGGCTATTTTCGTAAACAGCTCCTGGTAGGACAAGTATTTCCATGCAGACAAGCTGAGACATCACAAAAGCTCCTACAAAAGCGACTGTTAACTATTTCTGCAGCACTTTACTATTTCCAAGAGGTAGACTTGGCTTTTATTTACATAGACATGTGGCATTAGCATAACATTGAGAACCATTTAGCTGTGCCTGTGCAGGTGAGCCACTATGTAGACATCTCTCACTTGAAACTGGACTTGCAGATACATGTCAGTCACAGTAAACACGTGCATGTCTGGAGGCATCTCACATGTCCTGTTAGGGTTGCTAGAAACAATGCACTCTGTGCTATTCTGGGAAGCATTGCATCAGATTTCTATACCGCGACCTGTGATGTCAGTATAACATTGCCAACCTTTTAGCTGTGTCTAGAAGGGTGAGTCACTTGGCAGTTAGGTCTTCACTAGACCGTAGGTAGAGAGGATTCGCGCCAGCAACAGTAAATACCTGTGTGTCGAGAGGGTGTCTTGACTCTTATTTACATAGACATGTGATGTCAGTAACACACTCGAAGAATTCTAACTGTATACCCGAAAATAGACATGACTTTCACCTACTGGCTGTATGTCGTAGCTGCCTGAGAGCAATAGATCGCACTCCTGCATTCGTCTGTCTGGCGGTGGCTCACTGTGGCATCGTCGCATGCACGCATTGTAGCCTCTGATACATTGCAGTTGACGTTAGTTCAAAACCGTTTTTTTCGTGCAATGAGTGTTTGTACACTCCATTACTTTCGGTTGTTTAAGCGTTGTGAGCATGTTTGCAGAGCCTTTTACATGCATTATTTTTGATAATTTTCGAGTTGTTTTCGTGTCTGTAGACTTTGCAATGCATTATTTCGACAATGAGCGTGTCTGCAGAGCGTTTCACACGCACTATTTCGGTGATCTACGAGTAGTTTGCAGCTCTGTAGGGTGTTCAATGCATTATTTCGGTTGTTTACGAGTTGTTTGCTTGTCTGTATATCAGTGAACTACATTATTTCGCCGGCCGAAGTGGCCGTGCGGTTAAAGGCGCTGCAGTCTGGAACCGCAAGACCGCTATGGTCGCAGGTTCGAATCCTGCCTCGGGCATGGATGTTTGTGATGTCCTTAGGTTAGTTAGGTTTAACTAGTTCTAAGTTCTAGGGGACTAATGACCTCAGCAGTTGAGTCCCATAGTGCTCAGAGCCATTTGAACCATTTTTTGCATTATTTCGATAATTTACGAGTATTTTGCAGGTCTGTAGGCTATGTAGCATGATCCCAAGCACATCAAGGCGAGTGTTTTGAATCAGTGTAATAAGTAAACTATGTGAAATCCATCCCTAAATAAATTGTTCGAAAATAAATAAAGTACACTCCATCCTCTCTCCACCAGCCCAGCACAGGCTGAGTGCTTTCCCCACCATTTCCCCGCCTCCCCCCCCCCCCCAGACCGCCATAGGACAACAGTGCCCTCTGGTGGCAGTACTTTGTACTAGGTCAGTTGGATTCCGGACCTCGTAGTGAACACAGTGGATGGAGCTACTGCCTCAAATTGTTTAAATAAAGACTGCCTCCAAAAGAAAGACTTATGTCCATCCTATCCAGCAGCCCAGCGCAGGTTGAGTCCTTTCCCTGCCAATTCCAAGGAAGAGGTGGCAGTTGGATGACTTAGGTTAGTAAAGGTATCCCAAGTGACCTTTTTCCACCAAAATTTGAGCTTCTCGCCATTTTCTGGGTGAGGGGAGGAGGAGTGGGTTAGATTAGTGGAGGTAACCCAATCGACCTATTTTCCAGCCAAAATATGAACTTCCCACCATGATGTCATTACGATGTTCCCATATCTATCGCCGCCATCTTGGATCCGCCGTCTTGAATAAATTTGGCAACAATTCAGAGTGGGATGACATGCAGGTTGTCCCACTTCTGACGTTCTGTGTGTCTGTTTTGTTAAAGTCCTATTGCCCATCCTGTTTGTACTCTATAGCAGGTTCAGTTGAACCCTTGCATTGGCGTATTGTGCAGATGTTTACAAAATGAATCTGTCACCCCTTACGGTCGCATGTACTCGTCAATGCGTTGAAATCACAGTCCCCTACATCAAATCTATCCTCCCATTTACGACTAGACATACGTGATTTTTTTTTAAATGAACAGTTGTCTGATCGCTTCCAACAGACGTCTGGTGGTATGTCGGAACACAAGCCACAGTAGCTTTATGTTGAACCAGCATAACATTTCTATCATTTATGGGTGTATGGCGTCTGAAGTTCCGTACATTCTTTCACAATAGTCGGAGTTTGCCAGAGCAGGAAGAAGTGATACGCCAAGCCAAGTCACAAACTCCTGCTACTTCACGCGAAATACCGTCACGTTGAAGGTGGCCAGTGATCGAAGACGCTTCTGTAAAGTTCGTTGCCTGTACTGCAGGAAGACTATATCCTACAGACTATTAATCACAAGGAGAGGTTTCTTGTGTCTGATACATTGTGTTTTGCTGTGACACATCGAAGTAGCGTATGACTACAGCTGTGTACCCAGCCATACATTTTGTTTTTCTGTCATGACTTCGAGATCTGTGACAGTAACATGTTTCCACCCGTAGGTTCTCACAGAAAGCCGCATGGTTAAATTATGCTGCTCTCACAGCACACAGGATGGTTGAAATAAATCACAGAGGCGGTGTTTCTTATTGACAAAAATGTGGAAGACATCGCACATATGGAAACTGGAAGAGTTTGCGGCATTGTGGAGCGTTTCCAAATAGCTGTCCTCCACACTTAACCTCATCTTCCACAGTGACGGGGTAGCAGCTCTCTCGGTGTTCCGTTTTTCGAAGAGACACAGAGCACTGATTCCTCACACTGGTGATGCATATAGCGCCCAGGAATGTATGTGGTATGCAAAAAAATAGTTAATTCACATGATAAAATTAAAACCATATGGTCAGTTGTGAAGGAAGTGTCTGGTCAGCAGCACAAGGTCGACGATATGAAGTCAGTTCGCAGTAAAAATATTTCTGTTACTGATAAATCTATCTCCTCTGTGATACAGACAATAGGGAGACTGAGTCAATAATTAAATCACTGAAGACTAAGGACTCTCATGGTTATGATGTTGTGTCTAGCAGAATGTTAAAGTACTGTGCTGCACATGTTAGCCCTGTAGTTAGCCATATTTTTAATTTTTCCTTTAGGAATGGTCAGTTTCCTGAGTGATTAAAGTATTCAGTAGTAAAGCTCCTTCATAAGAAGGGAGAAAGGGATAATGTAGATAATTTTAGACCTATTTCTATGCCATCAGTGTTTGCAAAAGTTATTGAAAAGACTGTGTATGTAAGGATAATTGATCGTTTTATATCACACAATTTGCTATCAAATGTACAGTTCGGCTTTAGAAATTGTTTAAACTGAAAATGCTATATTCTCTTTTCTCTGTGAGGTACTGGATGGGCTAAACAAAAGGTTTTGAACGCTTGGCATATTTTTGGACTTAACTAAGGCATATGGTTGTGTTGATCACAATATATAGCTCCAGAAGTTGGACCATTACTGAATACGGGGAAAATTAATCTACTTTGCTTATTTTCATTCGCTTATGTCGTATGGTATTATATTTTGGGGTAACCCTTCCCTTTCTGAAACGATGTTTTTGGCTCATAAACGGGCTGTTCGGGCAATAAGTGGGGTAAGTTTATGAACCTCTTGTCGACCCCTGTTCACTAGTCTCGGTATTTTGACATATTATTATCATAACAGATATCCAGTGGTGTCATAGTCATCCTCATACACCCTGTTTGACCATCCTTATCCATCACTTTTTCACTGAATCCTACCAGTACCTCAACACCATTGCACAAAAATTTAATCATCTCCTTTTCACAATCAATTTTGACATTCACCTACTCATAAAGTCCAATCCAATGATCCAAATGAAATATAAAACAGCTAAAACTAGAATTCGTTTTATTATTATCGTTATTTTTTTTTCTCAACCTACCTGTGGAACCTGCCACACTCACACCAGATACAGCCATCCCTAAAGCTTTAATATTTGTTCCCATAATGCTCCTGACAAATACGTGATTTCACTCCTGTTGCTCAACAAAACCCTTTCCTTTAAGCTATAAATGTTAATAATTATCATGGTATACTACTTTTTATACAGTTCGCCTTCATTTTCTTCTGTCAATAAATTTTGTTCAATAGCCTCTGCTGTCCAATCGGGTTTCATTAAAATATTAGTTTGCTCAGTATTGTTTACAGTTTCCTGTGAGATATGATCGGTTTCCCTTGTCTTGGTTCATCTTCCACTTCCTACTTTTCCATAGATTCTATACACTGACAATCTTTAGTGCCCAACTCATCTGTTCTCTTCATAACATATAATAGATTGCTCTCTTTTTTCTGTCTCTCATTTGCAACTTGAACTACTTTTGTATTTGCTGTAATCTGTCTTTCACTATTTCCACCAGTGCCAACTTAACACCCAACGTTACTGTCCTTCCCACCTTCTTCTTCAACATCATCTTCTGATTCTTCTCAATTGCCACTTGACTGACTATCATGACCACTATACTATACCTTATTCTCTATACTCCCTTCACGATTGTCCACTACACATCTTTCAAACCTCCCTTTTGTCACTACTCCCACTTCTTCCAAATATTCCTTAACACCACTACTTTTCATCTCTTCCACAAACTGATCACATACCATCTGATAAGAGGAAATATTTACACTGGTGTTGCAAATATTTGTATCATAATCATTATTTATTTAATCTAGATTGCAAATCATTATACCTTCATCCTCATTTTCTGTATTGCTGTAGACCAATCTATTCTCCCTACTTCTATCTTCCTGCCGATTAACTCTCTCATCAACTTGGCAGCATTCTTCCATAATACAGAATCTGTTTGTTTTCCTACTTTTAATCTTCTCTTACTGGAGACTGAATCTTTTTCAAATTATAATTCCTTTGTTTGCTACTGCCACTTTTGATGTTATTATCCCAAACTGAAAACTTCCACCTTTATTCCCACTGTTCCCTTCATATCTAGTATTTATTTAAAAGCTTTTACTATCATCAGTTGATTGCCTGTACCTGTAACCACTGGAACTCTGCTTATTACCTGCACCAGCTAAGCCACTCACTGTTCTGGGCCAGAGTTTTCTCATGACCTCAATCATGAAATTGTCTATCTGTGCCCCTCCAAGGCCTCGTACCTATTCCTCCTCTTCTCCCTCTATCTATCCTTGTCATTTGTGCACTATGTTAATGGTGCTGGTTCCCTTGACTATGCCACCTTGGATTACTATGTAAATTTCTATCACTTCTCTGTTCCAGCTGTCTCTTTCCCCCACATTTCTCAAAATGGTTTCCAAATTACAATCTCCCACACTAATATACCTTCTCCCACGGCAATATTCTACACAATTCCATTTGCCTACTCTGTGGCTAAAATTTTTCTAAAAAATTTTCCAAAAATTCTTCCTTAGTATTATACCCTACAACAGCTTTAATCACCCAACTTCGCATATCTCCTGTAAGCCTCGGCTTTGCAATTCTGATTTTGTCAACTTCAGTAGATGCTTATGGAATCATCTTTCTATTTGATGGTGGGTTCCCTTCGAACAAAATTTTTCATCATCAATTCCTATACTCGCATAACATGCCTCTGTAAACCGAGAAATACTCTTCCCTTGATGACATTTCTTTAAGATATCTACTTTCACTGAAATTTTTGAAGTAACGGTTTTTCATTTTTCTGTCTCTTGTACCTTCAATTCGGATAGTTGCTTCTTGATGGAAGCCTCCAATGATTTATTTCTCCCATTAACGTCTGTTCTAACTTCAGATACCTTGTTGTCTTATCTTTTCGTTAATTCGCGTTTGTAAATTCTGTTTGCTTTCATTAGTACTACTTTTAGTCAGCTCAGTCTGTCTCTGGAATTTGTTTACTGGCTGAACAAGCACTGTAAGAACTTCGATTCTTATCTTTTTTCAATCGTTCAACGGCAGCTTTTATTTCGCGATTGACTCTCTCTCCCAATGTGTCCACCCGTTCGTCCATATTATTCACACTTCCCTTTAATGTAGCTCTCTCCCCATGTAAAACTTCCGTGTTTTTGTTTAACAAAGATAGTAAATTGCTGTTCACTGATTGCATTTAAGATCTGTGTGTGTATATTTTCTTACTTATCTCAGATCTTGCTGCTAACATTACTTTCACCAGATCACCGATTTCATTGTTTTGGCTCGATTCAAATTCCGGCTTCACGTTAATTTCACGTTTTTGATCCGTCAATGAAAACTTTACCTCTCCTTGATCAAAATAGTGATTCTCCTGTTCCCTTTTTACGTCTGCAAGCATACCTGTTTCGTAATCTATCTCATTATGCTTTTCTGTTTCATCGACAACTTCTGTTTAAATTCAGTATTTATTAGTATGTAGTTCCCATCTAGCTGTTCAGTTCCTTCTATGCCGTTCTTCCGCAGAGACACAATTGTCAACACGCTAGACACAATTGTCATCACTGCTTCAAAAGATGTTCAAATCTGTGTGGATTCCTAAGGAACCAAACTGCTGAGGCCATAGGTCCCTAGACTTAAACACTACTTAAACTAACTTATACTTTTTTTTATAAGAACAACACACACACCCATGCACGAGGGAGGATTCGAACTTCCAGCGGGAGGTTCAAATGGTTCAAATGGCTCTGAGCACTATGGGACTCAACTGCTGAGGTCATTAGTCCCCTAGAACTTAGAACTAGTTAAACCTAACTAACCTAAGGACATCACAAACATCCATGCCCGAGGCAGGATTCGAACCTGCGACCGTAGCGGTCTTGCGGTTCCAGACTGCAGCGCCTTTAACCGCACGGCCACTTCGGCCGGCTCCAGCGGGAGGGGTCGCGCAATCCGTGACAGGGCGCCTCGAAACCCGCGGCCAGTTCAAATTTTCTGCCTCCCGTCAACACTTGTCCCTGACAAAGTTAAGTATTGTCCCGTGCCCTATGATCGTCACGTATACCGTGGCAGTCGGGATTTACTATTTAATTGTGTTGATCTATTAAAATTATTACGTGAATGCATCTGACTACCAAACGTCGTATTATAGCAAAATTTCAAGTAAACGCTCTAATAATACTTCACTTTTATGTGCACATACTGATAATTTAAAAATCAAAAATAAATAAAACATTTACGACAATAGGGGGGTAGACGTAGGTTTGGCATTGACCTAATATACTATATCAGTGAATCACTTAACAACGTGGCGTTACTTGTTACATTTACAGAACATTGGCGCACACCTTAAAATACTCAAACTACATTATCAATTAAAATCAATAAATGCACGAATCAAAATTACACTTTTCCTTTATATTCTGAAAGTGAGTATCTTTAAACTTACATTCACGTCTTGACTTAATTGTGTCGTTACATGACCTATCGTCGAATATTGCTCAAAAGTGTGCGACCCATGCCGAATTAACTACTTGAGAATACTAAATGTATACAAAGAATAGACTCACAAATGATCACAGGTTACGAAGGTCCTCACAGAGCGTCACGTATAGTTTCAGGAGGCAGTGTTAAAAGAGGAATGTAGGGATATACTACCGCCCCCTATGCATTGCTCCCGTAAAGACCACGAAGACAAAATTACATCAATTACAGCTTCCGCAGTACCATTTATAAGTAGTTCTTCCTAGATGTAGAAGAAATATGTGTGACCTGCGTGGCGTTGTGCCCGTTTTATCATACAATATCTACTCATAGATGAGAGTGCGGTAGTTTGCTTCTGCTACGACCGGTGATCACATTCGTCACCTTACTTAGCTTCTCTCATATCCTGATCAGCCAGAACATTATGACCGCCGATCTATTATCGATATAAACCCGTACAGGCGACAGCGGCGTCAGCTGGCGGGAATTGACTACTTGTCAGACATACGCACGGCCGATGTAGTATCAGTGAGCGTGCTGTCTGTGTGTAGAACGGGGAAGGCGCACGATCTACCTGAGTTTGACCGAGGACAGATTGTGATGTCTCCGAGGCTCGGCACGAACATTTCAGAAACTGCACGACTTGTCGAGTGTTCGAGGAGTGCTGTTGTGAGTGTATTCAACACGTGACGAAATCAAGGTGAAACTACGTCCAAGCATCGTGGGGTTGGGTAGGCACCCCACATTACAGATGTCGGACGTCATAGACTGGGTAGACTGGTAAAGCAGGACTAGCAGCGCACTGTAGCGGAACTGACATTAGACTTTAATGTTGGGCGGAGTACAAGTGTTTCTGAACACACAGTGCGCCGAACACACCTAACGATGGGCTTCTGCAATCGACGACCCATGCATGTGCACGTGTCAGCACCACGACTTCGGCAACAACTACTGAAATGGGCCCATGATCATCGGCACTGGACGTAGGCGCAGTGGCAGAGCGTTGCATAGTCTGATGAATCCCGATACGTTATTCATCAAACCGATGGGAGTGCACGAATCCGTAATCGTCCAGGGGAACAGCTCCACGACATATGCACTGCGGGACGGCGACAAGACGGTAGTGACTCCATCATGCTCTGGGGAACATTCACGTCGGTATCCATGGGTCCAGTGGAGCTCGAGCAAGGGACCATGACGGCCAACGAGTATAGTATAATGCTTGCAGCTCACGTATGCCTCTCATGACCCTCATGAGGATCATGCTCCTTTCAGCAAGATAATGTGCCACGTCACAGGTCAGAAGTGTGACGGAGTGGTTCGAGAAACACAATGGCGAGTTCCAATTGGCGTACTGGCCTTCCAACTCGCCAGATCTGAACCCAATCGAACACATCTGGGATGCGATTGAACGTGGCATCAGAGTTCATCGCCTTCTCCTCGGATTTTACGGTAATTAGGTGACTTGTGTATGCAGATGTGGTGCCAGTTCCCTCCAGCGACCACCCAAGGTCTCATTGCTTCCATGCCACGACGAGTCGCCGCTGTTATCCGTGCGAAGATGCACGTACCGGCTATTGGGAAGGTGGTTATAGCATTCTGGCTGATCTATGTATAAGATATGTGGGGTCGCGTGAAGAAATTTCCAACTTATGGTTCAGGGCTGCAGTGGGGTGGCACCTATGTTATCCTCTAAGACACTTAGGACACTCTACAGAAACTAAAATAAATAGATAAAATCAACAACGTGGCAGTAACTTTTACAATTTGACATCAACATTATGAAATTTCTGCGAGCCGTTTTCCAGCGGCAAGTGGATGGCAGTTTTTCTCCCATGTCATCTATTGACAAAACTAGATGTTTACAACCTGACGTCAACATTATAAAACATCTGCAGATGGCTTTATAGTATGAAGTGCGTCGCAGGTTCCCTCTCTTGTCATCTGTTGAGGCTTAAACCTTATACTGCTCGATGAACGGGAAGAAACTTCCTTTGTAAGCAACTGAAAATCTGCATCTGTTCATCAATACAGAGTCATAACTGTGCGACATGTTGATAGTAATCGAAGCAGATTAAACTATTTTGGTCGAGGCTTCGTATTACTTTGCTAACGATCCCCGTGTTTCATACGTGTTAGCTGCAGAAGGATCTCAGAATATGAGGAGAGGATTTACATTTTCCCTGAACTGGAAATGAATCGCTAGAAGCATCAACAGTAGGTTGCGTCATGACCTTGGAACACAGACGTCCCGTCCTGGCACGAGCAGTAAATGTCAGCAACGAGGATAACCGAGATTGCTGTGGCCCGGTACTGTGACTATAGAAACGTAAGCTGTAAAAGTCGAAAGAAATCTATAAAATGACGAAAAGAACAGGGATTGACAGCCGACAAGAATGCATTAGAAATACTTCCACGCCTGTGGCATCTTCGTGATAAGTATGTGTGCCAGACTTCCGTGAATCGTTCACATGCATATCGTGAATATTTTCCCATTGGCATCAATATATTGGCATGAATACTAATACGGAAGTTTTAATTCTGTGCATGTAAATCCTTTGACCTTCAGAACAGTTCTACTCAAAGTGGAAGAAATAGTTTTAATTGACAACCAAGGCGTTGGGAATCTCTTTTAGTGCTTTCTATCCAAGACAATAGATTTGTCAGCGCTGTGGTGTCGCATGGGCTCGAGGGTCATCCCAACTTTCATCTCTAGATTACTGGTATAGTTCGGGAGGTTCACTAAGGTCCGACGTGTACTGGCAACCGGTGCAAACGAGGGATGAATTCCTCGTTCATCCTGTACACGCTGAAATACAAAACTAACAGATGCAGGTGAATAGATAAATCCAGTCTTCCTAGATTTTCCAAAGACGTTCGACGTGGTGCCACATCTTCGACTAGTTATAGGCTACTGGTATATTTCACAATCTCTCAAAAGCATTTGATTGTGTTCTTTTAAGTAAATTAGAATATAAGGGTGTGCAAGGAAATGCTACATGGTTCAGATCGTATCTCTGTGGCAAAAAACAAAGGATGTCAATAGGAAGGAGTCCTGTATTAAGTTATCAGTCATCATCCAAATGGGAACTAACTTCATGTGGTGTCCCAGAAGGTTACATCTCAGGTCCCTCACTTTTTCTTGCGTATATCGATAAACTTTCATCAGCGACACTACCAGATACCTAATTTGTTTTCTTTGAAGATAGTACAAACATTGCAATAAATAGAAAACTAATTATAGTTTTAGAAAGATCGACTAATGAAATTTTCACGGGCATTAATAAATTGGCCATAGCCAATTCTTTGTCACGAAGCTTTGAAAAGACACGCTATACACTGTTCAGAACTTGTAAGAGTCCCTCCTGCCCCCCTCCCCCCCTCCCGTATACGATGAAAATATGAGGACAAACATATAGAAGAGGTTGACAGTGATAAATTCTTGAGATTACAAAATGGTCAGGTCCTGCAGAAAGTGTCATCACTTATGTCTCTATGCTGGTCGTTTCTGGAACACAACCTACGACCAGCTTAGAGACAGAAGTGATAACACTTTCTGCAGGACCTGACCATCATTTTGCAGGACAATGCTCAAGCACGTACAGTGCAAGCTCTCACTGATTTGTTTGACTGGTGGGGCTGCTAAGTGCTATTCCACCTACTGCACTCCCCTGACTTAAGCCCTCGTAAGTTCAACTCGAATTCTAAATTGAAGGAAACACTTCACGGCATTCGCTTCGGAGCTGGCAACAGACCGCGCCGCTCGCACTGCCAACTCATCTGGCACTGCTAAGAGTATCTTACGACTTCCACATCGCAGGCAACGGGTTTTACACACTGCTGGTGACTACTTTGAAGGTCAGTAAAACTTTGAAACACGTATCTATTTTGTACGAGCTGTAAATAAATAGTTGCCACTATTAAAGTTCCAACTCTCGTATTCGAATATTCATAGCAAGCATGCAATCGATAACTGATAAGCTCCTTCAAACAAAGTGCTCTCTGGCTTTTTAACATAAATTTACTCGTAACAGAAGTTGGTTCTGATGTAACATAACATACTCTGTAAACTACAACAAAAGATTTTTTTGTAATCTACTGTTTATTTCAATACCAATAATTTTTAATGTTAACTGCGCAAAAGAAAGTGCCCCAGAACCTGCTAATGTGCGAAAGTATGTAGGATTAGATTCAAGAGGAGCTGGAAATTATATAACAGGCTTTATGAAACGGTAAAAGAGAACTTCGTTATGAAATAAAAACAAAACAAGAGCCAAAGTAGCTAACCCTCCTTGAACTACAGACAACGGCGAGGTGAGATGGCTCGCATACCTCAGCGATACGGGTGGCCGTACCGTAGGTGCAATCACAGCGGGCAGGTATATGCGAAGAGGCCAGATTAACCTGTGGTTCCTGAAGTGGGCAGCAGCCTTTTCAGTAGTTGCAAGGGTAACGCAAGGTTAACTACAGACGTTATGTTTCCTGAGGGTATTCAGCTCTACTGTGTGGCTTAATGGTGATGGCATCCTCTTGCAAAAAATTTTCCAGAGGTAAAATAGTCCCTTATTCGGATTTCCGAGGGGGAACTACTCAGGAGGATGCTGTCATCAGGATAAATAAAACTGGCGCTTTGCACGTCAGAGCGTGAATTAATAGTTTCCGTCATGAGACAGACAGATTAGAGAACTTAAAAAGGAAAATGGATAGGCTGAAGTTGTGTATAGTGAGAATAATGAAAGTGTAGTGGCAAGAGGAACAGCATTTCTGATGAGGTAATTTCGTATGGCTCAGTTGCCGTTTGCAAGTCTTTCAATTGGACACCATTTCGGCGACTTGCGTCTCCCTAATCTACCCCAGTTATCCAGCCGAGGTAATTGGACCTGCAGATTAACGTGGAATCCAAACCACGTATAGGTTTTAGCGGCTGCTCACACCGTTGAGAGAAGAAGGATAATTTAAAGGTGGACTGAAAATTTCTGTGGTCCGACCGGGATTTGATCTCGCTACCTCTGGGTTTCCAGGCACGCGCTTTTCTACTGGACCACTAAGTTCAGCTTCTGCTGAGTAAAATGATTATAAATGCACAATCAGATAGGGGTAACGCAGGATAATGAATAAGAACAGAATGAATTCCGGTCAAAAGCTACTATAAAAAGCGTAGTGAAAGTGTTATCGTAGTCGAGGAAGACACGAAGTCAATACTCTCCACAGTGCAAGTTTATATGTCAATTAGCTCGACACATGATGAAGAGGTTGACAGAATGCATGATGAGATAAAACAAATTATTCTGATAGTGAAAGGAGACGAAATGTTGTGATGAGAGACTGTAATATGATATTAGGAGAAGAAAGAGAAGGAAATGTAGTATGAGAAGTTGGGGAAAGGAATGAAAGAGGTGTCTACCTAGTAAAATTTTTCACAGAGCATAATTTCATCGTCGGAAACACCTTAAGACACGGGAAGGTTTCACATTGTTTATATAATGATGAGACTAAGATTTCGAAATGAGATTGTACATTGCGAAATACTTCCAGGGCAGATGTGGATTGTGACCAAAATTTATTGCTTATAGACTGCAGTTTAAAACAGCTGAATTGCACAAAGTTAGGAAATTAATGAGCTGGGACCTGGATAAGTTGAAAGAAACAGCGTTTGTTGAGAGTTTCAAAAGGAGCATTAGGCAACGATTGTCTGAAACAGGGGAAATGAATACAACTGAAGACTAGTAGGTAGCTTTAAGAAATGAAAACGTGAAGGCACGATAGAATAAAATAGACAAAAAGACCAGGCCCAGTACAATTTCTTGGATGACACATGAGATACTGAATTCATTTGATGTAAGAAGAAACTTTAAAAATGCAACAAATGAAGCAAACAGAAGGCTATATGTACACCTAAAAAATGAGGTTGACATAAAATGCTAAATATGAGATAGGAGATATGATATTGTGAGAAGAATTTGCCGAATCACTGAAAGACATAAGACGAAACAAGGCCATTGGAGTAGATGACATTCCCTTAGAATCATTGAAAACCTTGGGAGCCCCAACTACGACAAAATTATCCCAGCTGGCGTGAAAGATATATGAGACAGGCCAAATACCCACAGACTTCAGGCGAAATTTAATCTTCGCAATAAGCGTGACGGCAAGTGCTTGTAGGTGTAATTATTATAGAGGCATAAGTAATAGTTGGTAATTTACGATACGAAATATTTGCAGAGGACTGGAAAGACTGGCGGAAGCTGGCGTCGGGAAAGATCGGTTTGGGTTCCAGAAAAATGTTGGAACATGTGAGACAATACTAATCCTGCGACTTATCACAGAAGATAGGTTGAAGAAAGGCAGTCAACATTTGTAGATTTAGAAAAAGCTTTTGAAATTTTTGACTATAATACATTCTCTGAAATTATGGAGCTACCAGAGATAAAATACAGGGACGGAGAGGTTGCCTACAACTTGTACAGTAGCCAGAATGCAGTTATATAAGTGGAAGTCATGAAAGACAAGCAGTGATTGAGATGGGAATAAAGGAAGAGTTGTGGTCCTTCCCTGATGTTATTCAATTTGTACATAAAGCAAGCAGTAAAGGACACCAAGGCGAAATTTGGAAAGACAATTAAAGTTTAGGGAAAAGAAATAGCCACTTTGAGGTTTGCGGATGACATTGCAATTTTATCCGAGATATAAAAGGACGCGAAAGAGCAGTTGAACGGAATGAATAGAGTGTTAAATGAGGTTATAAGAGGAACATAAAAAAATAAAACAATGGTAATGGAATGTATAGGAATTAAATCTGGCGATGCTGAGGGTATTAGATTAGGAAATGAGACAGTAAAAGCAGTCGATGAGTTTTATCATTTAGGCAGCAAAGTGACAGATGTTGGCCGAACTAGGGAGATTGGAAATAGTAAGAAAAAAGAGAAATTTGTTAACATTGAACACAAATCTAAATTTTAGGAAATCTTTTCTGAAGGTATTTGTCTGGAGTGTAGTGTTGTACGGACGTGGAACATGGGCGACTAACAGCGTAGGCAAGAATAGAATAGGAATATTTGAATTGTGTTTGCTACAGATGAATGCTGAAGATTAGGTATTTAGATCGAACAACTAATGAGGAGGTACTGAATCGAATTGGGGAGAAAAAATATTATGGTACAACGTAACAAAAAAAGGGGATAGATTGATAGAACACATTCCAAAGCGTCGGGAATAGTCAGTTCGGTAATGGTAGGATGAGGGAGGGATGGGGGGGAGGTAAAATTTGCAGAAGGAGACAAAGGATCGAATATAGTTATCAAGTTCAAACTGATGTAGGTTGTAGTAGTTATGCACAGATGAACAGGCTTGTGCAGAATAGATTAGTCTAGTGAGCTGCATCAAACTAGTCTTTAGACTGAAGACCGCAAGAGTAACAAAAATCAAACAAAGATAGTTTATTCGGAAGTACTCATCTTTGTACATCAGGGAAATCAAATTTGCTATCTGGTAAGATTCAAAGTGTTGTTGCTCCATTCCGTGCATTTTGAGATGCTTCGATCCACCTTGCCGTGGTTTCCATACTGTGGTAGAGACGTTGCTGCACAAGCCGGACTCACTCGTTGACAGTGGTCCTCCTGAGGCCACTCATTATTTGAGGACAGTTCTGTGACGACACACTACAACTGGTCCCAAGCACAGTGAAATGTGTTCATGTCAGCTGATACTGGAGGCCATTCCATCCAGTTGGCCATTGCTTGCTGTATTATTGCCGGTGTATTATCGTCTTGAAGGACGAACCTATCGCCGAAATGTTGACTGTAGGGGTCGAGAATAGGTTGAAAGACCCTGTCCTCCACATCTCGCAAATTATCCTCGATAGCGATGAGAGGCGCCCGACATAAGTATATGATGGCAGCACGAAACAGTACTGACCCACTGACCCACTTCCCATCTTAACACGTGGTACTGTACATCTGAGACGTGCAGTGATACAGTGATAGCTGGTCGACTCCATACCTTTATACGAGGAGTCAGACAAATCCTGCAGTCGTCGGTGAAGAAAACCAGACGCCGTTAATCCAGGTTTGATTCCAGATGTTCCCTTGGCTATCTTCTCGGTGTAGCTCGGTGCCATGGGGGGATGTATTATCATTCGCAATGGATGCCTAGAGGCCAAACTGGTCGTGTTTCCACAGTTGCGTACTGTCTGTGTCGACACAACGCCCTCTCCCCCCCCCCCCCCCCCTCCCCTAGGTATCAAGCAGTTGTGTTGCATTCTCCTCGGGGTAACAGAGAGACATAATTTTTACGTAGAGGATGTCAACTGGTATTGTCCACCGCGGTCGAACACTGCGCGACAGTTGTTCGTTGTTTTGTGGCTCAACAGAGTAGCTCAACAGAGTAGCCGAGTGTTCGAATGACATCGATGTGGTGTGCTCTGAACCGGGAGGCAACTTTTCGTGCTGACATTCGTTCATGCCCCTAAACGATAGGCTTGAGATGCATCTTCACGGTACGTGACAGACTGAATAGTGGACACAAGCTACAGTGTCCTGTTTACGGTTAGAGATACAGTACGCTCTACTACACTACACTGAGAATCCAGGAGGTTGTATGTAACGATTTCCTGTGGTCAAAGAAGTACTGAGAAAGAGGTTTAAGATAAGAAAAAAAAAAGACAGTGCAAGGTATGCGGGTGGTGGAAAATGTCTTTTGAGCAGTTCGTGTTTGTCTTCACTCAAACATATTTCACTATAGTTGTGACCTTGTCAGTGATCTTTTATTTATTTATTTATTTATGAGAGTTTGGAATATTTGGACTCTAGGTTATTGCTGTTTTTAGGCCTATTGAATCTTATCTTACAGCTGTTTTTCCTTTTGCTGTCATTCAGTCACTGATCTCTGATAAGTACAGCGTGCCAGCTAAGACACATGCGTGCTAACATGATACACCTATAAGAATAGTACTTTGTAAGATCAGGAAAATGTATACTGAGGCAACAAATGTTGGTATCTCTTATCATTGACATCATATTTTGCCGTTATTGACCTGCTCTGAGCTAAGCACACATAACTGTGTTGCTAGAAAGGACACGTTATTAATCATGTTTTGTGCAAGACCGGGCAGAGATCTTAAACATCTACAACGATTGTGACAGTGGTACATTTTGTTACCTTTTCGTACAGCTGCTGAAGTGCTCTTGGATAACCAGTAAAGTCCTCCGTTATAGATGTGGTGTATAGTGTGAGCCTTAATATTTATCCATTGCGACTTGTAAGCATACCTCACTCAAGAATCATCACTTCTGTCTCTAAGCTGGTCGCAGGTTGTGTTCCAAAAATGAACAGCATAGAGACATACGTGATGACACTTTTTACAGGACCTGACCATCATCCTGCAGGACAATGTTCAAGCACGTACAGCGCCAACTGTTACTGATTTGTTTGACTGATGGGGCTGCTAAGTGCTGTACCATCTACTGCACTCCCCTGACTTAAGTCCTCGTAAGTTCAACTCGGTTTGTAAATTGAAGGAAACACTTCACGGCATTCGCTTCGGAGCTGGCAACAGATCGCGCCGCTCGAAATTTCAACACAACTGGCACTGCTAAGAGTATCCTTCGACCTCCACATTGCTGGCTACGGGCTATACACAATACAGGTGACTACTCTGAAGATCAGTAAAACTTTGAAACACGTATCTATTTTGTACGAGCTGTAAATAAATAGTTGCCACTATTAAAGTTCCAACCCTCGCATTAAGGGTGATGGCTTCATGAGAATTATGACGCTTGAAACAATATAAATGCGATTTGCAAGAAGGCAAAACCTGTCAATGACTACAATGTTCGCTCAGGATCAAGAAGGGCTAAATCGCCCAATACCTAACTAGTACTTCTCAGGAAGTTTGGACCACGAGGAAGTGAGCTTCGTTGCTGTGATTAGAGTACAGCACATTGTGACATTCCAGACAACGAAATGGCAGACACTTTGGCGAAAGCGGCAGTTCGTGATGAGATAAAGATCCACGGTGGTATTACTAGGAACTCTACAATCGAAAAAGTGCGACGCCTTGGCCAAGGAGCGGTTAAGTATCTGCGCCTAGCCGACGATGTGCGTATGTAGCAATACACGTTCGGTATATCACCCGCTTGCGATGCGTTGTTAGTATATTGACATGTCACAGTCATTAAATTTTACAGAGACGACTAAAAATTTTAGCTTCAGTCACGTGCAATTAAGAAAGGACCTTCGTCACGTTAGTTTAGCTACTTCCTCGTTGTGTGGGCATCAAGAAGAAGAAAATATCAAGCATCTCTTTCCTGCCTGGCTAATTCTTTTTTATCATTGCTGAGGAAACAGTGGCATCTAAAGGGCATATTCTCAAATACACAACTCCTGTGGATATACTACATTTCGTGGTCATTGGTCGTCCAGGGTTGCAGGTCCACGGTTCCATTATATGTCTAACGTGATCTTACCTTTGTAAATAACAAACAAAAACATTGAGTAATATTTGTTTATTATTGATCAGTATAACAACACGAGTACGACGCACTGACAGATCTCGCTGCCTCAGTGTTGCCAGCTTCACAGCACCATCTCGGCAACATGAACTCTGCAGCTGTCAAAACTTCTGCCAGCCATCGTGTCAAGATAGTCATCACAACTGTCCATCTGCCCCACCCCCCTCTTCAGCAGAGGCTGTTGTTTTTATTTTAATGACTAGAAACATAGAAAAACACCAATAACTAGAAAAATACAAAATAAATACCAAACAGAATGTTATCGTGATGTATGTCAAACTATTCCACTTTATCAGAAGAGTACGAAACTGATATTAGACATTGACTAGCCAAGGTATTACGACAGTTATTGATAGATATTTATTGACATTTTAGGTAGTTAATAGTAATTAAAACATCATCTTTTCAGCAAAAAAACGTCGTTGGAATCGAGGTGTTTTGATGTCGTGCTTCGACTGAAACACTTTAATTGCTTCAAAAGGCTTTGTTCTTGCTTTACGTTTTTGTAGAGATGTCAAACTGAATCACTGGCGAGAGCCTTGCAATACATCGAGCAGAGTTTATACACTAAAGAGCCAAAGAAACTGTTACACCTGCCTAATATCGTGTAGGGCCCCCGCGATCACGGAGAAGTGCCGCAACACGACGTGGCATAGACTCCACTAATGTCTGACGTAGTGCTGGAGGGAATTAACACCATGAATTCTGCAGGGCTGTCCATAAATCCGTAAGAGTACGAGGGTGTGCAGATCTCTTCTGAAC
The DNA here is from genome assembly GCF_021461385.2 of Schistocerca piceifrons. Taxonomy (NCBI): domain Eukaryota; kingdom Metazoa; phylum Arthropoda; class Insecta; order Orthoptera; family Acrididae; genus Schistocerca; species Schistocerca piceifrons. Next base: position 706,861,107 of record NC_060149.1, read on the forward strand.
AGCACGTTGCAAGGCATCGCAGATATGCTCAATAATGTTCATGTCTGGGGCGTTTGGTGGACAGCGGAAGTGTTTAAACTCAGAAGAGTGTTCCTGAAGCCACTCTGTAGCAATTATGGAAGTGTGGGGTGTCGCATTGTCCTTCTGGAATTGCCCAAGTCCGTCGGAATGCACAATGGACATGTATGGGTGCAGGTGATCAGACAAGAAGCTTACGAACGTGTCACCTGTCAGAGTCGCATCTTGACGTATCAGTGGTCCCGTATCACTCCAACTGCACAAGCATCATGCCATTACAGAGACTCCACCAGCTTGAACAGTCTTCTGCTGACACGCAGGGTCCATGGATTCATGAGGTTGTCTTCATACCCGTACACGTCTATACGCTCGATACAATTTGAAATGAGACTTGTCCGACCAGGCAACATGTTTCCAGTCATCAACAGACCAATGTCGGTGTTGAAGGGCCCAGGCGAGGCGTAAAGCTTTGTGTCGTGCAGTCATCAAGGACACACGGAGGATCTTCGGCTCCAAAAGCCCATATCGATGATTTTTCGTTGAATGGTTTGCACGCTGACACTTGTTTATGATCTAGCATTGAAATCTGCAGCAATTTGTAGAGGGGTTGCACTCCTGTCACGCTGAACGATTCTCTTCAGTCGTCGTTGGTCCCGCTCTTGCAGGATCTTTTTCCTGCCGCAGCTATGTCGGAGGTTTGATGTTTTACCAGATTCCTGATATTCACGTTACACTCGTGAAATGATCGTACAGGAAAATCCCCACTTCATCGCCACCTCGGAGATACTGTGTCCCATAGCTAGTGCGCCGACTATAGCACCACGTCCAAACTCACTTAAATCTTGACAGCCTGCTATTGTAGCAGCAATCACCGATTTAACAACTGCGCCAGACGCAGCACCATATTCTGCCTGTTTACATAGCTCTGTATTTAAATGTTCAAATGTGTGTGAATTCCTAAGGGAAGAAACTGCTTGGGTCATCGACCCTTAGACTTACACACTGCTTAAAATAACTTAAACTTACTTATGGCAAGAACAACACACACGCCAATGCCCGAGGGAGGACTCGAACCTCCGGCGGGAGGGGCCTCACAGTCCGTGCATGACGCCTCAAACCACGCGGCCATTACGCGCGACTGTATTTAAATACGCTTGCCTATACCAGTTTCTTTGGCGTTTCAGTGTATATAAAAAATAAATGTAATATATGTCTGTCTGAAAGTTTATTAGGGTTTTGTTTACAAATTTGATGAAAACTGGCCATGCGGGTTTTGAGATCTCTGCTAATAACGTTTCCGTGTTACATGATATCTTTCTTCCGCCACATTCTAGGAAAATGTGGCTTCTCCCTGCAGTAGTTCTTACAAGAGATGCGCCTTGATACAGAAGTCCTTCATGAATAGTAGTAGTACGAGCCCATTCCGACAAAACTTCTTACATTCTGAACGTGCTGAGGAGCCAGAAGATTTGTGACTGCTCTTATTTTCTCCGGACCAGCATGGAATCCATCGTCACTCACTAGGTGCCTGAAGATTTTTGTTTCTCGGGTGATGCGGAATCAAATTTTCGGATTCAGGTAGAGACCTGTAGTCCTAATACACTTCAACACAGTTATTAGGAAGTTTAAATGTTGTTAAAATCTCTTTAAGAAAAGGACAATGTCATCCAGATGGCAAAGGTACGTTGTGCATTTAAGGTGTCTAAGCCAGTTATCCATCATATGTTCTAAAGTGGCTGGAGCAGTATATGGTCGAAACGGCTTAACTTTGAGCTCATAGGTGCCATCAGGAGTTGTGCAAGTAGTTTTTTCCCCGTCATTGTCGACAGCCTCAGTTTGCCAGTAACCTGTCTGCATGCCCATAATTGAGAAATACTTTTCCTATTTGCAGAAAGTCTAGAGTGTCATCAGTGCACAGCAATGGATAGACATCTTTCTTCGCTACATTTTAGTCGTCAGTAGTCGATGCAGAAACTCCATGTGCCGTCCTTCTTCTTCCCCAGGATCATAGGGGAGAACCAACAAACTTCTTCAATGACGTTATTTCGCAGCATCTTCTCCATGTCCTCCTGGATTATCTATCTTTCAGCTGTCGACACTCTTTATGAGCGCTAACTAATTGGTGGAGGTTTCTCAGTGTTGACATGCGTTTTACCATGGGCCGCTTGGTGTGTATTTTCTCCACTTTGGATTTAAAAACATCCTAAAATTAACTCAGAGTTGCTATCGGTCACCGACGTTGTTGCTCAGTCAGGCTAGATCCTATTGGCAGTTCGATAGTAGCTTCCTCCCCTGCATTGTCTGTAGTGGTAAGAGAGCATGATTCTTCGTCGATGCCATTACTCTGCCCTTCCTCGACTGGTTCGGCTGTCCCTAAGCACATTCTCTCAGAAATTAATTGTGGCTTCAATGTTTAACTGACCATCTCGATTGATAGCGGAATACCAACGACTTCAACGGCAAACAACCGACTAGGGCACTGTTGGTCATGTGTGCTCGTTGGAATAATTTCGTCAGTCAGGAGCTCTGATCTTCCACCGTCAATGACTGTTTGTGATGCCTGTAAGAAGTTCCATTCGACAATAACAGCACGAATACTTTCTGATAAACAACAAACTCGAAAGCTATCTTCAGCACAACCGTTTTCTTATCACGAAACACGGTATCTTTTAGCTGGCCGTGATAAGCACTCGATATTACAGGAAAAGAAACCTCTGAGTCTACTAATACCTGAATTAGTTGTCCGCCGATGACGACGTAGATGAGATTCCCTGTCATCTTGGTAACTATCATCCATGGAGGATTTTCATCGGCAGCGGCTTCACTTTCTTAGATTGTCGCCTCGCTTATTTTTCCTGAATTAGGTGGCTAAGCGAGCGGCTGGTAGCTCCTTACGGCGACGTAAATGGTTACGGCATCTTGGGGAGTGACTTCGACCAGGGTATGAGCTTCGACACACAGGTCAGCTATAATCGTTTGCAGTTGTCTGCCGTGAATGAGTCTGTTGTGATGGTTGACGTCTTGCAGCGTAATAGTCGTCGAACATTATGCTTCTTTTTCTGCAGTAGCGAGCAACTTGTCCAGAGCGTTCACAGTGAAAACAGACTGGTGTGTTGTTCTCCTTCCTTCAAATATCTATTCTTCTGCGCAGCTTCACGGCGCGTTTGGCTGGTGGAGATTGGTGCCAAAGATTGACACACCTCTTCTTCGACGTTCTCTATTACCTTCAGACGTATGAGGTTGACGTTCATGGCTGGTCTCTCTTCTGTACTAGGCCCAACAATTCTGGCTGCCATGAAATGCTGTATCTCTTCTCTTACAGCCTGGAGTATGAGAGAAGCGAGGTCATGGTAGTCCTCCACAACTGTTCGTATTCCGGTAGGTGATGGCTTTTACATTGCCCAATTGGAGACACGGGGATGTACATGTTTTGAAGTACCAGGTGCCTCCACCAAATAATGTCACTGTGTAATCACACTCAAGTCCATATCCGAAAGCCGGGTCATTAAAGAGATATAACACTTAGGACTGAAAGCAAGTTTATTACGAGCGCCAACATATAGCCAGAACAGAACTAACTTCCTCGACGGAGAGTACAGCTGTTTATACAAGCATCCCGTATTCCAGATTGCTGGTATTCATGCAAACATCTAATATTAAAAAGTATTCAAACAGTAGAAACATGAAATATTTCGAGCACCACCCAGAAACGATAAATACTAAATAACAGATAGTTTGAACTGGCAGCCCGCAGCACACCAGTCAGCGACCCTAACCAGTGCAACACACTGCAAGAACAACAGCTCGCTGCAATATCTGTAAAGTCATACAATACATTTATTATATGCAAACAACAAACACGCCTTCGGTGCAGATGGTCTAGCGGGGAAGCGCGAGCCTGGCAAACTAGAGCTCGCGTGATCGAATCCCAGTTGGACCACGGATTTTTCAGTTTACGGTTTAGCCCAGCCTTCGCCTCTCAAAGATGTGAAATGTTGCCAGAAACGACGAGTGGTTCGGATTCCAAGTTAAACTGTAGGTCCCATTTCCCTCGGGGATATCCTTATGTGATGCGGAATTGACAACTAGATTGTCACGAGAGGAAAACCTGCAATATAAAAGTAGGCAGAGAGTACCGTCTTCTCAGCACAGAAGCAATAACAGCAGAATTGGTTGACCAGGGCAACTCAGTTGCTTCGAATGTCACCTGAGTACTAAATCCATCAGCGACATTCCAGCCTGAGCAAGCACACCACATGCTTTCCTTTCCAGTCTTGCTCTTGAGTATTCTGCAACCACAGCCAGCATCTCATCAGCGTAGGCTAATATTTCTGACACCTGATTCCGAGATGTTAGCAATGGCTCAAGGGTAAGGTCCCAGAAAATTTGTCTCTGTGGACAGCCCTTAATGATTCGCCTCTTTGTTTTACTGGATGTTGCCCCCCACGCTACACTGCGCCCTACTCAATAATCTAGGAAGGTCTATTACAAACATTGCCTGTCACCACAGACTATCAATTGCACCCACAATGTCAACCACGATCTCTACGATATACTTGCTACTATCAGATGAATTTGCAAATGCGAATAATGACTACCATCAGCTGTAGAATGGAATGACGACAATGAAAAATTTGTGCCGGACCGTAGACGTATGGCTGACGGCATATGGAAGTTTGGGTCTGGCCGTGAGCTGTGCACGGGTACCCAAATGCTAAGGCGACTGCTCGCGATAAGCGGGAAATCCTCATTCGTGTCCGGGTCCGGCACAAATTTTCATTGCCGTCATTCCATTCTACAGCTGATGGTAGTCATTATTCGCAATTGCGAATTCATCTTATGTGTTTCGTAACGGCTGTGGTCACCGCAGCATATCTTCATCAGAATAACGCAGGCACTGCAGTATCGTACTTGCTATCACAGTTGTCCACAATGCTGAGAGCACAGTTAATTGCCACGTCGTTGGATCTGCCCTTTCTGAAGCCGAAATGGCTCTGGCTGAGGTCACTTAGCTCCCTGTGATCTGCTGCACAGCAAGTGCTCTTGAACTTTACCCAAGGTGCTAAGAAGACAGATTGGTTTTTAGCTCTTTGTAAACACTAGATCCTTCTGAATTGTCACAAATTGTCCAGAATCCCAGACTAGAGGAATTCTTCCTGTTATTAGTGAGGTTCAGCGTTTCATTACCAATGTAACCTGGAGGTGGTCCATAGCTACAACAGACAGGAAATCTTTCACCTCTTTGTTATTTCAGATTATGTTGTATGCTACTCCTGTAACATCAGCGGCGGACCTTATTACATTAATTCACGCTGCAACCGAAATACTGAAAGCCCAGCCGTATTTATTTCAGTTTGTGCGTCGGTCTCGACATACCTGTTGTATACTCTACAATTAAGTTGTAGGTCAAAATTTTGAACCTCTTTTGTAGTATACAGACACCCTTGTCGGATTTCTTAACAAAATGTGGAAATCGGTCCATCAAAATATCGGAAAGTTCCTCTAAATTTGACATCCCACAGGGCACTAACTATCTGTTCCCTCTTCAAAACTGGTCTGTTCACCGTACTGTTCCTCATACAAGTGTCGAGTGTCTGAGGACGCTAAACTGCGAGGTAATTTGCGGCCTGCTCCACATAATAAGCATCCCACAGGCACAGTCCGTGTATTCACATTGCACGGACGGATAGCAAGTTGTATAATTACCTAGGATAATTAACACAGTCTATCTGGTAGAGCAGGGATTTCCAAACTTTTCCTCTGATGGAATACTTTGAGAATACTGATACTTTGTTGGAACGCTTTGTTTAATCTGGGGCTTACTAAAATCTTAAAAATTGAGAAAAATTTGTTTTATTCAGTTATCACTTCAATTTTAAATCACAACTAATGACACAGAAATCACAATAAAATTTAAAAAAAGAAGCAATTAGTACGTCAAAATGTCGAAAAAACGCCATATTGTTAACAGTTTTTAGGGGAGTACTTAATCACCTCCTGCGGAACATCAGTTTTGGAAACTTTAGTCTAAAGAGGATTTGACCCCAACCTGGTAACAATTTGTGTTGACCTGTCCTTAGATGTCTTACGAAATCGTTCGCCCCTGGGGAAATTCAGAAGCGCTAGTGGAAAATTAAAACGAAACCCCTGAGACATTGGGCTCGAATGAAGCAGTTTCAGCCACATATTACATTCGCTGGGCACTGGACCATCTCAGCACAGAATGTTTCGAGACTGGATTAATAACAAAAGATAAAGAAAAGATGAGATGATGGTTCAATGCTTCAAGTGTTCTACATAACTACCGTCAACTTGAGTAAAAGATAGAAGGTTCACACAACGCTGTAAAACTGTCAGAAAAGTCCTTCTTTGGGATGTTGTGCAAATCATGCGTCACACTGGCGTGAATGTCGGTTACGTTGTCAAAGCGTTGAGCCTTCAGGTATTGATAACATCAAGTATCGTCATCAGCGATGAATTTTTTCAGAAAAGAGTTTTCTACGTCTTGCATTTCAATCAAGTCGTAGCAGGCGTCCATATGTCGTTTTTGTTCGGGAGTCAAGGTATGCAGGACGAACTTGACGCATATTTTTCTCTTCGTCAAAACATTTTGGAAATTGTCTTGAACACTTAATTTAAAGATGTTGTTCCATTGCGATTTGTCAAACAACGAAATTGACACACTATAGCCGCATGTAGACTACTTAACACTGCCTGCTCACTACTTACTGGTCGAATGCACATAAACTGTTTACAGTTGTTAGTTGAAGCTGCCATCATAGTTACTGCGCTGACGTAGCTTATACGCTAAGAATAAAACCGGTCTCAGATCTTTCTGGAAGGGCGGTGTATATCATTCTAATAGCACGGTCATACACCTGGAGACAAAAGTTACTTCAAGCCTTTTCTTCCTACAAATTGCAGACCTACAATCATGGATAGAGAAAATCAGTGTCAGATATCATCTTGGGAGATATTATACCACTCTACTTCCAACTGTTGTTCCAGTCGATCAAAGCGTGTTGCCAGTAATGCAGAGCGAAGTAGACACTGTGGCTTAAGTGATCATACCAGACAAAAAAATTTGTCAGCCCCAGGAGACATGACGCTAATACCGCTTAACAACTCCTCTAGCCTTGACAGTGGCCTCAACTCAGCGGGAAAGTCCACATGATTTACCAGTTCTACCTTATCCAACTGAAGAAACTCATTAATGATTAGATCCCATCGCGCTTTCCTGAAAGCGCTTAACACAGTACCCCGCTGCAGACTATTAACGAAGGTACAGGCATACGGAACAGGTTCCCGTATATGTGAGTGGCTCGAAGACTTTTTTAAGTAACAGAACGCAATACGTTGTCCTCGACGGCGAGTGTTCATTGGAAACAAGGGTATCGTCAGGAGTGCCTGAGGGGCTGTTCTTATTCTCTATGTACATAAATGATCTGATCGACAGGATGAGCAGCTATCTCTGCCTGTCTGCGATGACGCTGTGGTATACGGGAATGTGTGGACCTTGAGCGGCTGGAATAGGATACAAGAGGACTTAGACACCATTTGTAGTTGGTCTGATGAATAGCAGCTTGCTCTTAATGCAGAAAAATGTAAGTGCTTGCAGATGAGTAGGAAGAACAATCCCGTAATGTTCGAAAACTGCTGCTAGACACAGTCACGTTGATTAAATATCTAGGCAGCGATATGAAATGGAACGAGCACGTAAGTACGCTAGTAGAGAAGGCGAATGGTCGACTTCCGTTTATTGATAAAGTTTTAGGAAACTGTGGTTCACCTGTAAAGGTAACCACGCATAGGACAGTAATGCGACCCATTCTTGAATACTAATCTAGTGTTTGGGATTCCTTCAGGTCGGATTAAATGAAGACATCGTAGCAATTGAGAGGCGGAATGCTAGACTTGTTACTGATACATTCAATCAACACGCGATTATTATGGAGATGCTTCGTGAACTCAAATGAGAATCCCTGGAGGGAAGACGACTTTCTTTTTGCGAGGGTCTAAGGCGCTGCAGTCATAGACTGTGCGGCTGGTCCTGGCGGAGGTTCGAGTCCTCCCTCGGGCATGGGTGTGTGTGTTTGTCCTTAGGATAATTTAGGTTAAGTAGTGTGTAAGCTTAGTGACTGATGACCTTAGCAGTTAAGCCCCATAAAATTTCACACACATTTCAACGTTTTTCGCGAGACACTGTTGAGAAAATTTAGAGAAATGGCCTTTGAAGTTGACTTGAGAACGGTTCTATTGCCGCCAACGTACCTTTCGCGTAAGTACCACGAAGATAAGAGAATGTCGAGCTATCACGGAAGCATAAAGACAGTTGTTTTTTCCCTCGCTCTATTTGTGAACGGAACAGTAAAGGAAATGACAAATGGTGGTATAAAGTACCTTTCGACATGCACCATATGGTGGCTTGCGGCGTATGTATGCAACTGGTAAATAGATGGAAATGGAAATGAGCGTTTGGCGTCATTGGCTGGGAGGTCCCTTACGGGCAAGTCCGGCCGCCTTGGTGCAGGTCTTATTACATTCGATGCTACACTGGGCGACCTGCGCGCCGGATGAGGATGAAATGTTGATGAAGACAACACAACACTCAGTCCCTGAGCGGAGAAAATCCCCGACCCAGCGGCAATCGAACCCGGGTCCCTTAGGGCAGCAGTCCGTCACGCTGACCATTTTTTGTTTTTGTTTAAAAGATCTCATTTTGTTCGTTGCATCTACTCTTGGCGGACGTCGTAAGACATCCGTTTAAGTTCGTTGTTAATCGATTAACTCATTTTTTTTATTACAGAGGGCAGCTAACCCTCTGACCGAACACGCTGAGCTACCGTCCCGGTGCCTTTCAGCTATCGGGGCGGACGTTAGATAGATGGAAGATGTTGACAGCTACACTTCATACTCTGTTCCAAATTATACCAGACATTTCCCAAGAGATTAAGATCGGTTGGTTTAGCCCACAAGTCGAGGTGGCTTATGGTGACTGACTGTCGGTTGAGCCAAGAATGTATGTGTGGAGCCCTGTGAAAACGGTTGTTGTCATCTTGGAAGGCGGGAGTGTCCACAACATAATCATCATGAGGATGCAGAAGATAGGACAGCAGTTGGTGACCGAAATTTTTGAGACAAACATCCGAGTTCATGAAAACCTAAATAAGTCGCCCCAAGTCATGCTACGAAAATGACCCCCAAAATAACACAGAACAGCCTGCAGTCTGAACTACTATTTCCACACTCAGCGCGTTAAACGGCAGCACTTAGTCACTTAAAATGTTTTTATAATTGCCGTGGTTCGTAATCACGGTAAGTCGAATGAATGGGATCGAAATCATGGGAGGACAAAAAAACCAAAAACATCCCAGAACCACCTTTAGCCTGAACTACGCCCTTCAAACACTGTGGGTTAAACAATTCGTTGTGTCGTCGGTGCACATGCCACCTTGATTCATTTTTTCAAATGAAAAATCTCTACTATTTGGACCACAGTATACGGGTCTAGTCAGCTACCGTCCAGTTTCTTGGTTGTTTGGCCCACTGAAGACGTTCAGACTATGTACCACTGTCATTAATGAACTGTTGCGACATATCCAGCTGAAAATGTCTATTGTACGCAGCTTCCTTCGTAATGTTCACTCGGAGACTGTTTGAAATGGATCTGCACTCACTGAGAGCAGCAATTCCTGTCGGGGTTGAAACAGATTGCCACTAACGAGGTGTGGCACATGTCTGCAGACCCTATCCGTTAAGATCTTATTACGACCACTTTTCTTACACCCTGTTACAATGCTGCGAGTGGTGCACCATTCTGTGTAGATGCGTTGATACACTGAAAATCGGGAAAATTCATTCACGGTGTGGTCATGAGCACTCCATACACGACTGCTACACCTACATAAATACACTCAAGCCACCGTATTGCACGTAGCGGTGGGGTACTCCGTACCACTACTAGTCATTTCCACTGGCAATTAGAACTGCTGAGTATATGCCACTGTATGAGTCCTAATCTCTGATATCTCATCTTCGTGGTGATTACGCGGAATGTATGTTGGCGGCAGACAGCTTCAGTTGCCGGTTCTCTAAATTTTCTCAAGAGTGTTCCTCGAAAAGAACGTCGCCTTCGCTCCAGGGATTCCCGTTTGAGTTCCCGAAGCATCTCCGCAATACTTACGTGTTGTTCAAACCTACCGGTAACAAATGTAGCAGACCGCCTCTGAATTGCTTCGATGTATTCCTTCAATCCGACCTGGTACGGATCCCAAACACTCGAGGAGTAGTCAAGAATATGTCGCACCAGAGTCCTATATGCGGTCCCCTTTACTGGTGAACCACTCCTTCCTAATATTCTCCCAATAAACCGAAGTCGATCATTCACCTTCCCTACCACAATACTGGCATGCTCCTTCTATTTCATATCGCTTTACAACGTTACGCCCATATATTTAAACGAGATGTCTATGCCAAGCAGGACGCTACTAATGCTGTACCCGAACATTACTAGTTTTTTTTCCTGCTCATCCGCATTAACTTACATTTTTGTACATTTAGAGCTAGCTGCCTCTAATCACAGCAACTAGAAATTTTGTCTAAGTCATCTTGGCTCCTCCTACAGTCACCTAATTTCGACACCTTCCCGTACATGACACAGTCATTAGCAAACAATCGAGGATTGCTACCGAGATCATTTATATATATAGAATAACGATTCTATCCCACTTCCCTGGGGCATTCCTTACGATATCCTTGTTTCTGATGAACAATCGTCGTCTAGGACAATATATTGAGTTCCATTGCTTAAGAAATCTTCGAGCCACTCGCATATCTGGGCACCTATTCCATATGCTCGTACCTTCATTAAAAGTCTACTGTGAGGCACCGTGCCAAACTCGGGTTGCCCTTGCTCAACAGGCAGATTCCATATTTATAGATTTATAAAACCGTGCTGATTCGTGGGCAGAGGCTTTTCCGTCTCAAGGCAGTATATTACAGTATATTCGAACTGAGAATATGTTCAAGGATTCTGTAGCAAACCGATGTTAGGGATATTGCTCTGTAATTCTGCGGGTACATCCCTTTAAGCTTCTTATAGGGTGACATTTATTAAACTATACGAAATAAAACCGTCATAACTTCTGAACCGTTTGCGTTACGCCGTTCAAACTGCACATTTGGCCGCGGGGCGTTATGGGAATTAATATGCGGATTGTTCTTTGGTTTAGCAACGAAGCCCACTTTCATTTGGATGGGTTCGTCAACAAGCAAAACTGGTGCATTTGGGGGACTGAGAAACCGCGAGAAGTCTCTTCACCATCAACGGGTGACTATGTGGTGTGCAATTTCCAGTCACGGAATAATCGGTGTAATATTCCTTCATGGCACGGGACTAGCGAACGGTACGTGAAGTTTTGGAAAATGATTTCATCCTCATTATCAAAAGTGACCCTGATTTCGACAAGATGTGGTTCATGGAAGACGGAGCTCGACCCTATCGAAGCAGGAGAGTGTTTGATGTCATGGAGGAGCACTTTGGGGACTGGCATAGGCCTCGATTGGCCGCCATATTCTCCAGATCTGAACACATGCAACTCCTTTTTGTGGGGCTATATTAAAGAAAAGGTGTAGAGCAATAGCCCCAAAACCATTGCTGAGCTGAAAACAGCTATTCAGGAGGTCACCGACAGCATCGATGTTCCGACACTTCAGCGGGTCATGCAGAATTTCGCTATTCGTCTGCGCCACATCATCGCCAATGATGGCAGGCATATCGAACATGTCATAACCTAAATCCAAGTATCTGTAGTGACGTTTACATGTTGAATAAAGTGCGTGCACGCCGTAGTTTGTACTAATTTACGCTTTTTTCATATAGTTCAATAATTGTCGCCCTGTATATACAGGAGTCACCTGCGCTTTTTTGCAGTCGCATGGGAGTTAGCGCTGGGTGAGAGATTCGCGATAAGTGCAAGTTAGGTAATTGGTCAAAGCCGTAGAGTACTCCTTGTAAAACTGAAATGAGATTCCATTCGGTCCTGGCAACTTATTTGTCCTTATTTATCCATGACAAGGTTTATCTCTGCTATTACGTGAAATCCAGACCACGCCCACTTTCCACGGTATTTAGGCCGTTCTTCGACGTCCGGCTCGTCAGTCGGCAAGACTCAGCACAACCAGGAGTACCTCCGAAGACGTCAAATGTAGCTTTGGAGGAAACGTCAGGGACAGAAGAGTTCTATGGACCACGACCATACGACCCGGAAGAATTCTCGGCAGGCCGGCCAGAGTGGCCGAGCGGTTCTAGGCGCTACAGTCTAGAACCGCGCGACCGCTACGGTCGCAGGTTCGAATCCTGCCTCGGGCATGGATGTGTGTGATGTCCTTAGGTTAGTTAGGTTGAAGTAGTTCTAAGTTCTAGGGGACTGATGACCCCAGATGTTAAGTCCCATAGTGCTCAGAGTCATTTGAACCAATTCTCGGCAGCTCAGCTCATTTGTTTTCAACTCTCGTAGTTGTTGCTCTACGCCAGGGATGCTTATTGCTATGTCATCCATACGAGAGTACGTTCGTTGGTCAAACGATCGTATGTTGTATGAACGTCTTTAGTTTTGCTGTCTTCAACTGCAACATCAGACTGGTCAATGAGCAATTGGATGAAGGCCTTAGACACACTTAGCGGTTTTACATATGAATATTCTCGGTTTCCCTGCCAGATCTTTTTCTACGGTATGACGGTGGCAGCTGTTGTATGTTTTACGCTTAAATCTTTTCACAGACGCCCAAAATTCTACTATCCTTCACCAACCGCCATTTGCGCGTTCTCTTTTGAACCGACAGTGCAACAGCCTCTGTTTCCTCAGCATTTTCCGAATTTCGTTATTAAACAATGGTGGGTCTTTTCCAGCCATAATCCACTTACTAGGCAGATAACTCTCCAGATCGCAGTTTACAATCTGCTTTAACTTCGCCGAACTTACTGAAACTTAGTGACCTCAATTTACTGTCTGAGTGAGATGCTAACAACTGCTTATGTGCTCTATCTATCAGAAAAACTTTCTCTAGCCTTCTTGACGATTTATTAACTTTCGTAGCCATATTTGCTATAATGAAATTATGATCGCTAATCCCCGTTTCAATATTGATGTTGTCAACAAGTTCCGGCCTATTTGCAGCTACAACAAAACTCTTTGAAATGGATCTACACTTACTGACGGCAGCAATTACTGTCACGTTTGAAACCGATTGTCACTGACGAGGCGTGACACATATCTGCAGTCACTATCCGTTAGTATCTTATTACGACCACTTTTCTCACACTGTGTTACATTGCTGCGAGTGGTACACCATTCATTGTATATACGTTGGTCGGTCCGCGTTGATAAGCCAAAAATTCGGCCAACTTCATTCACGGTGTGCTCAGGGGCATCCCCAAACACGAGCTGGCCGGAGTGGCCGTGCGATTCTAGGCGCTACAGTCTGGAACCACGAGACCGCTGCGGTGGCAGGTTCGAATCCTCCCTCGAGCATGGCTGTATGTGATGTCCTTAGGTTAGTTAGGTTTAAGTAGTTCTAAGTTCTAGGGGACTGATGACCTCAGTAGTTAAGTCCCATAGTGCTCAGAGCTATTTGAACCATTTTTTGAACCCAAACACGATAACTCCTTTCTTCCACTCCGTCACGTCTCCACGTGTTACTGCGCTAATCCATAAAAGCGACTAGAATGTGCACACCACTTCACTAAAATGACTTAGCGTCAAGCGGCCCGTTGCTCATGTAAGCTTGTTTCTAATATTTTGTCCGGTTAGCTACGTGTGAGATATTTATAATCGTAATCTTTACCTATACCTGAGATAACGGGTCACGAGCATCGAAGATCTGACCTGGCTATGCTAGGATCCAAGTGTACCCGCAATCACAGCGCCTTCTTGCTCAGTCTGAAAATAATTGTGTGGCGGTAAAAAAGGCGGCGCCGAGCTGTGAGCAGCGCGGGAAAACACTAGGCTCAAGGGTATAAGTGCAGGTAACGAAGCGGGCGTGCTTCTTTTTTCTGCGAACGCCGTGACGTCAGGTCGGAAGCTGAAGGTTGCGCATCCGGGTGTGTGTGTGGGTATATAGCGGCGGCGCGGGGCGCTACCTCACAGTCCCAGCCATGGCCGCCACACCTGCAGTGTTCGCCGGCGCCGTTGCGTTGCTCGCTGCTTCCGCCAGTGCTTTCAACGCACAGGGGCCAGTTATAGCATCAGAGTTCACCACCAGGCATGTATTCGCTGCGGCTCCTCATACTCGCGACCTTCATGTGGCCTGCTGAACACCGTATTTAGTAAACTGACTGTCCAATATCACTTTTGGTTGCTCGTCCAAACGCTTCAGTACCGTACGGTCTGTTGGCTTTCGCTTCGGTATGTTCGGCCGACGTTTGTTAAATGCTTTTCTGACTCTCGTATTGGAATTTTCAGCTCCTCCCGTGCTTTCAGAAAATAATAATGAAATTAGGTATAGGTCCGCCATTTTGCAAGTACACAATTATTAAACTTCCCGGCAGATTAAAACTGTGTGCCGGACCGAGACTCGAACTCGGGACCTTTGCCTTTCGTGAGCAAGTGCTCTACCAACTGAGCTACCCAAGCACGACTCACGTCCTCTCCTCACAGCTTTAATTCCGCAAGTACCTCGTCTCCTACCTTCCAAACCATCTGTAAAGTCTGGAAGGTAGGAGACGAGATACTGGCAGAAGTAAATCTGTGAGGACGAGGCGTCAGTCGTGCTTGGGTAGCTCAGTTGGTAGAGCACTTGCCCACGAAAGGCAAAGGTCCAGAGTTCGAGTCTCGGTCCGGCACACAGTTTTAATCTGCCAGGAAGTTTCATATCAGCGCACACTCCGCTGCAGAGTGAAAATCTCGTTCTACACAATTATTCTTTTGCGTTTATAGCCAAGCATGGTTCATCACAGTTGTGGCACCCTCAGTGGGGTTTACATTTTACATTGTGTGTATCCTGTGACTGCGAACTGAAATCAGCCACAGGTCTAAATTAAGGGTCCATTCTCCTCTGTCAGCCTTTAAAATAAGCGATTTTACGACTATTTTGGAAAAACTAAGGAGGCAATCAACGTAAATCTTTTTGCACATTTTTTGTTGATTCTTGCACAACATATGATTTTTTAAAAGAAATTCGGTAATCATTAAGCCCTCCATCCCAGGAGCTAAGGTTGCTCTGTCCAAAATGAGGTGTGACCATGACCGAAGTGCTGCAGTCTGGAAATCTTATCTGTAATCAAAAAACAATTTCTTTAATACATAGAATATTGCGCACATAGTAATAACATAGTTTCTTTGAAATTTGAAAAAAATATCAAACTGCACAGGTTTGAGACAAAGATATAGTTTTGACTTTTTTTGGTCACGCTATTTCCAATAACTGATGAATAAATTAAAATAAAAAATAGCCTACTACTCCCCGCGGACATGCCCGAGGAGTAATTCTGCCAAATTTCAGAAAGATATCTTTCTTAGTGCGCCCGTAATCCATTCCGTCAGCTTAAGATGAAGTGTGTTTCAAGTTGACGTAATGGATTGCGTGCACACTAATGTCGATTTCTTTTTGAAATTTGGCTGAATTACTCCTCGGACGTGTCTGCAAAGAGTAATAGTCTAATTTTTTATTTTAATTTATTCGTTAGTGATTGCAAAAAGAGTGGCCAAAAACACACGACAAAACTACATCTTTGACAGGACACACTTCATTTTGGACAGAGCAACTTTAATTGCTGGGATGGGGAGCTTAATGTTGACTGAATTTATTTAAATAAATCGGAAGATTATATCCAATAATCAATGAATAATGTTCAAAAAGATTTACGTTGCTTGCTTCATTGTTTTTCCCCAAAAAAATCGTAAAAACGTTAATTTTATAGACTGACTGATGGGAATGGACCTTTAATACAGTGGTTTATATCTGCGTAAAAAACGTATTTTTTGTTTCTATGTAGTTGGAATGACGTTTTCTCCTACTCATTCGTGAATCCTGCGTCTTGTTACGCTGCTGTCGCTTGGATACACAAAGGTAAATTGTGCAATGAAACGTATCTGCAACCCATTGTAACAAAACAAGACGCAGGATTCACAAATGGGCTGGAGGAAACGTCACTGCATCTATACAAAAACAGTTTTGACAAATAAATATAAACCAGCCGAAGCTCAGGACAAGCCAAATACAGCAATGATGGCGTGGTGTGTTAATGACCTGTGGCTGATTTCGGTTGGTAGCCACAGGACATACACAATACAGGGTGTTACAAAAGGTACACCCAAACTTTCAGGAAACATTCCTCACACGCAAATAAAGAAAAGATGTTATGTGGACATGTGTCCTGAAACGCTTAATTTCCATGTTAGAGCTCATTTTAGTTTCGTCAGTATGTACTGTACTTCCTCGATTCACCGCCAGTTGGCCCAATTGAAGGAAGGTAATGTTGACTTCGGTGCTTGTGTTGATATGCGACTCATTGCTCTACAGTACTAGCATCAAGCACATTAGTACGTAGCATCAACAGCTTAGTGTTCGTCACGAACGTGGTTTTGCAGTCAGTGCAACGTTTACAAATGCGCAGATGGCAGATGCCCATTTGATGTATGGATTAGCACGGGGCAATAGCCGTGGCGCGGTACGTTTGTATCGAGACAGATTTCCAGAACGAAGGTGTCCCGACAGGAAGACGTTCGAAGCAATTGATCGGCGTCTTAGGGAGCACGGAACATTCCAGCCTATGACTCGCGACTGAGGAAGACCTAGAACGATGAGGACACCTGCAATGGACGAGGCAATTCTTCGTGCAGTTGACGATAACCCTAATGTCAGCGTCAGAGAAGTTGCTGCTGTACAAGGTAACGTTGACCACGTCGCTGTATGGAGAGTGCTACGAGAGAACCAGTTGTTTCCGTACCATGTACAGCGTGTGCAGGCACTATCAGCAGCTGATTGGCCTCCACGGTTACACTTCTGCGAATGGTTCATCCAACAGTGTGTCAATCCTCATTTCAGTGCAAATGTTCTCTTTACGGATGAGGCTTCATTCCAACGTGATCAAATTGTAAATTTTCACAATCAACATGTGTGGGCTGACGAGAATCCGCACGCGATTGTGCAATCACGTCATCAACACAGATTTTCTGTGAACATTTGGGCAGGCATTGTTGGTGATGTCTTGATTTGGCCCCATGCTCTTCCACCTACGCTCAATGGAGCACGTTATCATGATTTCATACGGTATACTCTACCTGTGCTGCTAGAAAATGTGCCTTTACAAGTACGACACAACATGTGGTTCATGAACGATGGAGCTCCTGTACATTTCAGTCGAAGTGTTCGTACGCTTCTCAACAACAGATTCGGTGACCGATGGATTGGTGGAGGCGGACCAATTCCATGGCCTCCACGCTCTCCTGACCTCAACCCTCTTGACTTTCATTTATGGGGGCATTTGAAAGCTCTTGTCTACGCAACGCCGGTACCAAATGTAGAGACTCTTCGTGCTCGTATTGTGGACGGCTGTGATACAATACGCCATTCTCCAGGGCTGCATCAGTGCATCAGGGATTCCATGCGACGGAGGGTGGATGCACGTATCCTCGCTAACGGAGGACATTTTGAACATTGCCTGTAACAAAATGTTTGAAGTCACGGTGGCACGTTCTGTTGCTGTGTGTTTCCATTCCATGATTAATGTGATTTGAAGAGAAGTAATAAAATGAGCTCTAACATGGAAAGTAAGCTTTTCCGGAGACATGTCCATATAACATATTTTCTTTCTTTGTGTGTGAGGAATGTTTCCTGAAAGTTTGGCCGTACCTTTTTGTAACACCCTGTATACAATAAAAGAGAAAAGCCCACTGAGGATGCCACAACTGTGGTGGAACATGTTTGTGTATTAAAGCAAAACAATAATTGTGTACTAGCAGAAAGGTGGACCCGTATTTAATTTCATTACGATCTTTCTGAAGTTTCATCAGCGCGACTGACAGACATTGCTGGTGGCGAGCAAGTGTGTGAATCTCTGACAATGCCAGCGACTTGTGCTGGCCAATCGTCAGATAAATTATTAAACAAAATTCGAGCCAAATCCGGATGGTTCTTTTGAAAATGGCACAGCCGACTTCCTTCGCCATCTTTTCCTAATCCGAGATTGTGTTCTTCTCGTTGACGACGGGACGTTAAACGCTAATCTTCTTTCCTTCTTTTACAGAAACTTTAACAATTTTGCACTCCAATAGCGATTCTAGAAATGCGATTTTGGCTGCCAGATTTTATCTTCCGCAAACGGCGTTCGGCTCCATATAAACGTTCTACTGCATTTAAGTAGTGGTTCTGACGTCAGGCTGTGACTCGATTTTTAAAATGTTGCTTTAAATATTGGACTGACGAGAAAATTATTCATCTTCTATATTTGATTTGCCGAGAGTTTTGCTGTTCGGCGAGCAGGATAACTGACAGTGACCGAAGCAGAAAGGATATAAAATGCATACTGTCAATAGCAAAGGAAAAGTTTCTAAAAGAGAGAAAATTGTTGACAGTGAATGTAAATTAAATATTATGAGATATTTGCTGGAGGTATTTTTCGGGAGTGTGTAGCCTTGTATGGAACCAAACATGGACGGTAAAGAGTTCAGACAAGAAGAAGGTAGAAGCTTTTGAAATTTGGTGCCACAGAAGTGGCCGAAGATTAGATGAAGAGATACTACATCGAAATGGAGGTAAAAGAAATTTATAGTACGATCGGACTAAAAGATGAGACTAATTGATAACACTCATCTTGTGACGTTAAGGAATCGTCAATATGGTAAAGGAAAGAAGCGTGTCGGGTTCAAATTGAAGAGGGGAATTTGGAAAAAAATACATTCCCAGAGTAATTTTTGTAATTTCGGAAAAAGACTGAATTATGCAAAAAGTGAATCCTATTATTTAAAAATAGAATAAAAATATTACAACTCTATTATTGGCCTCGAAAAGAGGCAAAAGTCAGAAAAGTATCTGGAGATACAACTCTCTCCCCTACAGCTGATATTTCTTGCTCCAGTTTGTCATCTGCAACAAATCAGGATTTATCCATGGTACATTACGTACGCAGGGTGTCCTAGGAGGAATGGTCATTATTCAAGGATATGATAGGAAAACGTATTCGAAGTAAAAATCTAGTAAACATGGGCTCTAAAGTGCATACCTTAAGACCTATGAGCATTTCGATTTCGATACTGTAAAACACGTCTCTTCTACTGAACAATATTATAACAAGGAAAGTTGCTACTCACCATATAGTGGAGATGCTGAGTTGCAGATAGGCACAACAAAAAGACTGTCACAAATAAAGCTTTCAGCCAGTAAGGCATTCTTCAAAAATAGACACACACACACACACACACACACACACACACACACACACACAAGAGAGAGAGAGAGAGAGAGAGAGAGAGAGACAGTCTCGCAAACGCAAATCACACATACGACTGCAGTCTCAGGCAACTGAAACTAGACTTATCTGATATGCAAAAACAGAAATTCACATGGAAGATCAACGCCTTGACAACATAACCGCCATTGAAGCCAATATGACATGCGAGTTGAACAATATGTCAAAGAAATACTTTTCTGACACTGTTACATGTTTGTTCCTTGTGTACACCACCTGAAGCACTAAAACCACCATCTTAACGTTTCTCTGTCTTCTGTTAATCCACTCTCAAAACTTATTGCAAAAAATTGACTTCTGAACAGGTGTGTGTGTGTGTGTGTGTGTGTGTGTGTGTGTGTGTGTGTCGTGTTTGTTGCCGAAGGCCTTAGTGGCCGAAAGCTTTAATTGTGAGAGTCTTTTTGTTGTGCCTATCTGCGACTCAGCATCTCCGCTATATGGTGAGTAGCAACTTCCCTTTTCATACAATTGTTATATTGCATCCTGGATATTCCACTGTTTAATCTTCTACTGAACAAGTGTTCATAGCTCTTAAGGTATGCATTTTAGAGACCACGTTTACTATACAATTTTATTCTTGTTTGGTACCGTACTCCTAAAATATGGAAAGCGAAGAGCTTACAGTAGAAGAGATTTGTTTCACAGTATCGAAGAACCGAAGTTTTCTAGACTATTTGTTTCGAATGCTCGTTCCTGTCATATCACTGCATGTTGACATTTCTTCCTGGGACGCCCTGTATGTTTACATTATCAGGCTCTAGGCCTAAAATGAAACCATTGCTTTTTTCCCTGTTTTGTTGATGTTGGGCTATGTACGTACTGCCATTATTTTACTTTTTGCTGTCAATAGTGATTTGTTAATAATCTTTTAACTATCATTCGCTAGGTTAATGTAATAGATTTTGAAACTACTGTAAGGACATATGTTACTTGTGATGGGCTTTGTAAATTGGTGAGCGACGAGAGGGGGTTTTGTATGTACATACTTTTTTTTTAATAAGGCAACTGAAATTATACCTCATGGTCTCCCTGACTATAGTATGTACGACTGGCAGTCTTTTTTGTGTTGTTTCTGTTATTAGCGTCTATTTTCATCCGTGGTTATTACTGTGTAAGAAGACTGCTCCATTTTGATATAAGCTCACCAGAAAAAACGTTAGTCACACCCTTAGAAGAACACACTAGTCGCTTTGGAGAGCTGTATATGACGTTCAGTTGGCACCAGGCTGTCATGTACTCGTCAAACGCTGGCGTAAGTCAGGACAGTGAGGTATATTCGTGCCAGTCGGTTGTATGGAAGTAAGTGCAGTAAGATGTGTCGAAGTGGAGGCATGACAGAAGGGCAGAACGGAGCTGTTGTGTTTAGATGTGCCCATGAACACCAATGATTGAAACTGGCCGATATGTTTGTGCATCAATGCGGGCTGTCTAACATGTCTACAGGGAATGGTGTACTACTGGCAGTCATTTAACTTGGCGTGTGAACAGTGACCATAAAAAGAGTCTATTGTGTTTATTTCAACATTTTCGATTTTGCCCTTTCTTCTATATCTTCATGATGAGTTTTCTGAAAACACTCCCATCTTCCAAGACGCTAGCAGCTGTGTTCATAGGGCTGCACGTGTACATTCTTGGGCTGTCTAACACTCAAGATCCCTACTACACCTCATCTGGCTCGCCAGATCACCTGATCTTAATCCCATGTAAAATGTCTAGAACAACTGGGAATGGAGGATGAAATGTAGCAATCAACATCTCCGCAGTTTGGTAGCTCTATGTGATCTGATCATCAATGAGCAGCTTCAGCTGGATATGTAGTACATGAAGAAACTTTTGAATTCTCCTCTTTGTCATAATGAGGCTGATATCAAGGCTAGAGGTGGTGTTACAATGTATTAGCGTGATGTCTCCGGGGGTTGGCAAGATTTTTCGTGCGCCTGAGCATATATTTTAATTCTGAATACACTCTATCACCTGACGTAAAAAACTGGTCTCACAGTGCCAAGTGTAGTGTGCTACACTGGTTGCCTGAAACGGTCTATCGTTGACAGTGGCTCACTGTCCCTTTCTTGCCATACATTAAATTAAGTATAGCTTAAGGCGCTGTCACATATGAGACTGAGTGGTCATTGAAAGTCGAGTAGCTGCTGACCTAGCACCCAAGTTAGTAAAGGATGAAGGTGATTTCCAGGACAGTTCAGGGCCACCCAACAACAAGTGTCATGAGGATCTGACCCCTCCCTGCCCCCTCCCCCCACCCACAATGTCGCCTTCTCCACCTTCCCTCTTCAAGGTCACCCCCTCCTCTCCTACCACCTCCCCCTCTCTCTTCTCACATGCAGCATTGCCATATTTCTTCCAAAATGGGGGATTTAGCCAACAAGTGTTGCTTAAAAAATTCAAGGTGGTAGAAAGAGGTCAGTTAAAATGGCTGAATCAACATTTTATATCTTGTACTATGTTGAACGTAATGTACTTGTAATATTTAAGAATGATGACCTTCTGTCTGCATCAACTTTCCACAAATGTGTCTCAGTTATTGAGTAGAGTAATCGACTCAAACGGTAGGTAATGCATCAGTATTTGTGTTGATGTTTCATGTCTTTCTCTTATTAGTACAGTACTGGGTCAGGTACACTTTGTGGAAGTTTAGCCAGTTGCCTCATGTCTCAAGCAGCTGTTAGTGGAAATCTCTCTATGACATGTAATGTCTTCAAGTCTTTTTGTTATATGAAAAGTGCTGTTTCATCCGAATCAGTCTCCATTAGCAAAGGACTCTACTTACTTTACTTTCTGTACTGAATATACATGTATCTACAGTACAGCAGTAGTGTAGTTTGAAGTAAAATTTTGCAGTCTATCTCACTGCATCTGGGTTTTGTAGATACAAGCCTTGCACTCAGATGTGCCAAGAAGGCTGCACCTGCTATCCCTTCCAGAGAAACTTCACAGGCAGTCCTCCACAAGGGAACGGAGTCAGCATGCATCCTACCTACTGGCAGCATCACAGCATTAATGCCTCTGTTACAAAATATTTTGTCTCTGACCTCTTCTGCTGCACGCACACACACACACACTGTCTTCTTTTCCCTTCCAACCAGGCCTTTGAAGCATGTAATATTTACTGCGCTCTTTACAGTCTCAGTCTCTTGAAGTGAAACAAAACTCCAAAGTAAAGTGGCCAGTTTTGCTTTATCTCACTACAGTATGACTCTTATCCTTATAATTAGGCATCAATGCGACACTGATTTTATGCTTCTCTATTCCTTCACCTCTTTTTACCACATATGGAATCGAAAATGATCTGTGATAAGTATTTTAATCTGCACCGGGGCCCTAGAATTGTTCTGGAAACTGCCTTCATCCTCTACTCATGTTGGGTGCTTCCCATTCTCCCATTGTGTTGGTCTTTGGTGCCATATCAAACTGGACGAATAATAGTTTATACATGTTCGTGAATCTCGTCCACCCATCGCCCCTGCTCACAAGCATTCCGGGTGAGCAATCATTCATTAACCTAACTATTCGTTATTGTATTCACTCTTGTGAGAACGTAATCAAAACATTTATGTAAAAAATTATGCCTTCAAATTTATGTTAATTTGTGTTTCAGGGCTGTTATTTTCTTCCATTGGTAAATTCTTTGATTTTGAACTTATCATTCATAATCTTCTGATTTGAATGATTCATTTTATCACTTACATGTTTCTACGTCGGGATACGTATACTGCACAATCCACTGTACAGTGTGTGGTGGGCGGTTCTCCCTGTCAGACATGGATCGAGGAAAAAGTACTGTTGGCACCTCTCCTTACCATTATTCAATCTAAATAATTTCCAAAAAAGTTAAAAAAAAAGTCTATTCTGACCAAACTAATGGCCTGAAGTAAACGAGAACAGGATTTTCATGGTCCTTGTACAGTCTCACTAACTGCAATGATTTCTGTGATATTGAGTGCATCGAATTTCTTACGAAAAGGTCTATATTTTCTACAGTTTTATCCTGCCTACGAAGATTTTATGGCTGCTGTGGACTCCTAGTGTTTATGACCAATGACTTCAATAAAATACTATTTTATTTACCATATTTTTTATTGCCAAAGCCCTATTACGCTTCGTCAAAGCTTGTAATAGGTACCATAGCTTGTAACAGCTACCTATCTTCTCGACTTCGTATTTTTCTTATTGGTCATTGATTGGACTTCAGAAAGCAGGTGATAAAATCTTCATTAGACATTCTCCAGAAATCTGGCGAGTACTCATCGACACCTCGGTAAATACCTCGCCTATTCAGAATTTGGTGGGCACTTGCTCTGCGATCGCCGAATGCCGCATGTAAATTTTTACTAAGGCCTAAAAGATTATTCTTTTAATTATGACTTTGAAGGTTATTAGTTTCATTGTTTTGAATTTTCTTTTATTGGTTATTTGTGTTTGAATTAGTGTGGCTTTTTTAACTTTATTAGAGCGAAAGGTTTTCGGTTCTGGCGCCGGCTTTACATAGACCGGCAGATTACAGTAACGTAATTTTTTGTAGGTATTTTCGCTACGTTCATCTGTACTTATGTATTGTTTATATAGAAGATTGTTTCCGAATTGAAGTGCCATATATAACCTGCTTTACCGTCTTGATGATAGTGAATGATTAGTAAAATAATTTTCCCTAGTTTGTGGATACTAGTGTAGCTTCACCTCTACAGGCCTGTCACGTGTGGGAATTCGCACTGTTTTTATTGCACTCGTAAGGAAGTGGCTAACAAAGTAACGCTTTGCTTGTGTGTTGGCAGCCTGCTGTTCGACGACCTAGTGCAGCCGCTGTGCACAGAATCCACGACCAATGACGCGTGCTACGGCTGTTTCGCGCGCTACGCCAGGATGAGGCAGGTAGTGTATACAGCTTGACAGACACGAAAAATGTGACCTCTTTCTAACAAAAAAATAACATTCTGCCTTCTACGAGATAATATTACAAACTATAAATAGTATTCTCTCCTTTGTGTATTAACGAACATTTATTTACATAGTTTTTATTTATTTGTGATCATACGCAAGTGTTGCTCTTCTAGTGGCTGTGGAAAAGTGTGTTTTCTACGACAGAAAAAAGAGAGGTATACTAGTTTATTGTATTTCTAGAATATGCTATATAAATTATGAAATTGCTGCGTGATATATCACAAACGTCCACAGCTCGTGGTCGTGCGGTAGCGTTCTCGCTTCCTACGCCCGGGTTCCTGGGTTCGATTCCCGGCGGGGTCAGGGATTTTCTCTCCCTCGTGATGACTGGGTGTTGTGTGATGTCCTTAGGTTAGTTAGGTTTAAGTAGTTCTAAGTTCTAGGGAACCGATGACCATAGATGTTAAGTCCCATAGTGCTCAGAGCCATTTTTATCACAAACGTTTATATGAAATAAATTTAATCTGCATGTAATATCTAATTATTCATTGCGCTTTCTACTTCTAATGCGTCCTGGTATCAGCAGACTCAAATAAGTATGTTCAGGGCAAGAATGGATGAATTGGTCCAGTTAGCTGCCTCGTGTGTCACTGGTTCCCTGTTGTGCAAATGTTCCTAAATTAATGATCTACTAATATGTAATATCTAATAACCTAATAATCACCATGAAATTTGTCTCATCTCATCTTTCTTTCTCAATGTCATGTATAAATATGGTACTGAAACGGTGCATCACTTTTGTATCCTGACAGTTAAGACAAAAAACTCCGTGTTAATGAACACCGTGGGCGGAGAACAGTCCATCCGTTACAGCAGTTGTCTCTATGACAGTTGGGGGTCAACATAAAATGATGTATCAACAGAAAAGTTCTTCTTCCAGTTCCCCTGATGTCCCCACAGGTTAAAATTGCGGACGAAGCGTACCTTCCGGTATTGGTTTCATTCTGCCATAGGACGACACCGACCTTCTAATAGGCGAACATTCAACCAGCAGATTCAAGTTACATACATTGATCTAGCAGAAAAACCATTTCTACTGACTTTTATTAAACTTCCTTCCAGCTACTCCGTTCAGTGCTCGCGACATCCTTTGCTGTAGCTGAATCAAACTTCTTCTTCTACTGCTCGTCTTCCCTTTCACGGAAATTTGAGGCCATATGAATTTTTTGGAAATTTGTGGTAAGTTCCTATGGAATCAAACTGCTGAGGTCATCGGTCCCTAGGCTTACACATTACTTAATCTAATTTAAACTAACTTACTCCAAGAACAACACACACACCGATGCCCGAGGGAGGACTCGAACCTCCTACGGGGGGAGCCGCGGCTACCCCGCGCGGTCGAGGCCATATGATCCACTCCGGTTTCAAATATATGTTTCAGAAATTTATCATTTTGTTTCGCTTTCTTTTACTTCAGGCGAAATAGACAAATCATATTTCCTTACAAATAAGATAAATAGTTATGTTTTCCCATGTTTTTCGGAGAAGAACTACAGCTGTATTTTAATTACTTTTTAATTACAGGTACCAGATGCATACGATGAACTCAAAAAGTGCGCCAGGGACTACTTGAATGGTACGTCCTATGCAGAATGTCAGGCAGTGGTGAGTCAATAAATTATTTTCATAATGATAACAATATATA
Source organism: Schistocerca piceifrons (assembly GCF_021461385.2). Taxonomy (NCBI): domain Eukaryota; kingdom Metazoa; phylum Arthropoda; class Insecta; order Orthoptera; family Acrididae; genus Schistocerca; species Schistocerca piceifrons. Next base: position 706,887,191 of record NC_060149.1, read on the forward strand.
AAGTTCACCGAGTCTAAACTGCCCTTTAAGGTAATGTTTATGCACAACATACCCGTAATGAGGCAGTTCCGAATCGCTGTTTAGCCCGTGCATCTTCTATAGCTCTGTAGCTCTATATAACTGTCACGTCGATAGTCAACTTAGCTTCAATATGCTTGAATTATTCACGAACAGTAGTGTTAGGTTTATTCTTGCGAGAGTCTTGTACGTAGTTTCTCGCAGTAAAAGGAGAAATTAAATCCAAACGTCTCTTTCACGCTTCAGCAGTCCCAATTTGTAAACGAGTGGCAAGAAAACGGTCGTTTTTAATCACTCCACAAATATTAATTTGCCTTGGACATTATAATTAGGTGACGATCTAACGTGTGCTGCTGTTGAAAACTTTCCCGTGAGTTGAAACACGACGCGAGAGACCAACGCGCTTTAACATTACCCTACCTTGATGCTCTGTAAGAATGTAAAAGTGACTGCTTCATCCCATTTTTTCTTTCATTTTCAGATCGGAGATGCTACAGGCAGTCAAAGCGGACAGTCGAATGTATTCTGCGATTTTGAAAAATGCGTTAGGAAGCGGGACATGTTGCATCTGGTAAGTGTGACGAACAATAACTTATGTACATGTGCGCCTTGTTTGAGAAATTATGAAAATTTCTGAAACAACTTTCTTTATCTTTCATCATTTGTTTGCTTTTTTTAGGTCGATGAATGTGCCAGACAGAGTGACAATTCCAAATCTGAAGCGGAGAAGTACGTACAAACAACATCCTGCGTTCTTGAAGAAATGCACCGACGCAAATTTGTAAGTGCTTAGCTAACTAAAAAACAAAAAAAGCGTGATGCTTATCGAAAAGCAAACTATGTACGGATAATGCTGAATGCATTCGAAGAGTTATGGACCGTTTTTCACGTAAACCATTATTTATGGAGCTATTGATAATTTTCTGTATCTCACAAACAACAATTTGGAAAAATGTAATACTAACTCACTCGTTCGGAAAATGATATGTAGGTATAGATGGTTCGGTAGTATTCAAACCTGTCATGACCTTCCTGCCATTTTTGGAATTTAGGTTGTATTGAACTGGGGACCTAGAAACGACGGAGAGGTTTCGTTACCGCCGTAGCCCTCAGTTGTACACAACCCCACAACAGGCTACAGCAGTCCACTCACCCCACCACCGCCCCACGCCGAACCCAGGGTTATTGTGCAGTTCGGCCCCCAATGGACCCACCGGGAACGTCTCATACCAGACGAGTTGTGTTGTAGAGTCTGCGTGGTATAGTAATTATGGTGTACGCGTACATGGAGACAGTATTTGTGCAGCAATCGCTGACAGTGTAAATGAGGCAGAATAAGAGGAACCACCCCGCATTCGTCGATGCAGATGGAAAACCGCCTTAAAAACTATCCACAGACTGGCCGGCACACCGAACCTAGACACTAATCCGCCGGGCGGAATCGTGCCGGGGGCTGGCACGCCTTCGCGCTCAGAAAGCACTGCGTTAGACCGAACAGGTAACCGGGCGGGCCTGGAATTTAGGTTACTATGTTATTCTTAAAGTCTATGCGTAATTCGTCTATCTTAATGCATCTTGCTCACCAGGTGGAATAGTTTTGCATAGTTTTCTCTTCCAAGGCTGTGAGACTCTTCAACACGTGGCGAAACAACGTCCAGACGTTGTGAGGTTGGGCGGCCACCGCTCATGTACAGATGTCGGACGTCGTAGGTTGGGCAGACTGGTAAAACAGGACAGGCGACGAACTGTGGCAGACCTAACATTATACTTTAGTACCGGGTAGAGTACAAGTGTATCTGAACACACAGTGAACCAAACACTCCTAACAATGGGCCTCCGCAGCCGATGATCCATTTATATGCATTGTTAACACCATGTCATCGGCAACTGCGATTGAAATGGGCACGTTAGCATCAGCACTGGACGTTGGCGCAGTGGCAGATTTTTGCATGGTTTGATGAATCCCTATACCTCCTTCATTATGCCGATGAGAGGGCGAAAATCCGTCGTCTTCCAGAGAACAGCCCCTCGACAAGTGTACTGCAGGACGGAGACAATCTGGCGGTGGCTCCATTATTCGCGTGGGTACCCATGGGCCGAGTGGAGCTCGTGAAAGGCACCATGACGCCCAAGGAGTATCGTACATTGGTTGCAAAAATGGTTCCAATGGCTCTGAGCACTATGGGACTTAACTTCTAAGGTCCTAAGTCCCCTAGAACTTAGAACTACTTAAACCTAACTAACCTAAGGACATCACACACATCCATGCCCGAGGCAGGATTCGAACCTGCGGCCCTAGCGGTCGCGCGGTTCCAGACTGTAGCGTCTAGAATCGCTCGGCCACCCCGGCCGGCCACTGGTTGCAGATGACGTACATCTCTTCATGACGATCGTGTTTCCCAACGGCAGTGGTATTTTTCAACAAGATTTCACAAGGCCAGAAGTATGATGAAGTGGTTCTAGTAACACAGTGGCGAGTTCCAATTGATGTGCTGGCCCTCCAACTCGCCAGATCTGAACCCGATCGAGCACATCTGCGTCAGAACTCATCGCCCCCCTCCCCAGAATTTACAGGAATTGGGTTACCTGTATGTAGATGTGGTACCAACTCCCTCCAGCGACCTACCAAGGCGTCATTGTTTCCGTGCCACGACGCGTCACCGCCGTTATCCGTGCCAAGGATGGACATACCGGCTATTACGTAGGTGGTCGTAATGTTCTGGCTGATCGCTGTACGTAGACGGCACAATCTCAATTCGGAACCATACAGAGGGGTGTAGACAGTCTAACTCTGCGAATGGAAAAGGCTAGGGGAGAGGGGTGGGGGAGGCTGATGCTGTATGTAGACTGATGTAGACCGTACGGTAACTTGCGGAGTTCAGACGTGCTTGTAACACAGGTTGTCTGTTTACAGCTGTCGGGACCTCGATACCCAGGCGGCTTCTCGAGTCCGAAGGCGTACGCGCTGTACGTGACGGAGGCCGGTGAGCTGCGTGTGATGTCGACGTACGTGGGCGCCAACGATCAGTTCAGCTGCGAGCCCTCACCTTCCCCACTCGGGCCGATTCCTGCTTCGGCCGACGGAAAATAACACCTCGCAACCAATTTCCTTTAATGTAAAACAAAATTATCCTTCAACTATTAAAAGGCTTAACCATATTCTGTGTATATTTCATTTCTATCATCGAAATCGTAACCTTTGCTTTCAGAACAATTAATGGCAGCTCCAGATATTTGTGGTCATTTAAATCTGCATGCTGGACTGGGGCTCAAAACTGAAACCTGTGCTTCGCAGGTGGCGCTCTTACCTACTTGGTTAAGCTCCATTAAATGCAGGAGTAGTATTTGTCATAGCAGACTGGAGAAAGAGAATATTAACATACCATTACTTAATTGCAGAAGCGACAGTGGAAAGATCCCAGAACTATACCCGGATCAGAGCAAGAAAGAGATTGACAGTTCATTGCTTACACGAGAGCTACCATAGCAATCATCAACCACAGAAAGTGTCGGTCGCGCCTTCTGTTTTGTTCCCCGTTGACATATCGCTCTGTGGACGACAATTACGGCGGCTAACATAACTGTTGCGTTTCCTTTTCGCCATGTGCTTTGTTATTTGGCGCTTATAATACCCAAAAATGGATCAAATGGCTCTGAGCACTATGGGACTTAACATCTGAGGTCATCAGTCCCCTAGACTTAGAACTGCTTAAACCTAACTAACCTAAGGACATCACACACATCCATGCCCGAGGCAGGATTCGAACCTGCGACCGTAGCAGCAGCGCGGTTCCAGACTGAAACGCCTGAACCTCTCGGCCACAACGGCCGGCTATAACACCCAAAAGAATGTCTGCAGCCACCACTGATAGTAAGTAGTAAAGTTAGAAGACTGTTACCAGCTTGCAAGACGGCCTGAGTCCTGCATTTTAACGAGAAACGTATGAAGAAATTCAGAACTGAATGGTACAACTGTTGCACACGCGACCATATTGTCTCTGTAAAACTTATTTACGGTTTTTTCTGAACCAGGAGTAGTATTATGTAATAAACATCTTCACTATTAGTTCTAAAGTAGATAAATACAGTATAGCACAACTAATTCGTTAATGTGCTTCGTGTTAGCAGTAACTTTATTGCACAGATTAACAATAACGTATTTATAAACTTCTGATATTCCAGATCAGTTCATAATGCAGCATATATTGTTGAAAATACGTCACCACCTTACACACAAATAACATGAACATATTGTAAGCCACCTGTTGTTCCAAATTCCACATCTATGGCAATGATGAATATTTATACGAGGGACATTCAGTAATTAGACATATTGATGTAGAAAAACTGTATATTTTTGCAAGATGAGGCTTTACTACTTCTCAACATAATCCCCACCAATATTAATACACTTGTCCCAACGATGAACTAATTTTTATACCTGATGCAAAGAAGTATTTTTCCTGTAGTTTGAGCCACTTTCCCATAAATTCTTTGACCTCCTCATTGCTATTTTTTTTTTTACCACGTTATGCCTCCTTGAGTGAACCAATAAAATGAAAATCCAAGGACGTCAAACCTGGAATGAATGGAGGATGAGTAAGTACTTCCCTACCCATTTTTTCAATGGTTCTTGAGTCAGCTGTGCTGTGTGAGGTCGAACACTCACGTGTAGCGATATTACGCCTTTTCTTGTTCTCTCATTGCTGGCTTAACATTGTTCATCAACATGTCTGGGTAGTTTGCAGTGTTTGTTGTAAACTAATCTTCTAAGTAATCACAAGAAACGCCATCTTGGGCATCCCAAAAACGGTCAATATGACTTTTCCGCTGATGCTTGCGTTCTGAATTTCTTTCGAACAGGTGAATTAGTGTGCTTCCGTTCCATGCGTTCTCTTTCGAACTCTGGTCCAAAATCGTGAACTCAAGTTTCATCACACGTTATAATCTTTCCCGTTTCCTTGTGTTGTTGCGTAAACCCTTTCGGGGGTACACCTTGCACTTGTTTTGCTGTACTTTAGCTTGTTACTGATAACGTTATGAACTGTGGCAACACTTACTGCAACTATTTTTGCTATGTGTTCAATTGTAACATGTCGTTCTTCACCAATAACGTCATCAATGCGGGTTTCAAGCGAAGGAGTTGACACTTCTGGCCGGCCAGAAAGTTGCTGCCGGCCGAAGTGGCCGTGCGGTTAAAGGCGCTGCAGTCTGGAACCGCAAGACCGCTACGGTCGCGGGTTCGAATCCTGCCTCGGGCATGGATGTTTGTGATGTCCTTAGGTTAGTTAGGTTTAACTAGTTCTAAGTTCTAGGGGACTAATGACCTCAGCAGTTGAGTCCCATAGTGCTCAGAGCCATTTTTTGAGAAAGTTGCTCGTCAGTCACTGAGGCTCGGCAGTTTTTGAACTCTTCTATCCACTTTTAAAAATGTTCGCCGTTCATTCAACTTTCACCATAATGTAAAATTATTCGAGGAAACATTTCATCTTCGGAAAGCAAAATACGGATCAGTGAACGTTGTTCAACTAATGTGCAAATTTCAAGCGGACACTCAGTCGTTAAGTGCAGTACTGACTTTATAAACAAAAACATTTTTATCCGTCAGCTGGCATAGTATCACATGAGACACTCCGGAAAGGTCTCTGAATTTAATGCAAGCCACTGGCACAAAGTCTGATGATCAGGATCTTTACGCCACTCCTTCCTCCCCTTTGCCGTAAAGGCCAATAGTACTATATACCAGCTCTAATTTCTCTTATTTTATTATGGTGAGCACTCCTCCCTATGTAGGTAAAGTATTTTCACACTCTGAGGAGAAGGCTGGAGACTGCAATTTCATGAGAAGATCCTTCCACAATGAAAGACGCCTTTATTTTGATGACAGCCACCGCAATTCGCGTATCATATCAGCGGCAGTCTCTCCCCTATTTCGCGATAGTACAAAACGAGCTGCCCTTCTTTGAACTTTTTCGATCCTTCGCAAAGAGTGAGAGTTGTGTGTTTAAGTGTATCCGAGAAGTGTAGGTGACTGTAACCGGTGTGTGTAGTGTGGTATCATGTTTATTTTGGATAATGATGAAGAAGGGAGAGGGTGAAACCCGATGCTGGCACTGATTGTGATCCGTCTGTCGCATGGGGACGTTAAGTTCGGTATCGACTAGCCGTGAGGGGTAGGCTATATGGCAATAGTAATTGGTGTACCCATGCAGTTAGCCAACCACATGCTGGCCACGACAGATTTTGCTTAACTTCTGTGATCTGACAAGAACCGGTGTGTCCAACGAGACAAGGACATTGGCATTTCTTTCGTACAACCTAGATTACAGAACATTCTAGCAACAAGTACATTTTATCACCGGTGCACAGAGAAACGATCTGATGAAAGTTAAGGAATTTGTGGGAGTAATGCAGAGCAACCAGATTGGAAAAAGTGACATAACTTATGTAGCATTGTAAAACTGCGTTACCTTGGCCTAGATCGGTCCGCGCCATCAACCACGAACGTACGACAGAACTACAGTTTACAGTGTTATTTCTCTGCACTAGTAACTTACTTAAAATAGTCAAGTCTAGAGAACCGCTTCTACTTACCGCATGAAGAAGTGCTCTCTACCCATTACCATCTCGAAAGTTTCTTGGTCTATTTCGGTAAGACAACACTAAGAACTGGGCACATTTTTCTCTTCCTCATTAAGTTTCTTCAGTCACAATTAAGTTGTAATTGCTTCCTGTTCACAGGCATCGGGATTCACAACCGACACAGGTGGCCTATTGCGTGATTTATTTCGTAGACACAAACCTTCTTTGAGGTTCGAACTTACATTTTTTTTCTTTTTTTTTTTTTTTTTTTTTGTCGGCGAAAGTGGTGCAAAAGTCGACGAGGATTTCAGGGTCCGAATCTTTGGTAATAGGGGTCTTTCTGCTTTGTTAATAATTTCAAATTCTTCGTCAGATTCAGCTTCATTCGCAAGCTGAAGAAAATATCAAACCAATCTTTCTCGTTTAGCTCCCTTGCTTGTAGATACTTTGGCCGTATTTGTATTTTGTAGCTGTTTCATTATTATGCTTTGGTGTTCAGAACGGCCCGATTAATTTATAACCAAACTGCTGTTCGAACATTCGGCATCACTGTCATTTTACGTAGCTGTGACTCATCAAATAAGATGGGCGTGTTTACAAATTTTCATCTTTATTGTCGAATCGATACAACTGTGTGCGAAAACATGAATACAGGTTTGACAGTCATGGCACCTTATCTCGCATTTGCAGGAAATATTAATTATTTTCTTTTTGCGTACAGACCGAGAACATATGAAAAGATAAATTGGTTTTCTCTCGCTCTACTTGCGAGTGGGACAGCAAGCAAAATGATTATAGCCCATGTCGTAGGATGTCGCTTCCGCGCATAGAGGTGGAACGAGAGGGAAGTGTGGAGGGGATAAGGTTTGCGCATGGCTGACGGTAGAGAGCGGGCAAACAAAAGTCCGTGTTGCCACTGTGTTACTGCGGACAACAGGCAGGTCCATTTGCCTTTGGTACATCGTATTATACGTTCAAATCTACGAGGGAATAGTACATTTTAAAACCGGTTTCGATCAGACGTCTACATGAAATAAATATTACTTTACGTCTTGAGGTTGTGTCCACTGCTTCATAGTAATCGTCTGTGTTACGTCGGAAGGTGAGAACAGCTGACGCAGCTTTTTGAAGACGTCAAGTACAATTTTTCTCCAAACGAGTACTGTCTAACGACAAGGTCATCGAAAATGGTTGCAATAACTGCCATTTATTGCGATTTGGACTACACTCCTGGAAATTGAAATAAGAACACCGTGAATTCATTGTCCCAGGAAGGGGAAACTTTATTGACACATTCATGGGGTCAGATACATCACATGATCACACTGACAGAACCACAGGCACATAGACACAGGCAACAGAGCATGCACAATGTCGGCACTAGTACAGTGTATATCCACCTTTCGCAGCAATGCAGGCTGCTATTCTCCCATGGAGACGATCGTAGAGATGCTGGATGTAGTCCTGTGGAACGGCTTGCCATGCCATTTCCACCTGGCGCCTCAGCTGGACCAGCGTTCGTGCTGGACATGCAGATCGCGTGAGACGACGCTTCATCCAGTCCCAAACATGCTCAATGGGGGACAGATCCGGAGATCTTGCTGGCCAGGGTAGTTGACTTACACCTTCTAGAGCACGTTGGGTGGCACGGGATACATGCGGACGTGCATTGTCCTGTTGGAACAGCAAGTTCCCTTGCCGGTCTAGGAATGGTAGAACGATGGGTTCGATGACGGTTTGGATGTACCGTGCACTATTCAGTGTCCTCTCGACGATCACCAGTGGTGTACGGCCAGTGTAGGAGATCGCTCCCCACACCATGATGCCGGGTGTTGGCCCTGTGTGCCTCGGTCGTATGCAGTCCTGATTGTGGCGCTCACCTGCACGGCGCCAAACACGCATACGACCATCATTGGCACCAAGGCAGAAGCGACTCTCATCGCTGAAGACGACACGTCTCCATTCGTCCCTCCATTCACGCCTGTCGCGACACCACTGGAGGCGGGCTGCACGATGTTGGGGCGTGAGCGGAAGACGGCCTAACGGTGTGCGGGACCGTAGCCCAGCTTCATGGAGACGGTTGCGAATGGTCCTCGCCGATACCCCACGAGCAACAGTGTCCCTAATTTGCTGGGAAGTGGCGGTGCGGTCCCCTACGGCACTGCGTAGGATCCTACGGTCTTGGCGTGCATCCGTGCGTCGCTGCGGTCCGGTCCCAGGTCGACGGGCACGTGCACCTTCCGCCGACCACTGGCGACAACATCGATGTACTGTGGAGACCTCACGCCCCACGTGTTGAGCAATTCGGCGGTACGTCCACCCGGCCTCCCGCATGCCCACTATACGCCCTCGCTCAAAGTCCGTCAACTGCGCACACGGTTCACGTCCACGCTGTCGCGGCATGCTACCAGTGTTAAAGACTGCGATGGAGCTCCGTATGCCACGGCAAACTGGCTGACACTGACGGCGGCGGTGCACAAATGCTGCGCAGCTAGCGCCATTCGACGGCCAACACCGCGGTTCCTGGTGTGTCCCCTGTGCCGTGTGTGTGATCATTGTTTGTACAGCCCTCTCGCAGTGTCCGGAGCAAGTATGGTTGGTCTGACACACCGGTGTCAATGTGTTCTTTTTTCCATTTCCAGGAGTGTATATTATAAGTAAAAAAAAAATCTTCAGACTGAAACCGAAATCATTGTATTTGTTGGACAACTGCTTCTACTAAATATAATTTTTTTCCAGTGTGTATAACGCGCGTATGTAGATGTGTTTCACTGCAGCACAACGTAAATGTACGTGGAAAAAAGAATTACTGTTAGCAAAGGCTAGTGCAAAAGACTATCGTAAAAATTGTCAGTATGTTATCATATTTTTGTGTGTCAATGGGCATTAACAGTTTAAACTAATTTGTTCGACATTACAGTGGGAGAACGCATTTATGATCCATTGAACAAGCTAACAATTAACCACCTTTTGTAAATAACTCGACGGAACGCTGACCGATAACGCAGAAAACCACCGATATCTCAACAGGTATCCCTCCCTTTCATTTTAAGGCGTTTTACAATTCGTGCCTTGAAAATGACTTGGGTTAACGTGTCGAAATATTGGAGTTTATGACGAATGTATCCGGCTGCATTCTCTCGAGTAATTAAAGAAAAGCTTAATGTCTCCTTGAGCAATGTGTTGAACATTGTAGTCTGGATACATCATAGGATAAGTATTCCTAATCAATAAAAGTTAGGAAGTTCTCATGTAGTATGTGTATGCAATTGATGTGCTGACATAAACATTTTCAAACCGTGGGCCTTTAAAACCAAGAAAGATCATTACTCTACTTTGTTTCGAAGTCTACGTCGTAATACCATTTACCAATCGAGCCCATGTCCGAACCATGTGACCGTAAATTTAGGATGATAAGTTCAAGGCTTCACCTCCCTGTCAAAGTCTTATTTCGGAAACTTTTCAGCGTGCCCACACTGAAGGGGCACAAGCGTTTCAGTGTCTGTTATCTTTATTGTTTTTTTTTCCACATAGCTTGTTACCTGTGCACAAATTAATTCTATCGGATTATATTGACAGTGATTTGTGGATAAACGCAAAACTCTGTGACCACATTCACATGCAAGAAAGTCAAGTTTGTACATTCTGTTGCGTGACTTTTACAAATTAATGAGCTGCAGGAGTTCAGCACTAGTCTGGCTTATATTGTCTGGAGTATTTTTATTTTTCAGCCAGAGCACAATGACCCCTTTCCTGGTGCTCGTACTTGGTCATTTCTATGTACCATAACTGGCTTGGTAGTTACAACGACCTACTTGGAAGCAAGGTATGGCAAGAATTGTTCAGTGAACCACTTCTTGAAAGTGACAGCGTTCATATCCGAATGGTAGTCACTACAGTTTTTATTACACCTAAATACGAGTTTACTCTCAGAAACCAAATCAGAAGAAGAACCAGCATGCAGAATAACTAGGCGAGAACGTTTCCCTATGTGTACTTTAAAACCGACAGTACCATAACTCAATTTCCAGCGGGTCTTCATGGACCCATGTTTCATCAAGATAACATTATAGAACTACCACGTCATCTTGTGTAGTGCATCTTTATAAGGGACATGATTCGTGCAGCTTCTATGTCACTTCATTCAAATAAAAACTATTTTTAACGCATTTGAAACCAATATCTTTCAAAATTCTTTGCATTGACGAAGTGCTACCTTTGAGGCCAGTTTGCTCAGGCATAATTGTAAGAAGTTTTCGTGATGTTAGGTATTTCCTCCTTGTATACATTTCAGACACGGTGAGCTTTAAAAAATCGTTGTCAAAACCAACTATTTGTGTTACAGCCTTATCGCGATTTCGCTGCTGTCTGGCGACACGAAAAAGAATTTTCCTGAGGTTTCTATAGTTCCGACACTTTCGTTTACTACTCTCGGTACAGTTCATTTCCCGATAGGTGCTTCTGTAGTTCCTTCTTGAGTCTTCAGAATGTCGAAAATAGATGTACCGGTCTCAGGTTCACATTTCAAACAGTTATAAACGCGGGACACTGATCTCCTCGATTTCTTGTGAAGCATCTACATCTGTATCTACATGACTACTCCGCAATTCACAGATAAATGCCTGGGAGAGCGTTTATAGAACCACCTTTCAAACTATTTTTCTATTGTTCCATTCTCGAATGTTGCGCGGGTGACACGTACACTTTAATATTTCCGTGTGAGCTCTAATTTCTCTTATTTTATTATTGTGAGCATTCCTTCTATGTAGGTAAAGTATTTTCACACTCTGAGGAGAAAGCTGGAGACTGCAATGTCATGAGAAGATCCTGCCACAATGAAAGACGCCTTTGTTTTGATGACAGCCACACCAATTAGCGTATCATATTCGCGGCAGTCTCTCCCCTATTCCGCGTTAGTACAAAACGAGCTGCCCTTCTTTGAACTTTTTGGATCAATCCTACCTGCCGTGGATCGCACACCGGACAGCAATACTCCAGAAAAGGGCGGAAAAGCGTGGTGTAAGTGGTCTCTTTAATAGAGCCGTTGCATTTTGTAAATGTTCTACCAATAAGTCGCAGTCTTTGGTTTGATTTCCAAACAACGTTATCCATGTGATAGTTGCAATTTAAGTTATTCGTAATTATAATCCCTAAGTATTTAGTTGAATTTACAGCCTTTAGATTTGTGTGTTTTATCTCGTAAACCGAAATTTTGTTGATTCCTTTTAGTACTCATGGGGATAACTTCAGACTTTTCATTATTTAGACTCAATTGCCACTTTTCTCACCACACAGCCGTCTTGTGTAAGTCGTTTTGTAATTTATTTCAATTATCTGATGACTTTATAAGACGGTAAGTCACAACATCATCTGCAAACAGTCTAAGAGGCTGCTTAGATTATCTCCTAAATCGTTTATTAGATCAGGAACAGAGGAGAGCATATAACACTTCCTTGCAAAAGCCAGATATCACTTCTGTTTTACGCGATCATTTTCCGTGGATTACTACATACTGTGATCTTTCTGACAGGAAATCACGAATCCAGTCGCTCAGCTAAGACTTCATAGGCACACTTGTGAGGAACTTCACGTTTATTGCCGTCACCTGACATATTCATTTGGAAATCATACTAAAACATTTACAGATACACGTTCACAACTATTCTACTACACCAAAGTAACATCGACGTCTCAGTGAATAATTCTGTCGCTCTGTGAATGAAACTCCATTGTCGCTAAATATGGCAACAGCGCAGCACGATGGAGAGAGTCTCGCAGACTACTTTGTAACTTGCGACTAGCCGCTCAAAAAGGGGAAAAGTCTTATTAGCTGCTAGCAGTTAATTTCGGGGATGCGCAGAACGGCTGAAAATAGGGCCGCTGTCCTACATGACACGAACTATAGTAGTGGTACAACGTACCCTTCGCCATGCACCATATGGCGGCTTGCAGAGTATGTACGTAGAGGCAGACAATCATACAATCATGCTGATACACTCAGTCATCGTCTCCGAACTGTTCCTTTTCTGTACGTAGTACATAATGCTATAAAATGTGTTCATATTCTATCGCAGTTAGCGTTTTCTTGACCTTAGATTGTCAAATCCTCGTAAAATTTACGATTGCAGCTGGCATCCCTTCGCTCTTCCCGCTAACCTGAACACATGAGCGACACGTGCTCTTTAGTACCTTCATAGCAAACATTGCTATTAGCAATGGTTGAATTATTTATTGACCGACTCTGGTGGTTTGCTGACACTGATGCTCTTGTCGTAAATATTAACAATGTTTAGTCATGGTGTGCCAGTTTTCTATAGTCAGCATTTTTGTTGTATAGCTTACAATTTATCTTAGTGTGGCATCTTTGGTGAAATATCAAGCAATCACAGTTAGAATAGTGTTAGTTTATATCACACTGCCCCAATTCAGTGTTGATCACGTCTTTTGCTACTGAAACTAGCATAATATGGATGGTGCTCAGTTTGATTTTGATACTAACATACTTTGTGGTTTGCTCGAAGAAGCTGACAAAGTCACAGACAATGGAAAATTTAGTGGAAAGGAAGATAGTGATCTGTAAATAGATGACAGTGATGTAGACCCAGACTTTGAAGCAGCAAATGAGGAGAATAAGGCATCAGAAAAATAGTCCTTGGGTGACAGTGGAAGACCGAGCTAGGTCATGCATAGAGAGTAATAATAGCTTCTACAGCTGAAGATTCTCTGTTCATTTCGTGTACCTGTGGAGTTATAGTAATTGGTAACTAACATATAACAATAATTATAACTTCTTTTCCTGTAACATTTCAAGCAGTGAAGTTGTCATTATAGTTCATAAAACAGGACATTTTCTACTTATTTTGTATATAACATACCACTGGAGCTCTAATAATTGTAATTAGCTAGTGCATAGCCTATAAATTATGATTTCCTTTGAATAAAATTTGGAGCCGTAGAATTTACGATGTTTTAGTAGCAATGCAACATTTTCCCCCCTTTAGTGCTGTCAGGTTAAGCTCAACAAGGGGGTAACACTAACTACGAAAAATATGCCCATACAGTAATACCACCTCTTCTCCAATTCACTGTTGACACTACACATGACGGCTGGTAATGTTCCCCATGCACGTGCCAAATTCAAATCCTCCTCCACTTTTGTAGTCCTGTGTTCCTCAGTTTCATGTAATATTACGGTCCATAAGTAAAAATTATCAATATATCGTCAAATCCTTCTATCGGTTTGCCACAGTGCATATGGTGATTCACCACACGAAGTCATTCGTTTCCAGTCATCCACTGTCCAGTGACGTGGCTTATTGGGAGCTGCTCGACCATTCTACCCCATTCTTTTCAACTCCCTGCGCACTGTCAGTATGCTAGATGGACTGATAGTAGCATTTTGGAACTCACGAGTGATTCCTTCCGCTGATTTCATGCCATTTTTTACAACCGCCCTTCGCAGTTCCTGTCTGTCAGTACTTGAGGTCTCCTAGTCTTGGTTTAGATGCGGCTGCTCCTTCGCGTTTCCACTTCACAGTCACATTAAGTTCGCGTTTTCTGATTGTAAAGGAATATAGGTCAGAATAGGCAGCACGAAACCTGAGAGTACTAAACCGTTAGTCACATATAGTATATTAACTGAGCGCATTTTTCAGCAATTGAAACATGAACTGAAGGTAGAAGATTGGCCGAATATAATGAAAAATCTTGATGAATGATTCTCTACGTTTTATCTATAATTAAAAATACAATAGATGGGCATCGTCCGTTTGTCACAAAAATAGGCATCCCTAGCAACAGACAGAAACTTCAGCACTCTAACAAGTGGTACACTCAAATGCTCGAACAAATAAGGATACTGCTACTTATGCACAAAAATAAGACTACTAAAAGTGTGGAAGCCAGGGAACACTATATGACCCATATGAAGCTGTTCAAATATGAAACAGAACCAGCATCGTCCGTTTGTCACAAAAATTGGCGTCCCTAGCAACAGACAGAAACTTCAGCACTCTAACAAGTGGTACACTCAAATGCTCGAACAAATAAGGATACTGCTACTTATGCACAAAAATAAGACTACTAAAAGTGTGGAAGCCAGGGAACACTATATGACCCATATGAAGCTGTTCAAATATGAAACAGAATCAGCTAAATGTAAAGTAAATGATGAATATATCACAAGCTCAAAAAACAATTGTCAATCAACTTGGAATATTATAAAATCAATATGGGCAAAGGGAAAACCACAGCCCCAATAGATTGCAGTGCCCTTAACCAATGCTTTACAAGCTATACCAGTTCCCATTCTTCATTTACCACAAATAATTCCAATAATTGTTCTGCTGCTGTTTCTCAACTTAAGCAACGAACACCAGCAACCAAAAAATTCTCTTGGTCAAAACTCATCTCAAGTAACATCATCAAATCTATCAATAAACTTAAATCTCAAAAACAGAGGATTACTATAGGGTTAGTGGCAATATTGCCTTTGAAATCGTGATGCCACTAACATATCTGGCGAATCGTATTCTCAATGAAGGTGTGTCCCTGAATGTCTGAAAATGACGGTTACACACCCAATTTACAGGGTGAATCTCTAACTATTGCCACCAAGAATAGCATGATAGAAACTGAAAAGCTTGTGGGACAAAAGTTGCATGGGACAATGGGGGCCGGAATATGACGTTGGTTTTTTGTTGCAAGGTGGCGTCGCGTCAGAGATATGAAGGTCAACTTTGCTTTTTTAAATGGGATGCTATAGTTTGGTACTTATTTTCTGATAGCGGCTATTCAGATGAATCCAATGATGTGTAAGGTCAACGAAGGTCACAAAGGTGGCGTGAACGTCCCTTTACAGAAGGTGTTCGAAGAAATGAGCAGTGATATCAATGCAGTGCTGGAATCTTCTTTTCATGGATAGAGTGGTATTCCCTATCACACGGGCACTTATCGAAGCATATTTAAATGTACGACGTGTAGGGTGAGTACGTTGAGGATATCTTTCAGTGTATAAGGCTCTAGCTCTCACTGAATTTCGTGGGTATTCTCCGTAAATGAGAAGCATATCGACTTGTTCTTCGAAGGAATACATCACTCACATTCGCTTGATTCGACGATACTAGTCTTACCGTCCCTATTAGTGTTGTATTGCGAAACCGTCCAAATGGTGTTTCATGTCAATGGCACGTTAGATGGATACCACGTATTTGGCGAATATTTACTATTTGCACGATATGCGAGAGAGCGTTGTCAGAGTATGTGCGTCGATAAGTGCCGATGTCATAAGGAATACCACTCAATCCATGACAAGAAGATTTCAGCACTGTATTGATACCAGTGGTCATCACGTCGAACACCTTCTGTAAACGGACGTTCCTGCCACCTTTTTGACCTTCGTTGACTATCAAAGACCTCACTGTGACACATCATTGGATTCGTCTCGATAGCCTCTATCAGAAAATAAGTACCAAATTATAGCATCCCCTTTAAAAAAACAAAGTTGACCTTCATACCTCTGGCGCGACCCCACCTAGCAACAAAAAACCAACGTCATATTCTGACCCCCGTTGTCCCATGCAACATTTGTCCCACAAACTTTTCAGCTACTATCATACTTTCGGAGTTATTCTAAGTGGCAATTGTTAGTTACTCACCCTGTATGAGAAAGGTGAAAAAAAGTCAGACAATTATAAATCCATATCAGTAATTCCTATTACATCAAAAGTTATAGAGAGCAGTATACATATGCAAAATTACTATTATTCTGAATGTAATAAACTGCTGAGTAACAGACAGTTTGGTTTTCGATCTCAGCTACCAACAACAAAAGCAGTTGAGTGTCTCCTCAGTAACATATACGAAGGATTAGAGACCAAGAAACTCTAAATGCGAACATTTCAGGTTATTTACTTGTTTTGAAAATCAAACTGCCTTTTCTAGCTGCTAGGTTATTCTTTATCATGACTGTTATTGGTATCAAATACTAGTGTAAGTCAATTATTATCCGCAATTTAGCTATATGTTTGTTTATTTTGGTAGTACTGTCGTTTTACGTTGATGAGGCATGCTTTGTTTATTTGTTGTTATATCTTTGCAATTTTCAAGCTGCTAGGTTAGTTTCACTATCACTGCCGTGCTGTTAATCATGGCTGCTCCGCTGTCTATTTGCACCAAAGAAGAGCTATGTTCAGTGATTCGTTTTTTGTGGTCGGAAGGCGTATCAGGGGCAGAAATTCATCGAAGAATTTCGGTACAGTACGTGAACAGTGATTTGCCACAACGGAGTGTCTACGAATGGTCGCACAAGTGTTCCTTCCGCACTATGAAGGAGTCGGACGACCGTTCACCGCCACAAATGAAGAAACCATTGAGCGTTCACTTGAAATGATTCTCTTAGACAGACGATTAACTATTGACGAAGTGGCACATCGTTTGCAAATTAGTCACGGTTCCGCCTACGAAATCATCCACAACAGACTTGGGTTCCATAAACTTTGTGCAAGATGCGTCCCAAAACAACTCACACAGTTGCATAACAAACGTTCTTGGACATCTGCAAGAAACTTTTGGGTCACTATGGTAACGAAGGGGACAACTTCACAGACAGGTTCATTACCGGTGACGAAACATGGGTCCATCATTACGAGCCGGAGAGTAAACGATAGAGTATGGAATGGAGACATCCAAATTCGCCGTGCAAGAAAAAGTACGAGATCCACACGTCTGCAGGAAAACTGATGCTTACGGTTTTTTGGGACGCACAAGGTCCAGAACTGGAACATTATGGGGAAAGGGGCACAGCAATAAACAGTGTACGTTAGATGCTTACTGCCAGGCTAAAGCCCGCAATTCGAAGCAAACGCCGAGGATTGGTGTCAAAAAGGTGTTGTGATGTTGCACGACAATGACCGTCCGCATACTGCTGCCCACACTGCTGAAACACTCCAGAAACTCAAAAATTGAAGTACTTTATCATCCTCCATATAGTCCCAATCTTGCCCCTTCTGACTATCCCTTGTTTTGTCCACTCAAACAGGCATTAACGGTCCGTCGATTTGCCTCTGACGAAGCAGTGAAAGAAGCCGTGCATTCCTGGCTCGCGGCTCAACCGAGAATCTTCTTTCATGAGGGCATCAGGAAGCTTGTACGGCGATGCACCAAGTACGTTTAAACCCAAGGAGACTATGTCGAAAAATGATGTTCTTGTAAGTTTCCTAATTTGATTACAATAAATTTTTATAACTACTTTGCGGATAATAATGGACTTACCCTCGTAAAATAACGAGTTCACTGTTACCAGTCACTGTTTATTCATATTCACAATCCCTTTTCGTAGGTTTAAACCTCCATCACCTGGTGGATTTACATGTGTTAGTGTGACACATGTGTGGGTTGTGTTATGATTTTGGGGTAACTTATGGCACTGTCTGCTTTGGGCAAAGATTCCTTCCTCTGTGATAACTCATCACATGTAAATTGTCATATTTTGTAAACAAATATGGTTTCTGGAAACTAATAGGTGGTTCTTTACACCTAGCAGTTTCCAGACACCATCTTTGTTCACAAAATATGTCAGTTTACACATGATGTGTTACCACAGAGAAGAGAACATGTAACCACTGGAGACAGTGCCACAAGCTACCCCAAAATCGTAACACAGCACACAGATATATCATACTAACACATGTAAATCCACCTGTAAATGGAGATTTAAATCTTTGAAACACCTCGTGGATATAAATAAACAGCGACTGTTAACAGTAAACTTGTTGTTTCATTCAATAACAAGAAACTGATTTGCCCAACACTGTTAGATTTAAGCATTTTTTTTATTCTGTCACATGTGACATACATGATAAAAAAGGTAGAACATTATGTGTTGTAGATAAGCCATTACAACTATTTCAGTCATACTTAAGCAACAAGATACAATTAGTAAAGGTAAACAACTAAATGTCAACACCCATGAAAATAAAGATAGGAGTTCCACAAGGGTTAGTGCTTCGGCCTTTCCCGTTCATTGTGTATATCAGCGACTTGCCAATATACATGCCATGTGACAAAGTCCTGGATGCTGATGACATGACACTAATTACGGATGAAGAAAATCTGCAAGATGTCTCAGAATACCACAAAG
Source organism: Schistocerca piceifrons (assembly GCF_021461385.2). NCBI lineage: Eukaryota > Metazoa > Arthropoda > Insecta > Orthoptera > Acrididae > Schistocerca > Schistocerca piceifrons. Next base: position 706,905,930 of record NC_060149.1, read on the forward strand.
TGGTAACTGAAATGAGCAGTGACTGATGCAGGGCCAGTCTTTTAGCTATAAATAGAATAAAAGCTCAAGAAATTTGCTTCATCCTAAATACATCCAAATAAGATAGAAAAATTACTGGGGTTCATTTAGATCAAGAAGGTGCATAGGATAAGCTTACAAATTATCTATGTTGCAAACTTGCTCGTACTCTGTTCCTACAGCACAAGCTGAGACACATTATTAGCAAAAATTTATTAATTCCTGCATGCATTGCTTTTTTCAAACACAACTGCACTATGGATAAATACTTTGGGGTAACTCAGTGGGTTCCAGTGCCATCTTGAAGTGCCAGAAGAAAGCAGTTAGATGTATATTAGGCCTAGAACCAGCACAAGGCTGCAAAAACCCTGTTTAAAGAACTCAAGATAACGACACTGCCTAGTATGTATATCTACAACTGTTTAATACAAACTCAAGAAAACGCAAGCAATTTTAAGTTAATATCCCAAGTCTATCTCCATAATACTTGAAGTAATAGTGACCTAGATCTTCCATACTCGAGACTGACATTAACACATAAGAACAATACGTTCCTATGTTTGAAATTCTGCAACGATCTCTCAAAGACAATGAGCGATCTACCCATGAATAGTTTTAAGTATACGATAGTAGTTTGGTTCAAATGTATGCCATACTACTCAATTTATGAGTTTCTAAACAGTGACACACAGGAGGCACAAAATAAGCAGTCAGTAACTACATTATCAAGTATGCCTATATGTGTGTGTTACAGTAATGTATAAGTGTTTACACATTCTTCTACATAGGACTTAAATTAAAACATAATTGCTTAAAGATACAATCATATATGTGGTTAATATAATGTATTATTCCTAGTTATTACTATTATATTAACAATGTATAGTATCACCATCATTTTAGCATATATATCTACTTGTACTGCACATGCATATTTATGTAATTATATTTTATTGTTTTATGTATTAAACACACCAATGAAATCAGTTGTATGGAAAATATATCGAAAGGCAAATAAAGATTCTATTCTATTCATGACCAGCATTCGACTTGGACAGCTTTAGAAACACTGGACTCGCATTCGGGAGGACGACGATTTAATCCCGCGTCCGGCCATCCTGATTTAGTTTTTCCGTGATTTCCCTAAATCACTCCAGGCAAATGGCGGGATGGTTCCTTTGAAAGGGCACGGCCGAATTCCTTCCCCGTCCTTACCTAATCCGATAAGACCGATGACCTCGTAGTTTGGTCTCTTCCCCCAAAAACAACAACAACAACAACAACAACAGCTTTAGAAGGGTTGAAATGTGCCCGATGGATTTGTTACTCAGGTGACATCCAGTGATTAATCCACACCGACCCATTCTGTTGATACTGCTTAGCTACTGACACTGCGTACTTCCTGCTTTCATTTATACTTCTACATCTACTTCTCGTGACATCTAACTGTCATTTCAGCCTTACATAGATTCAAATTCGTTTTCGTTAGAAAATTCAAGAGTTTCTCGTGGTAAACGGAATAATTCTGATGCATCTCACTTAGTTTTGCACACTTGTATTTACACAGTGGACACAAAATGCTATCTTCACGTACCTTTTGGTGACAGTGACTGCTGAAATTGTCATGTCTAGAGGTACTGGAATTACAAATGTTACACGCAAATTTCAAAGCACCATTACTCAGATGTTTAGTATTAATATCTCTTTGCAAGTTACTGTTGATACTGAATGTTGCACAACAACCCACGCAAGTATATTCAGCCATGTTTCGAGGATCTGAGAATGGCACTGCAAGCTTAGAATACAGTGCAGACGCTGCAGTAATTCAGTGGACGTTTACATCCGAAGCACAATGACAGGTACCAAGAACCTAAAATAGCAGTAACGTAAACACCAATAAACAACACTCAGCAAGAATCAAGGCACAGAGCATTACAACGGCACAAAATCACAAACTTTAAACACTTAGCTTCATGCATTGCTGTGGCTGTACGCCAAGACAAGGTGTTTCTTAGGTTTTTGCTTCGTTTCCCCCCATCTGGTCTACTGAAGAAACCGGGGCCAAGTACAGTATTTCGTTGGCCCCATCTAGCGTGGCATGCCGAAGCATGCTTGATAGTGATTGGGATCAATTTGCGCAAGCATCAGTACTGTACAACCACCTTGATGCTTGATCAAATTTGCATGCTTGTGCAAGCGTTCAAGCGTGTGTCTGCTTGAGTGCGTGTACCAATAATAGGGAGGCTTGTGCAAGCGTTTGTCGGTGATCTGGTTTGATTTAATTTTTATTTGGTCCTGTTAAATAACGTTCTGTACAAAGGTTGTACTGTATTGTAGGTCATGTCATAGAATACAATATCACTCGTACATGGAGAAAGAAGAAAATCAACAGTTCTGTGAGGTAGTTTCCATAGCGTGTCTACTACGAATAGTTAATACAGGAATGATGTTTTCGTTTCTTTAACCACTCTGGTCCACAAATGTCGTTTTCTCCCCTTTCTTTTAACACAAGCAAAAAGGTTGCCAAAGCCAGCTCATCGTCGTCTCAGCTCGGCATTTTCTTGTGAACAAACTAATGTTTATATAAGCATGCTTGAACCGTATGTAAGCGCCAGAAATCTGTGCATGCTTGCTCAAGCACACTTGAGCAACCAAGACGGTCAAGCATGCAGTTACGTGTGTGATCGCCGTATGTTAGTGCAAAGAGAAGCGTTAACTCGACAGAGAGCTCTGCACTTGACAAAGTAGTTTTCTGATTGTCTCGTAATCTTTTTAGATTAATTATGGAGTGAAACAGCAAAACGACTTGCAATAACATTGAACACAAAACCAATTACATAGTTCATAATTTATTTTCCAGATTGGCATATCGTTATAAACGGGCAGACAGGTGTATGGTAATGTCAATAAAGGAAGTACTTGTTCTAAACAAAAATGTGGAAACAGCCAATTTCGTTTAGTAGGCTTTCGCGACCATCTGCCAATTCAGGTGATTTAACATTTCCTTGGCACTCATCTATGGGTCAAACTAAGTTGTGACCAATCTCACTGCCTTTTTCATAGATGTTCAATATCCGCAGTTAGTCCTGCTTGTTATGGGTCTCGCACAACTGCGCAGTATTCTAAAATTGGACCTGCGAATGATTTATCTGCAATCTCCTTTGTAGACCGACAGCACTTTCCCACTATCCTACAAATTAATCTTTTATTGACGCTATTGTGGAGAACGTGAAACATATTTGCATCATTAATTGATAATGGCACGCATTAGTATAGAAGGCGAAGCCACGTTTAACTTAATAACTCAAACAATTTTCTCAGAGGGACAGAGGCAGAAGAAGTCGCTCCTGGCATAGAAGGCGCGTTGACATACAGGGTGTCCAGCGAATGAGTCACTGTTTCAAAATTAAATATGTCAAAAAATAATATCGATGGACGACTGCAATGAAAGGTACTTTTATTGTGAATTTTATAAAATTTTTTCGAAATAGTTCAAAAAGTTGCTAACAGATGACGCTGTCCGCTATGCAGCTCGAACAGTATCAGCGTGAATTATTTAAGTCTTCCTCTGCAAATAGTGTTTGCAGTCACATCACAGTATTTGAAGGATACGGGGAAAGAGAACGGTAACACTCAAATTTGAATTTTTCAAACCAAGTACAGTAAAGCAAAGATAACCCCGATGTACACAAGTTGATGCAACGACTTTGTCTAATTGATGACAGATAGCAGCACAATGTTGTTCCGTTTCTATGAGAACCCCTTCGACCATAAATATAATAGACTGGCCCTGACGTCATTTTCGTGGCTCCAACATCTCTGGGCTAAAGTCACGTGAATGTTGGCAAAACATGGTTGTTTCGTCTCTTGCTTATGGCTGTACTCAGCGTTTTGTCGGGGGAAATGGCAATACCTTTCACGTGTGTTTCTGTGATAGTGCAGATGCGTTTATTGAAATCTGTTGAAGTGACGTTTATATGTTTTTCACACTTGAAATAGAGTATCACGTAAATTAAAGTGTTGAAAGTGATGCCTGTAAAGTCAGACTCATATTACATTTTGGAAAGTATCTGTGATAATTCGGTTACAGAAGTAAGTATAACCGTTTCTCGTTCCTACGCATAGGTTCACTAAGGATGAATACTGAAGGCAGCTTTGGATACAGGCCCTGAAACGGGAAAACTTTAAGCCCTCTGCACATACGCGCCTTTTTGTATATACAAGTGAGATTATAATAAGGTAAGAGCACCTGTAGTCGACACATGAAGAGAATTTTTTCTACCTTCTAATACTATTAAATAAATGTAGGCTCCAAAATTATTTTCTGAAACTTCAAAGTCTCACCTTTCATCTAAAATATCATTTTTTTAAACTGTTAGTTTAAACTTTTGTAAAAATAGTAGGAACTGAACCTTTGAAGTGCACCTAAAATTGATACCCTAAAATGGACCTGCTCGTAAAGTCGACAATTTTGGCACCTATAGTTGACATAATTCCCATATCCCATTTTCTAATAAGTGACTATAGCTCAAAACGCGGCGAATCCAATATTTAAAGTTTTGACACGAGCCCACTCTTATTGTTTAAAATAATTTTAACGACATTTTACTTTAATTGATAGTTTATAATAATTTCGTCCCTCTGCCCACCACAGGGGCGTTCGATGTATTTGTTAGATTTTACAAATGGTACTGTGAACAAATCAAGGTTAAATGTAGTTCTGACGTAATTTTTCGCGAATAAAAAAGTAATTTTTGTTGGAAGCGTTTGGCAGTGAACTGAGAAATGTGGGTAAAATACGATACAAACATAGGATGGCAGACCGCTGATTTGAAATCCCGCCACGTTTTGCCAACAGTCACGTGGTTTATGTTGGAGCCACACCAGCCCTATAGCTTCTGCACAGCAAGGCCAGTCTACTAGTATCCATGGTCGAAGGAGAACCCACACACTCTGGTGAGAGACGAAAAACCATACCTTCAAAATGGCTGAGAGGATTGCGGTCTTTCTTCAATTTTAATTGAATTGTGTGGTGATTCCGAAAGTTTTAATGCCGACATTAATGATTCAGATTCCAGTTCAAACCAGGAGATGGAAGAGTCTACGAATATTAATACCAGTATATATGAGGTAAGGGTTGTTTTGACATGTTATTTGCTGGATGTCATTACCTTTGTGCTGGATGGTTTGGCTATGTGTTTTTATTTTTGTCTTGAACTGTTTTACAAGCCCTTTATGCTAAGATACAGTCAATACACCTTTTAATACAACTACTTTCTGTCGTGTAAATCAATTTTGTTAACAAAAAAGAAAATACTCGTACATTTGGGTTACTATCTCATTGATGAAGTTATTGGTTGAACAGAATTTTTTCAGATTGCACTTTCTATACAATAATATGTCTTGACTAAAAGGAAAAGGTCCACAACCGTGCATGACGTCATCGCCAGTGGTCTCACTGCTGCGCGAGACGCTTTCAGCTGCTAGCCTATATTGATCTTGACGCTCATCAAATTCTTATCTAAAATAAAAAAAATAATCCGATACTTCAAATAATATTTTTTCTCTTATTTTTACGATACACTGTCTCTTTTTCGTAAGATCACATTGAAACTTAATTTGAAGTTAAGTAAAATTTTGAATTATCTGTACAAATACGTGTTTCGGGAAATCAATGAAATGTTTGGAAATTCGATAAGCAATGAGTTAGTATTTATATTTACACAATTATTTATTTTTTATTTGTGCCGAAAAATAGAAAAATCTTCACAGAACCAAATTTTAAGTAATTTTTCTCATACTCTTTGAGTGTTTAACACTTGATATTTACAGTATCAGTAACCCTTATTATTTATAAAATAAGCCCCTTATTATTTTAAAGAATACTGACCTCAGGACCAAGTATACAGTCGATGATTTCATGTACTGTGCAATTTGCAGTACAATCAAACCCAACAAATATATCGCCAGGCAAGTTGCTACAACATGCACAAAACAATACATTTCTTTGGCATCTTTCGTGAAGAAACAACTCTCTCTCTCTCTCTCTCTCTCTCTCTCTCTCTCTCTCTTTTGTGTGTAAGTAATTTCTGTGCAGCAACATATGTATATTCTACACGTTAAAACATCCTGATGAGGATAATACAGTCCACCTCTACTGATAACAGCTGTTTAATGATTTTGGTTATCTTTCACATCCTCATCGTGTGCTATTAGATACAGTTTACAATAATTACATTTATTTTTCTTAATGACAATATGAGCAGTAGCCATCTATGTACTGAAGTACAGGCCGCATGTCCTCATCTAACCTCTGTTTGTTAGCATAATTTACAACTAAATTCAATTCTTAATTAAATGTCACTTGTGAAAGGTCATTTATCTCACTCATTAGACCAAATATCATTCTTGAAAACTTCCTCACTTATTTTTTTGTGACTTTAATATTAATGACACACAGCTTTGTACCCTTAATTTACTTTCTGTCTCAAAAATCTTCTGATTGAGACATGGTAATTACCACCATTCAATGAACGGTACTTCCCAAACCTGCTTTCTAGATCATCAGCTTGAACCTTGCCTGTTAGGAACTATTCTCTCTCTCTCTCTCTCTCTCTCTCTCTCTCTCTCTCTCTCTCTCTCTCTCTCTCTCTCTCTCTCTCTCTCTCCAAACGTAATACGTAATACCTAACATATGTAGCATAAGACCGAACATATTCAAACTGAATGACAGACATTGTATCATCACACATCTCAGAACATAATGATACCCCCATGAACTTCACTGTAATATCCATACCAAATGAAACAGCAATAAAAACTTGACTTCTTTCTGCACAACAAACACCAAGCTAATCAGGCCTAATAAAAATGCCAAACACATAAACAAAAAAGAACCTTAATCATTCGCTGAAAACACGTACACAACCCTCGTTACCGCACCAAGTTAGCACAATGACACAAATTAGCCATGTTAGCACAATGACAACCAAAACTCAAATGAACCCAATGCCACAAGTTAAACTCAGCACATCCACCACTACCACCAGAGGGCACCATCAAATACAACACAACCTCTACAGACACAACCAACTCAAATACTCCGCATCAGGAAATACGGAAGCGTCCGATCCCACCCGTCTGCTTTGACCCATGACGTCACAAATATGGCGGAAACAAAAACAAACACACACACTTTCCACAAGAAGCCTAATGACACTAACGGGACAAGCGCGGGAAATGGGGTGTTTTGGGTGGGGGCAAACTAAATATAAACAAATTTAGACGCCTTGCGTAGCTACAACGTTTAAGTGAAGGCAGCCACGCATGAATATCCACCCACCTCCCCAGGGGTCGTAACCCCTGCAACCCATAGAAGATAGATGCTTGAGTAGCTGATTAGTGTTTTTTGTCTTTTAAAAAAAAATCTCGCGGGATAGAACGAACAGATCAGAAAGTTAAATATAATAAACTAAAACAGAAATTCGAGGAAATAGATAATTAAAATAAGTAATAAGTGTTTTTAAATTAAAAAAAAAAATCTCACGAGATAGAACGAACAGATAAGAAAAGTTAATAAAATAAGATAAAACAGAACTGGAGACAGCCACACTCAAACCAAACTCCGCGCCGTCATGGCGTCACACACGACAACACCCTTACGTCATGGGTCAAAGCCGATGTGTGGTATCGGACGCTTCTGTCGACCCCCGCATCATAATGACATCACACACCACTCCATTACGTCATGTGTCAAAGCAGATGAGTGGAATTGGATGCTTCGGTTGACCTGAATGTTCCATCATTAACCAATTTGCAAACTGATGTAGCAACTCTAGTGTGTGTTTAGAATTCCTGGTTATTGGCTCTTGGAACATATTTAATTACCTCTGATCTTTTAACAAAGTTTGAATGTTAAATGCATATCACCACTTGCAAATTATCTCAATGAAATTTGCACTGTCATTGTGGTGAAAAATATGAAGAGCAAGTTTTACATTCTCCCTTTCTGTGGTTGATGGATACTGTGATTTAAGACACAATTTGTTGGCAAATTTCAATAAATTTTCCTTTTCAAGTGACTGAAGAGATTTCCAACTGCTTAAAAATGCAAAATTGCCATAAGCCTCATTGTTAAAATCTGGAAACTATAATCTCTTCTTTCTGATTTAGCCAGTTGTTATGTATATATTCCAATAGGTGCACACTATCAAACAGAAAATACAAAAGGAGAAGGGTTTGAGTACTTAATTTTAAGTTCAGGTGGATCACTGAAGTATGATACAGCCTTATTATTGATGTCATTATCGTTACCAAGAACATCATACCATATGCTCTGCAGTTTCAATACAACCTTTTTAAGAAAGGTGGAAAGAGCAGGGGCCTGCATGGCTTTGACAGGTAGATCATGAGCTACATCATTGTACTGTGTATCCAAATGACACACCATAAATACATAGGCTGGAAATGCACATTCACTTCTACTACTACTACTACTGCGGGCCTGACCCACAATATAACACCTTTTGAAATGCATTAGTGATTTTAAATGCCTTCCATCAAGATGAGGACTGTTCAATCTTGTTCAGTCAAAAATGACACTTAGTTAGCTGTGTATTCTAGAAAATATGCAGAAACTTGCCTAAGAACAGGATTAATAGAAAATCCAATACATATTCTAGTCAGAGTAGCTGGACAAGGCATCATTATTAAAGACACACAACAGTGAAGAGAAATTGAGCGAACTAATGACCATACCACCAAAATATCCCATGAATATCTTGCCCTATTCTTTTTACGTTTTAGCATTGAAAGCTGTTCTTTCAAAAATGTAATTATTTCTTGTTTATCTGGTAACTTTTCAAATAAATTGTTCAAAACAGTAAATATAAAATGAATACTCTCGGTAGTATTATTGTCTTCTCTATTGCTAAATTGTAAGTTCGCCATATTAAGCATGGTAGTTAAGTGTGTCGTATTATTTACAGTTACTGGGAACTTGAAATTCTCTATTTGATCAGTCTGCAGATCATTTACATGAACAGTGAGACTTAAGTTTGCCCTAATATGACAAAAAAACTTTCTGAAATGACACTTCACTAATTAAAAGGAAATGTACAACAGTCTTCTTAACACAGATCGACTCACTCAAATCAAAAGTATTGATTTTATAATTGATTCATTCAGGGCTGAGAAGGATACAGACTTCATATGTTCTTCATGACTAGTCAAACTTTCCTTTAGAACACAAATGATGTAAGCATTTTCTATATGCTGTCTTCAGTCCTCGGGAGATTCTCTTGATGTTGAAGGTGTAGATAAATATCCAGGACCTCCAAGTAATAGTGATGGTACTGCACCTGTAATAAATATATTAACTGCCATTATCTTACCTTATACGTTATAAGGTCAACAGATTCATTCACTAATTATATATCGTAACACAGTCCGTAAACACCCAACAAACCTTTCCTTAGCTGTGGATGGTCAAGAGGTGCTGTAATAAATTTTCGAGTCTTAGCCTCATATGCTGATGTACTTCTTTCTGTATTGTGTGCATGAAAGTGCCACTCACAAAACTGTTAAAAATAATAGAGTAGCTTGCATTAGTGTGACAAAACAGCTCCCATATATAGGTTATGTTTATAAATTACAGTTAATGCCTGAACTAATTAAAAATATTTAATGTATTTGTTTACTGAAGCTGCTGCTTTCCACAATCATATGTAGGCGTAAAATTATTGTGATGAACTGCACTTACCCATTTTCTCCTTGCATTTTCATCATGTGGGAAATGGAATATACTTACTTTCTTGAGTACTATGATTGCCTTTACAAGGCCCCTCCCCTTGCCAGGGGGCTCCGGATCTTTCAAGAGTTCGTGTGTGGCGCACATGGCGGCCCAGGCTATTCCTTCCTGGGCTGCATTTCCCTTCCCCATGCCCCTCCCTACCCTGTCCTCACTCCTTCTCCTCTGCCCCCTGCTTCCCCTCTCTTAGTGTTCTTACTTATGTCGACCTGGCTATCCACCTGGTTTTGTTCCCTATGCCTTTTCTTTTTCACCTTCCTTTTTGATTCCCCTTTGGGGTTTGACTGCCACTTCTTCATAGTGTGAGCCGTTTAGGGAATAACTCCTTTCCTAGTACCTATGGGGGGGGGGGGGGCTCACCACTTTTTGGTAAGTTCGTGCTCGGCTACCACAGGGCCCCAACATTTGCAGCACCCCTTCCCTGCTGCATGTTTATCATTCTGGTATTCTTCTTCCTCTTCCGTGGAGGGGCACGTCTGGAACATTTTTGGGAATGTGTTCTGAGGTTTTAATAGCATGACATGAGAACAACCCCGTCATGTAGAGTCTCTTCCTTCGTTCTTCATCTTCTACCATTCCCCTGCATCGTTGTTTGAGGTTCCTCTCAATTTCTTCTTCCTCCTTGTGCGCTCCTGAAGGATGGCCCATGTTATTTTACGTGTAACAGGTGATTGGGTAATGTGTAATTCCCAGACCTGGGGTAACAGGTACAAGTCATACGTACTCCCTGGTACAAGCCAGGCCTAGGGAGGGGTGATTGCTTGAGCTGTTGCCTTTCCAAATTGCCATTTGGCCCTCTGTCAGGAGTTAGAGATGTGTGACCTGAGGTGTGAACAATCACCTAAGACAGGTTATCCCATCTGTGAGGGGCCGCCAATTGGAAGGAGCAGGCCATCGGAGACACTAGCAGTCGTGGGGATTTTTGTCACAATGAGCCAGTCATCATCTCAGCCTCAGTCTGTGTTTTCTAAACATAAATGGAATCGGGCTAAAGATTCAAAGAATCTCCCAGCTGCACTTCAGTTCCTTGTGGTATCACATAATGGAGGAGGTCAGTCCTTTGCTATGGTTAATCCGTTTATTATTCAGAAAGCTGTTCATGCAATTGCCAGCCCTGTGACATGCTGCTCTCGTTTACATAATATATCTCTGCTTCTGGAGTCCAGTTGTGATTTTGAAGCCCGACAACTGCTTACAGTTCTGCACCTCCGTGGCTATCCTGTTCACGTTGAGGCTCTTTGAATGCTGAATTCTTTGTGAGGTGCTATTTACACTTGGCTGCTTGATGGTCCGACTGAGGGAGAAATCAAAACTAACCTCTCTGATTAGAGTGTTCTAACAATACCACCACTTGCAAAGTAGGTTAGAAATAAGATTTAGTAATGTTGCTCATGCAGCATATGTTCGCTTTATCGGGCAACAACAAAGTTATTGACTGTGGATGGTATTGCCAGAAAAAGTCACTGTAAAAAAAAGTCATTAATTTTGGCACTTATCTTGAGTGGATTCCCACGTAGATTTCGTCGAGGTTGTTATGGCTCATCTTGTTGATTCTAGAATGATTCCACTTTGACTGCTAGAAGGTCCAGATCTGTATTTTAGCAATATTTGAAGACCTAACAAATGTGTTTTTCAGGATCAAGAAAACAGTTTTGTATCAATCTTCATATATTGAATTTCCACTTTAACCAAACACAAGACTTGACTGTTCTTTTACAAAGCGAAATAACAACTTAACTTCTGCAAAGTGAAACAAAAACTGCTCTGTGCGCATTCGCACCAAAACGGTTACAAGTAAGTCAAAGATTATGACAGTCTCACAGAAATGAATACACACAAGAACCATATCACTGTAATATATCGATACATCGTAGTACCTATACATTAATAAAACCAAATGTGAATATTGTCCCAAAAATATGTCTGTTACTTCGCAGAAAAGTAGTAAGATATTATTGGTATCGAGAACTGGGGTTGGAGTGCCGTAATGGTCACGTAAATAAAGAACCATTACAGTGTCACTGCAGTCCATGGGGTAATGAAAAAGGTTGGTGCACCCTTCCTGCCTAAACACAGTCTTTTTCTCACGTTTGATCAAGTAGTACTTCCATCATAGATCAAAGCAGGCTACGAAATAATCATGGTCCAACCCCGTACATTCCAAACCCAATGCATTGCCACCAGTGCCAGTGTTAGAACCACACTCACATGTCCTATTGAAAACATGGACAAATGTGTTACTTTTGGGAAGGATACTCGAGGGCTATTACCTGCCACCTTCTCCCCGCTATGTGAGTTGCAGTGGTGACCTTCCAGCCTCACCCCAAGAATGTCCCATGTATCTCAATGAGCAGGCCATCCAGGAGGTCTGGGAGAAGGAAAAAGTACCTTACCCTGTGGCTTGCAAGTTGTTGGCTAATTGAAAGCCCTGCATTTTACCATCAAGTACCGTTCTTGCTACTCCTTGCTCCTAGCTCCATGAAGGACATGGCCCCACAGGCTTGCAACTTCAAATTCAGCACTGCAGTTGTAAAGTAGCGCAGTATCACCATATCATTCCAGTGTCCTCCTCCTCCAGATGCGCAACAAGCCACCTAATCTTTTCCGCAACAGCAGGCCAGAAAGGACAAATGGAACACACTCGTGAAACTTCCTATGATGTCCTTCCAGTCAACACACATCGCCCCCCCCCCCCCCCCCCAAGGGGCTCACGGTCCTTTCATGAGTACATGTGTGGTGACTATGGGGCCCCGTGCTATTGCAGCCTTCCTTCCTTTCCTGGGCTGCATTTTCTTTCCTTTCCTTTCCCTTCCCCTCCTTGTTCCTTCTTCTCCACCCTCTCCTCTCCCTCTTTCGGTGTCCTTGTTTATGTTGGCCCTGCTATCCTCCTTACCTTACCTAGTGTCTCCAGCATGTGCCCTCCTAGTCCTTCCATCTTTTCCTTCACGTCGTCGTCTGATGCTAGGGTACATAGCCAGCCCGTGTGGTGGAGTCGCTATGTACCCTTTTGGTTGAGCCCCCTGGAAACACGGGGATCACACTTGATACTTTAGCCGTGACCACCTCATGTAATCCTAGAAGTGGTTGCTTGTCATCTTGGAGCATCAGAACTCCCGGCAATGGCCGCCGTGCTAGACGACCTTTGCTGTGGTTGGGTGGTGCCCGTGGAGAGAGACCCTGATCAGAGTGAGTGGTATCAGGGCAAATGCTATGCAAGTGAAATGCATGCGGGTCCAGAACTCTGGCCGTTCTTCTATGGCCGTCTCTTTGAATTGAAATGATTCTTTTAGTACTGCTTCTCCTGCCCCTTCGTCCTTCCCTTCCATGGCTACCCCCTGGGAGGAGGGTCAGGCTTGTCAGCTTAGGGGCAAAACCTTTTCCCCACTATCTGGTTTGCACCAGGACTGATGGGGATACTTTCACCAATACCAAACCTTTATTTTTTTGTGGAACACATTGGACGAGTTTGGTGAAGTGGACTCTCTGAACAAGATGTGGTCGGGTCCTTTATTGATCAAAACTGCTTCGGCTGCCCAGTCTGTGGCGCTTTGTGCCTGTGACCATTATCCCCCACCAGTCTTTGAATATGGTTCAAGATGTAATTTTTCACAGGGACTTCATCCTTCAAACTGATGAGGAACTTGGGGACAAGCTAGGATGGCAGGGTGTTCACTTTGTTGGTTTTGTGGCGGCGTTCGTAGCAACAAACAATTCGCTGTGAAACGGCTTACGAAGTCACCGCCACACTTTTAATAGCGGGCCGACCGGTCCGCTGGAACAGTGAACAGAAAGATGAAAACCCAAACACTCTGATTAAATAAAAGTCGGTACTTATCTTTATTGACGAAGATACAGAAACACAATAGTGAACTCCGTGTCTACAGAAATCTGTCTAGTTCGAGTCGGAGCGGCTAGGTCAGCGTCGGCTGACGACAAACAACTACTCTGCTGCGATGAACACACAACTGACTAGCAAGTACACAATTCGGTGGCGAGTATACAACTGAACGGCGAATACAGAACTGTCCTAGCGCTCGCGACTCCAACGCTTAAGAAGCCAGAAGCCAGCAGTGGCGCGCGCAGACTTGCGGCGATTTGCTGTCTCGCTGGCGCTGCTTATGCGGGCGGCGTCCGGACTTTGATGCTGCCAACCTTTTGGCAGCGGGCTCGGGTGGCATTACTGGCTAGGATATAACAGTTGGCATGTTCAGAATGGCCTGTAGGACTATCACATTGATACTGGTGCCTTTATCTTGGCCCTTGAAGGTAATACCCTCCCTGAGAATGTCAAGATAATGGTTTATTGATGTGACGTGAAGTCGTACATCCCACCACCTATGAGATGTTTTAAGTGCTTGCGTTTTGGACACATCTCCCCACTGTTCGCAGACCCCTCTCTGTGGTGACTGTGGATGTCCACTCCATGAGGGGAGTTCCTGTGTTCCCCCTCCTGTGTGTTTTAATTGTCGTGGCAGTCATTCTCCACTTTCATCGGATTGCCCAGCTTATAAGAAGGAAAAGAAGACACAGGAGTATAAGTCCCTTGATCATCTAACCTACACTGAGGCTCATAAGAAGTATGCACGTCTACATCATGTGTCAGTGATGTCTAGCTATGCTTTAGTTACATCTTCACCCCTTCCTCCCCCTAGTCCCGAACCCCTCTCCTCTCCCCCCTCCCCTCCGTGTGCCGCTCCCCCTCCCCAGCCGGAGAAGTGTCCCACTTCTTCGGCGTCTGCTGGTCGAGGCACCTTCCAGGCAAAAGGTCTGCTGCCATGCAACAAACACAAGAACCACGGTCTGTGGGCCCCCAGGTCGCCCGCTCTCTTCTTGTTCCAGATCTTGCTGCAGCTGGCTCCTTTTTGCAGCACAGCCCTCCTTGATCTCAAACAGAAAAGAAGAAGAAACATAAGTCTCAGAACAAGGAGCCTCTGGTGTCGCCAGGGGTCCCGTCCCCACCTTTGCAACCTGACTCTGACCTGCTGTTGCTAGATGTCGCCCCCTCCTTGTCGGTGATGGATGGTAACCCAGTGGCATGACTGGCTTTAGCCTGTCTGTCCCTCCCCCCCCCCCCCCCCCCCCCCCCCCAAATTTGAATCATCGTTCTGTGGGTATCCATTGGAATTGTAATAGATATTACCATCAACTTCCGGAGTTGAAATCCCTTATTTCATTTTACTCTGCAGCTTGTGTGGTTCAGGAAGCGGTTGCTGTTAGGGTTCACCTGGACTATGGGGTCACAGTTCGCAATCTTTATCTCCACCCTGGCAGGACTCTCACACCTGCTGCCTTAACTGCCCTTCTTCAGCAGCTTCCTCCTCCTCGGGGATTTTAATGCTCGTCATCCCTTGTGTTCCATCTAGTCGGGGTCTTCTCATAGACCAGTTTCTTGCAGACCATGACATGTGCCTTCTTACCTACCCATTTCAGTGCCAGTGATGGTTCCTTTTCTGCCATTGATCTTTGTCTTTCTTCTCCCTCCCTCCTCCCTTCATTACACTGGTTGCCACACGACAACCTTTATGATAGTGACCACTTCCCATTGATTCTCTCGCTCCCTGATGGGCAGGTTACCTTGTTGTTGGTCTTTCCAACATGCCGAATGGCCTCTATATACTGCACAGGTCGTTTTTTCTCCCTCTTTGTTGGGTTGTATTGATGACGTCCTACATGATGTGTTTGATGCGATTGTTCGCACTGTTACCCTTGCCGTTCCATGCTCATCTGGACCATTTCGCCACTGGCAAGTCCCATGGTGGAGTACGGCCGTTGCCATCCATGATTGCCGTCAAGCTTTGCAACACCTTAAGAGGCACCCATCCGCTGCCAATCTTACTACCTTTAAACGCCTTTGCACCAAAGGCCGTTACTTAATTAAACGGAGAAAACGGGTGCATTGGGAACGCTTTGTTTCTTCCCACAGTTCTACTGTCCCTATGTCACAGGTATGGGCTACACTTTGCTCTCTCCAAGGTTACCATCGGCAGTCTACCCTCTCGGGCCTTGCCCTCCCAGATGGCCTTTGCACGGACCTGTTGATTCTTACGGAACATCTTGTGACCCATTTTGCAACAGCATCAGCACAACCTCCTATCCGCCTGCTTTCCTTCACCAGAAACAGCGGGCCGATGCTTCCGCCTTATATTTTACCCCTTGTCAGTCAGACTCTTACAACAAACCTTTTACTGAATGGGAACTTCTTTCTGCACTTTCTTCTTCTCATGATACGGCCCCTGGTCCAGACTCCATTCATACCCAATTGCTCCATGACGATGACATCTTCTCCGGGTGCTTAACCGTATTTGGCTCCAAGGTGACTTCCCTTGTCAGTGGAGGGATAGCATCGTGGTGCCCGTTCTTAAGCCTGGTAAGAAAGCTATTGGCCAATTAGTCTGACAAGTGTTGTTTGCAAGTTACTTGAACAGATGGTAACCCGTTGGCTCAATTGTGTCCTCGAATCTCGGGATCTATTGTCCCCTTACCAGGGTGGCTTTGAGAGGGTACGGTCTCAGATTGATCATTTACTTCCATTGGAATCCACAGTTCGGCAGGCTTTTTCCCAGCGTCGCCATTTGCACTTCATGAGTGGGGTCTTCAGGGCCCACTCCTGACTTCTATCCGCCAGTTCCTGTTCCCTCGGTCGTTCAGAGTTCGGGTTGGTACTGTTTTTAGTCCTCCATGGACCCAGTAGAATGGTATCCCACAGGGTTCCATATTGATTGTACTTCTTTTGCTCATTGCTACAGATGGACTTGTGGCCTCTGTCGGTCCTTTGGTCACCCCTGCTCTGTATATGGATGATTTCTGCATGTGGGTTAGTCCCTCTTCGATGGCCTCTGTAGAGCGGCATCTCCAGGGAGGTGCTATACGGTATGCCTCTGCATGGACCCTCTCACACGGGTTTCAATTATCTCCTTTAAAATCATGGGTGGTCCACTTCTGTCACTGTACTACAGTCCATCCCAATCCGGAGCTCTACCTAGATGCACGACGATTACCTGTGGTCCCACAGTTTCATTTCCTGGGTCTTCTATTCAACAACAAGCTCACTTGGCCGCTTCATATCAGGCTTCTGAAGATAGGATGTTTCTGTAAACTCGATGTCCTTCGCTTTCTCGCCAACACCTCTTGGGGTGTTGATTGTTCCACTCTTCTCTGCCTTTATCGGGCCGTAGTGCTGTCTCGCTTGGACTATGGTTGTCAAGTTTATGGTTCAGCTGCTCCTTCCACACTGCGCCTCCTGGATCTGGTCCACCATTGTGGTATCTGTTTGGCCACTGGTGTCTTCCCTACTAGTCCTGTTGATAGTCTCTTAGTTGAAGCTGGGATCCCCGCCCCCTCATTCTGTTTGGCGGTCCCAGCTTCTGGTTTCTTATGCAATCACTGTCCATTCCTCTCCCACTCATCCTTCCTATTCTATCCTGTTCCCAGACCAAGGACGTCACCCACTTGATTCCCGCCCTCGGGCAAGTTCATCGGTTGGGCTCCGCCTTGCGTCTCTTCACTGCGATTTTCAGCTTCCTTCTTTGTCCTGTCTCCCACATTCCCTCCCCCCACCCTCCGGTTAGTTCCTCATCCCTGGATTCAGATGGATCTCCGCCAAGGTCCGAAAGATTCCGTTCCCCCGATGGTGTTCCATTGTTTTTTTCTGCCAAATTTTATGGGAGTTTCGGGATGCTGTTGTTTTTTACACCGATGGCTCTAAGTCTGCTGATCATATGGGATATGCCTTCACGTCCTCTGTTGGCATGGAAAATCATCTCCTGCCAACTGCATGTGGGGTGTTTACTGCAAAATTGATGGCAATTTCCCGGGCCCTTACCTTTATTTAACAGTCCCAACACAACTGCGTTTTGTTATGTACGGACTCAATGAGTGGCCTTCAGGCTACTGACTGATGTTTTTCCCACCATCCCTTGGTCTCGGCCATCCATGACCGTCTCGCTCATCTTCACCATGCTGCTTGTTCCATTGAGTTTCTTTGGGTCCCTGGCCATGTGGGTATCCCAGGTAATGAGCTTGCTGATCATTTGGCTGGGGGAGCAGTCACTTACCCCCCGCCCCTTCTCTGTAACCCCTCCTGTGGCAGATTTACGGCTTCATATCAAATCCCACTTCGCACAATCATGGGCCAACTCTTGGGAGGCTACCTCCCTGTCTAATAAACTTCGAGCGCTTAAGGTGAGACACCTGTCCCATGGCGTTCTTCCTTCCGCCTCTCCCAAAAGGCCTCGACCATCCTGTGTTGTCTCTGCATCGGCCGTACCAGGCTGACTCATGGTTTTCTTTTGCATAATGAGCCACCCCAACTTTGTGGTTGTGGAGCCTTTGAGTCAGTAGCCCACATTTTGGTGCAATGTCCCCTTCTTTTGGCTCTGCGTACTAAGTACAGACTTCCCCGCACTTTACCTTCAATATTGGCAGACGATTCCCAGATGGTTGAACTGGTTCTCTGTTTCCTTCGTGAAAGTGGTTTTTATTTTCAGTTCTAAGGTTTGTAATCTCCCTCTGGAGTATGGGCAGGGTGGTGAGGGTTGGGGTGTCTCCCATTGTAAGCTGTGTTTGGAGATTCCTGACTCCTTTCCCTGGCCAATATTCTCTTTTCTCTCCCCTTTACTCTATTTTTATCACTTTTTAGATTTGGTTAGTCTCCTTTTACAATACACACTTCTACATTCTAGCAGTTGAATGCTTTTGAATAGCAGGTGGTCTTGCCGGTACTGCACCAGAGGTGGCATATTTACTGCCTCTAGCATAGCCTTGGGGTTGCGTACTTTTTTTTTTTTTTTTTCCTTGAGGGCATACAGCTTTACTGTATGGTTAAATGATGATGGCGTCCTCTTCGGTAAAATATTCTGGAGGTAAAATAGTCCCCCATTGGGATCTCCGGGCGGGGACTACTCAGGAGGACGTCGTTATCAGGAGAAAGAAAACTGGCGTTATACGGATCTGAGCGTGGAATGTCAGATCCCTTAATCGGGCAGGTAGGTTAGAAAATTTAAAAAGGGAAATGGAAAGGTTAAAGTTATAGTGGGAATTAGTGAAGTTCGGTGGCAGGAGGAACAAGACTTTTGGTCAGGCGAATACAGGGTTATAAATACAAAATCAAATAGGGGTAATGCAGGAGTAGGTTTAATAATGAATACAAAAATAGGAGTGCGGGTAAGCTACTACAAACAGAATAGTGAACGCATTATTGTGGCCAAGATAGGCACGAAGCTCACGCCTACAACAGTAGTACAAGTTTATATGCCAACTAGCTCTGCAGATGACGAAGAAATTGAAGAAATGTATGATGAAATAAAAGAAATTATTCAGATAGTTAAGGGAGATGAAAATTTAATAGTCATGGGTGACTGGAATTCGAGAGTAGGAAAAGGGAGAGAAGGAAACATAGTAGGTGAATATGGATTGGGGGGAAGAAATGAAAGAGGAAGCCGCCTGGTAGAATTTTGCACAGAACACAACTTAATCATAGCTAACACTTGGTTCAAGAATCATAAAAGAAGGTTGTATACATGGAAGAAGCCTGGAGATACTGACAGGTTTCAGATAGATTATATAATGGTAAGACAGAGATTTAGGAACCAGGTTTTAAATTGTAAGACATTTCCAGGGGCAGATGTAGATTCTGACCACAATCTATTGGTTATGGCCTGTAGACTAAAACTGAAGAAACTGCAAAAAGGTGGGAATTTAAGGGGATGGGACCTGGATAAACTGACTAAACCAGAGATTGTACAGAGTTTCAGGGAGAGCATTAGGGAACGATTGACAAGAATGGGGGAAAGAAATACAGAAGAATGGGTAGCTCTGAGGGATGAAGTAGTGAAGGCAGCAGTGGATCAAGTAGGTAAAAAGACGAGGGCTAGTAGAAATCCTTGGGTGACAGAAGAAATATTGAATTTAATTGATGAAAGGAGAAAATATAAAAAATGCAGTAAATGAAGCAGGCAAAAAGGAATACAAACGTCTCAAAAATGAGATTGACAGGAAGTGCAAAATGGCTAAGCAGGGATGGCTAGAGGACAAATGTAAGGATGTAGAGGCTTATCTCACTAGGGTAAGATGGATAATGCTTACAGGAAAATTAAAGAGAGCTTTGGAGAAAAGAGAACCACTTGTATGAATATCAAGAGCTCAGATGGAAACCCAGTTATAAGCAAAGAAGGGAAAGCACAAAAGTGGAAGGAGGATACGGAGGGTCTATACAGGACCGATGTTCTTGAGGACAATATTGTGGAAATGGAAGAGGGGGTAGATGAGGATGAAATAGGAGATATGATACTGCGTGAGGAGTTTGACAGAGCGCTGAAAGACCTAAGTCGAAACAAGGCCCCAGGAGTAGACAACATTTCATTAGAATTACTGACAGGCTTGGGAGAACCAGTCCTGACAAAACTCTACCATCTGGTGAGCAAGATGTATGAGACAGGCGAAATACCCTCAGACTTCAAGAAGAATATAATACGAGGGCAGTTCAATAAGTAATGCAACACATTTTTTTTCTGAAACAGGGGTTGTTTTATTCAGCATTGAAATACACCAGGTTATTCCCCAATCTTTTAGCTACACAACACTATTTTTCAACGTAATCTCCATTAAATGCTACGGCCTTACGCCACCTTGAAATGAGGGCCTGTATGCCTGCACGGTACCATTCCACTGGTCGATGTCGGAGCCAACGTCGTACTGCATCAATAACTTCTTCATCATCCGCGTAGTGCCTCCCACGGATTGCGTCCTTCATTGGGCCAAACATATGGAAATCCGACGGTGCGAGATCGGGGCTGTAGGGTGCATGAGGAAGAACAGTCCACTGAAGTTTTGTGAGCTCCTCTCGGGTGCGAAGACTTGTGTGAGGTCTTGCGTTGTCATGAAGAAGGAGAAGTTCGTTCAGATTTTTGTGTCCACGAACATGCTGAAGTCGTTTCTTCAATTTCTGAAGAGTAGCACAATACACTTCAGAGTTGATCGTTTGACCATGGGGAAGGACATCGAACAGAATAACCCCTTCAGCGTCCCAGAAGACTGTAACCATGACTTTACCGACTGAGGGTATGGCCTTAAACTTTTTCTTGGTAGGGGAGTGGATGTGGCGCCACTCCATTGATTGCCGTTTTGTTTCAGGTTCGAAGTGATGAACCCATGTTTCATCGCCTGTAACAATCTTTGACAAGGAATTGTCACCCTCAGCCACATGACGAGCAAGCAACTCCGCACAGATGGTTCTCCTTTGCTCTTTATGGAGTTCGGTTAGACAACGAGGGACCCAGCGGGAACAAACCTTTGAATATCCTAACTGGTGAACAATTGTGACAGCACTACCAACAGTTGAGCACTGAGTTGTTTGATGGTGATCCGTCGATCATCTCGACCAAGTGTGTTCGCACGCTCCGCCATTGCAGGAGTCACAGCTGTGCATGGCCGGCCCACACGCGAGAGATCAGACAGTCTTGCTTGACCTTGCGGCGATGATGACACACGCTTTGCCCAACGACTCACCGTGCTTTTGTCCACTGCCAGATCACCGTAGACATTCTGCAAGCGCCTATGAATATCTGAGATGCCCTGGTTTTCCGCCAAAAGAAACTCGATCACTGCCCGTTGTTTGCAACGCACACCCATTACAGACGCCATTTTAACAGCTCCGTAGAGCGCTGCCATCTGTCGGAAGTCAATGAAACTATACGAGACGAAGCGGGAATGTTTGAAAATATTCCACAAGAAATTTCCGGTTTTTTCAACCAAAATTGGCCGAGAAAAAAAAATGTGTTGCATTACTTATTGAACTGCCCTCGTAATTCCAATCCCAAATAAAGCAGGTGTTGACAGATGTGAAAATTACTAAACTATCAGTTTAATAAGTCACAGCTGCAAAATACTAATGCGAATTCTTTACAGACGAATGGAAAAACTAGTAGAAGCCGACCTCAGGGAAGATCAGTTTGGATTCCGTAGAAATATTGGAACACGTGAAGCAATACTGACCCTACAACTTATCTTAGAAGCTAGATTAAGGAAAGGCAAACCTACATTTCTAGCATTTGTAGACTTAGAGAAAGCTTTTGACAATGTTGACTGGAATACTCTCTTTCAAATTCTGAAGGTGGCAGGGGTAAAATACAGGGGGCGAATGGCTATTTACAATTTGTACAGAAATCAGATGGCAGTTATAAGAATTGAGGGGCTTGAAAGGGAAGCAGTGGTTGGGAAGGGAGTGAGACAGGGTTTTAGCCTGTCCCCGATGTTACTCAATCTGTATATTGAGCAAGTAGTAAAGGAAACAAAAGAAAAATTCGGAGTAGGTATTAAAGTCCATGGAGAAGAAATAAAAACTTTGAGGTTCGCCGATGACATTGTATTTTTGTCAGAGGCAGCAAAGGACCTGGAAGAGCTGTTGAACTGAATGGACAGTGTCTTGAAAGGAGGATATAAGATGAACATCAACAAAAGCAAAACGAGGATAATGGAATGTAGTCGAATTAAGTCGGGTGATGCTGAGGGAATTAGATTAGGAAATGAGACACTTAAAGTAGTAAAGGAGTTTTGCTATCTGGGGAGCAAAATAACTGACGATGGTCGAAGTAGAGAAGATATAAAATGTAGACTGGCAATAGCAAGGAAAGCGTTTCTGAAGAAGAGAAATTTGTTAACATCGAGTATAGATTTGTCAGGAAGTTGTTTCTGAAAGTATTTGTATGGAGTGTAGCCATGTATGGAAGTGAAATATGGACGATAAATAGTTTGGACAAGAAGAGAATAGAAGCTTTCGAAATGTGGTGCTACAGAAGAATGCTGAAGACTAGATGGGTAGATCACATAACTAATGAGGAGGTATTGAATAGAATTGGGGAGAAGAGGAGTTTGTGGCACACCTTGACTAGAAGAAGGGATCAGTTTGTAGGACATGTTCTGAGGCATCAACGGATCACCAATTTAGTATTGGAGGGTAAAAATCGTAGAGGGAGACCAAGAGATGAATACACTAAGGAGATTCAGAAGGATGTAGGTTGCAGTAGTTACTGGGAGATGAAGAAGCTTGCACAGGATAGAGTAGCATGGAGAGCTGCATCAAACCAGTCTCAGGTCTGAAGACAACAACAACAACAACAACAACAACAGCCTTTTACCTTTTATCGTTATGACTCTTCTGAGATGTAAATCTGTCCGAATGGACCACCTTTGAAACAAGGGACTGATGACCTTGCTCTTTGGTCCCTTCAACCCCAATCAACCAACCAACAAACATCTCTATCTTCATCTGCCATGACTCGAAGATCCTCTAAAACGGCATCGCCATGTGGTACCCTCAACTGGCCAACCTCCATTTCGCTGGTGTGCACTGCCTACCATTTTTCTATCCTGGAATCCACAGGCTGACCCAGAGAGAATGCCAGTGCCTCTGTAGATCTCAGGGAACACGATCCTTCAGCCTCTGCACCCTTTAGCAGTAAGTCTTCAAAGGCAACTGCTGAGGTGTGACAACCCTTCATTTGTCATTTGTTCCCTCCTCCACTTTCCCCATTATGACTCTCCAATGGAATGTTCGTGGCATTAAATCCAAAAAGGAGGAATTACAGCTGCTCTTGGAATCTTAATGTCTGCTTGTTTTCTGCCTCCGAGAAACAAAATCGCATCCTTGTGTCTGCATTTCATTATGGTCCGCTTGGTATTCCATCTCATGGGGAGGGCGAGGGGGGAGGGGAGGTCTTGCTGCTCATCCAGGATGATGATCATAGCCAAACCATTTGACTGAACCTGGGGCTGCAAGCTCTTGCAGTCTGCCTAATTGTTCCTTGCTTCACCTCTCCTCTTTGTGATGCCTATATCCCTCCATCATTTGGTGTCACCAGGGCAGGCTTCGTCCAGCTTATTGGTCGAGTCTCCATCCCTTTTTTGCTGTTCAGTGACTTTAATGCACTTCAATCCTCTTTTGGGGCTCTTCCATAACCTGTCTGAGAGGTGTCCTCTTGGCTGACCTCCATCAACTCAACCTGATTTGTCGTAACACTGGAGTAGCCGCGTTCCTTTCAGACTCCTCGCACACCTATTCCCACTTGGACCTCTCATTCTGCACTGGCTAGCTTGCCTGTCATTTTGAGTGATCCGTTCTGTCTGACACGTACTCAAGTAACCATTTCCTGTGTGCTATCCGATTGCTGACGCCTACCCCACATACATGTAAACCGAACTGGCAGCTTCCTAAGGCCACCTGAAGGCTATACTCGACAACCTTTGACAAACAACATTTTGCCAGTTGTGATGACCAGGTTGAGTACCTTACAAACATTATCCTTACTGCTGCAGTACGTTCCGTACCTCACATTTCGTCTTTACCGCATCGTGTCGCAGTCCCTTGGTGGACTGAGGTATACTATGACGTGATTCACGTGTGGAGACGTGCTCCCCATATTTTTACCGTCATCCTACGATGGAAAACTGTATTCATTATAACAGATGCATGCGCAATGTCATCTCATTCTTCGGGATAGCAAACAAGCTAGCTAAATTTCATTTACTAGGGTTTTTTACAATTTTACTCCCTCTTCTGTCATGTGAGGCAACCTCTTTTGGCTCTCTGGGACCAAGGTCCAGTCCCCAATTTCCACTCAATTATAGCAGGTGATGTCATTGTGGACCCTGTTGCTATCTCTAACACCTTAGGTCGCTACTTTGTGGAGATTTAGAACTCCGCCCATCACCCCACCTTCCTTCCTTGTAAATGAGTGCAGGAGGCTCAGATGATAGCCTTCTCCTCTCAGAATCGTGACTGCTACAATGCTGCCTTTACTATGAGGAGCTAAATCGTGCTTCATATGTATGATTGCATTTGGGCTGATGGCATGTTTCCCATAACCTGGCGTGAAGCCACTGTCGTACCCATACCTAAGCCCTGTAAGGACAAAAGCCTTCATTCTAACTACCGCCCCATTTCTCTCACCAACTGTGTTTGCAGGGTTATGGGATGTATAGTTCATGGCCTGCTGGTAAGGTGGCTTGAATCTTGCAATCTACTATCCATTGCACATTTTGGATTTTGAGCACGCCATTCTGCAATTGACCATCTCGTCACTTTGTCAACCCATGTAATGAATGGTGTTCTGTGGAAATACCAGACTATGGCCATGTTTTTTGATTTAGAGAAAGCCTACGGCACTTGCTGAAGTACTGGTATCCTCCCCACTCTATACACGTGGGGCTTCTGAGGCCACCTGCCCCATTTCCTTCAGGAATTTTTAAAAGACTTAAGTTTCAAGGTACTTGAAGATTCGACCTTGTTGGACACCTTCACCCAGGAGAACAGTGTGTCTCAAGGCTTCACCTCAGTGTTCTCTTTGCTATAGCCATTAACCCTATTATGGAAGTATCTCTCACTGGGCAGCTGCCGCTCCCTTTTCTTCGACAACTTGGTAATCTATTGTAGTTCTCCATGAACATGCATCCTTGTGAGGCAGCGATGTCTATATCATCTTTACACATGGAGCATCAACAATGGCATTCACTTTTCCACTGATAAAACTGTTTGTATGAATTTCTGGTGGTGCAGTGGACTTCTTCCACCTTCTTTACATATTGGGCATGTTGCTCTTCCATTCACTGAAACTGTGAAATTTCTGGGGCTCATGCATGGTAAAAAATTTTCTTGGTCCTCCCATGTGTCTTACCTGGTCACCCACTATACCCGGTCCATCAGTGTCACATGTGTCCTAAGCAGTACTTCCTGGGGAGCAGTTAGACCACCGTCCTCTGTTTGTACTGATCCTACGTCCGTTCGAAACTACGCTGTGGGTGTTTCGTTAATTCATCTCATGTCCATCCATCTGCCACCTTAATACGATCCAGCATCATGGAATCCGTTCGGTCACTGGCGCCTTTTACACTAGCCCTGTTGAGTCTCTATGCACAAGCTGCCAAACTATTGCCATCGTATGGGCATGGCGTTCTTCTCCCCGGAGTTCGCTTTTAGCTATTGCTCCAGATGCAGGCTGTTTGTCTGCCATGCCTAGCCACCCATCCTATGCCTCCTTTTTTGATGACTCCCTTTACCACCAGTATGGGGTGTGTCCTCCTCTGTTAACTCTCAGCGTTCGCTTTTGGCTATTGCTCCAGCAGCTTAACTTCGTGCTACCTGCCACATTCACAATGGGTGTGAACCTTCTCAACCTTGGCTTTGCGCGAAGCCGAGCTTGTGAAAGATTCACACCCATGTTCATCTTTGACTTTATTTGCTTCCTAAGGAAACTACTCCTGATTCTGTCGCTGTAAGTTGCTCCACCTACGTACACAAATTAGCAATAGCACCTTTGTGTACACTGATGGCTCTAAGACTGACCTTTGTCCGGTGTGCCTTTGTCATTGCCACTGACCATTTTCAGTATCAGTTTCCAGAACACTGGTCAATATTTACAGTAGAGATCTTCACCCTGTATCAGGCCACACAGTACATCTAGTGATACAGAGTATTTTAATTGTCATATGCTCCGATTGGTTTACCATTGTAGGACTGATAAACCAGTCCCAAGCAAAGAAGGGAAGCCTGAAAGGCAGAAGGAGTATAGAGAGGGAGATGAAATTGAAATCAGTATTATAGAAAGGGAAGTGGACATGGCTGGAGATGGAAGATATGATACTGCAGTAAGAGTTTTAACAAAGCTCTGAAAGATCTAAGTTGAAGTAAGGCCCTGTGTGTAGATGACCTTCCGTCAGAACTATTGATAGCATTGGGGACCCAGGCATGACAAAACTCTTACATTTGGCACGCAAGATGTATGAGATAGGCAAAATACCCTCAGACTTCAAAAAGAATGTGGCGATTCCAATTCCAAAGAAAGCTGTTGTTGACATGTATGAAAATTACCAAACTACCAGTTTAATAAGTCATGGTTGCAAGACGCTTACACAAATTCATTACAGAAGAATGGAAAAACTGGTAGAAGCTGACCTCAGGGAAGATCAGGTGGGATTTCAGATAAATCAAGGAACACATGAGGTTGATTAAAGGCAAACCTACATTTATAGCTTTTGTAGACTTAGAAAAGATTTTCAGTGTTGACTGGAACACACTATTTGAAATTCTGCAGGTAGCAGGGGTAAAATACAGGAAGCAAAAGGCTATTTACGATTTTTACAGAAACCAGATGGCAGTTATGAGTCAAGGGGTATGAAAGGGAAGCAGTGGTTGAGAAAAGAGTGAGACGGGGTTGTAGCCTATACCTGATGTTATTTAATCTGTACATTGAACAAGCAGTAAAGAAAACCAAAGAAAAATTTGGAGTAGGAATTAAAGTTCAGGTAAAAGAAATAATAAACTTTGAGGTTTGCTGATGACGTTGTAATTCTGTCAGAGGCAGCAAAAGACTTGGGAGAGCAGTTGAACAGAATGGACTGTGTTTTGAAAGGGGATACAAGATGAACATCAACAAAAGCAAAACAAAGATAATGGAATGTAGTCAGAGTAAATCAGGTGATACTAAGAGAATCAGATTAGGACACGAGACACTTAAGAGTAGTAGATGAGTTTTGCTATTTAGGAAGCAAAATAACTGGTCTTCTTTTCATGGGAACCAGTAGAGAGGATATAAAGTAGACTGGCACTGGCAAGAAAAGCATTTCTGAAGAAGAGAAATCTGTTAACATTGAATATATATTTAAGCTTTAGGGAGTCATTTCTGAAGGTATTTGTCTAGAGTGTAGCCATATATAGAAATAAAACATGGACAATAAACAATTTAGATAAGAAGAAAATAGCTTTCAAAAAGTGGTGCTACAGAAAAACACTGAAGATTAGATGGGCCGATCATGTAATTAATGAGGAAATACTGAATAGTATAGGAAGACAAGAAATTTGTGGCACAACTTGGCCAAACGAAGGGCTTGGCTGATAGGCCGCATTCTGAGACATCAAGGGATCACCAATTTAGTATTTGAGGGAAGTGTTGGGGGTAAAAGCTGTAGAGGGAGACAAAGAGATGAATACAGTTAGCAGATTCAGAAAGATGTAGGTTGCAGTAGTTATTCGGAGATGAAGAGGTTCACACGGATTGAGTAGCATGGATAGAGTAAACTAGTCTTCAGACTAAAGACAACAACATCATACACAGATTGTCTCAGTGCTATTCAGAGCCTCTGTATGTTGTACACATTCGATTCCTTAGCGCAACGGGTCCAAAAAAGCCTCCACTTTCTTGCTCTTGAGGGAGCCGCTGTGATGTTTATGTGGGTTCCTGGTCATGCCAGTCTGACAGGAAACGAGGCTGCCGATGTTGTTGCCAAGGCTGCAGTCCTCCTACCTCAGCTTGCTGGCTCTTCCTTTCCTTTTGATGAGTTCATTGTTGCCGGCTGTTGGCATGTAGTGTCACTTTGGCATCAGTACTGGTCTTGTAGCTTGGCCGACCTTCTCTTGCCGAGAGGAGATCATTTTCGTTAGGTTGCCTATTGGGCATTGTCTTTTTAGCCATAATCATTTCTAAGGTGGTGATCCCCCACCACTGTGTTCATTACTGTCGACCTTTGATGGTTCTGTATTTCCTGACCGAATTCCCCTTGTTTAACCACATATGTTCTAGTGTATGTTTGCCATCTGAGTTATCAGCCATTTTAGCGAATGGCACATGGGCTGTTGACCACGTTTTACTTTTTATCCGTTGTAGCAGTATGGCGAAGGATATTTAATTTAGTTCGGGACCTCTGCTGTCTCTACAGTGTATTTTGTGGATGTTTCCCCAAAAGGAAGTCCTTGTTCTTAGCTCTCTTTCCTTCCATCGATTAGGCTTAACGTATAGTCACTTTTAGCTATTTTTCTTATTAATGTTCTAGGGTTAGGACATGGGAGCTTATGACATTGGTTGTTTTTGCGCTCTAAAACAAAACAAAACAAGCATATGTAGCTAGTTCGTGTGGTGGGGCTGTTATGTACCCATCTGGACCAAGCTCCCTGGCAACGCAAGGGATTACACTTCTGATATCTGAGCTTTTGCCTCCCCATGTATGCGTAGGAGTGTTGATTGTCATTATGGAGCATAAGAACTGCCCAGCAGTAGCCATGGAGCCAGAAGGCCCTTGCTGTGACTGTGTGGCACTCGTGGGGGAAAGCCCTTGATTGGAGTGGGTGGTATCAGGTATGCATATGAAATTTATTAAGCTCCAAAAAACTGGCTGTTCCTCTGTGACCATTTCTTCAGTTGGTAATGGATCATTGAATGCTGCTTCTTATGACCCTGCAGCCTTCCTTTCCTGGCTACACCCTGGGGGCTACCTGGTTTGCACTAGGATGGATGGGGGGACATTCACTTTTTTTGTGGAAAATATCGAAGAAAAGTTAGGCAAAGTGGAGACTCTTGGTAAGATGCGGTCGTGTTCGCTGTTGATCACAACTACTTCTGGTGCCCAGTTTGCAGCCCTTTGTGATTATGCTCAGCTTGGCAATGTCCCCTGTCCCTCACTGCTCACCAGTCTTTTAACATGGTTCAAGGAGTCATTTTTTTTATTGGGACCTCATTGAGGAGGAACCCCGGGCCAGTCTTGAATGACAGGACATTCATTTTGCTCGGCGTGTGCAGAAAGACCGTAAGGACACTGGCACCTTAATTCTAGCTTTTGAGAGAGATCTTTCTGGAGATCGAGGTTATGTGTTATCAGTGTCATGTGAAGCCATACATCCCACCATCCATGAGATGTTTTTGATGCTTGTGTTTTGGGCACATGCCTTCTCAATGTGTGGCAGACCCTCTGTGCTGAATGTGGACACCCACTCCACGAGGGAAGCCACTGTGTGCCGCTGTCCATGTGTGTTAATTGTCATGACCATCACTCTCCACGCTCACGAGATTGCCTGGCATATAAGAAGGAAAAGAAGATACAGGAGATTAGTCCCTCAATCGTTTATCTTACACTGGGGCTCATCAGAAATGATTGGTTTCGCTGTGTCAATGACTTCAGCATTTGCCAATGTTATGTCCTTTCCCACTCCTCCCTTTTCCTTACCCAAGTCCTATCCCCCCTCTTCTCTCCCCCCCCCCCCCCCTCCCTTTGGTTACCACAACCTCCCTTCTGGATGCTGCTCATACTCCCCAGCTGGAGACGTGTGTCCTTTCTTCAGCATCTGCTGGTGATGGGCCGCCCTCCCATGACCTCTCGCCCCAGCATCTCGGGTCAGAGGTCTCTTACCACCTCTCAGCTATGTAACACACAGTCAGTGTGCCCCAAGATTTCCCCCTCTCTTTTAGTGCCAGACCTTGCAGAAGCCTGCTCTCTGTCTGTGCCCTGCCCTCCTCGACCTCTGAAAGAGAAGAAGTAGAAACATGTCCCAGGACATTCAAACTCCCTCACTCCCCCCCCCCCCCCCCCCTCCCTTAGGTGCCCCTGGAGATGCCATCTCCCTTCTCGCAACCTGATTCTGACCTCTTATGTATGGATGTCACCACATCATCTTCGGTGACAGATGGTGACACCTGGCAGCATGATTGGCTCCAGCCCATTTGCCTCCTGTTGGGATACCCACTCCGTGCTTATTCAGTCGAACTGTAATGGATACTACCATCACCTCCTGGAGTTGCAATGCCTTAATCTCTTATTGCCTTTTACTTGGCAGTTGTCATTCTCAAAGAATTTCATTTTACTGATGCTCACTCACCGACCCTTCGTGGGCTCTGTGCTTTGTCAGAACTGGGTCAGCACTTCAAGGGCATCTGCTGGCATTTGCATGTTGGTCCATATGGGCTTTATTAGTACATGGATCCCCCTTTGTTCCACATTGGGAGCAATTGCCGTCCGGATCCACTCAGACTCTGCGGTCGTGGTTTGCGGCCTCTTATCTCCTTCCTGACAGTCCACCTACATGTGGTGCCCTAACTGCTCCTCCTCCTCCTCCTCCTCCTCCTCCTCCTCCTCCTCCAAGTTGGTGATTTTAATGCCCACCACTCTGTGTAATAGTGCTTATCATTTAGTTGTGGGATCCTCATTGACCAATTTCTTGTAGGCCACAACTTGTGCCTTCTTAATGAGGGTTCTCACACTAATTTTAGTGCTGCATGTGGCACTTTCTCTGCCATTGCTATTTCACTCCCTCCCCCTCCCCTTCTTCCTTCCTTACGCGAGTCACAATGCGATGACCTCTATGATAGTGACCATTTCCCGTTGATTCTCTCCTTCCCCTCTTGATGGCCAGGTTACTCCACTGGGCTTTTCATCATGCTGATTGGTGTCTATACATCTCCCAGGTCATGTTTACTCCTTCTTTGTCACATTGTATTGATTAAGTCATTATGTAATCTGTCCAATAAGATAATACACTGCTAATATTGCTGTCCCCCACTCGATGGGACCTGTTTTCTGTCAGCCAGTCCCCTGGTGGAGCACAGCCATTGCCACCGCCACCTGCGATCGTCATCGTGACTTGCAACATCTTGTTCGGCGCCTGTTCACTGCCAGTCTTATTACCCTTAAATGTCTTTGCACCAAAGTCCATTACTTAATCAAATGGAGCAATTGTGTCCCCCCCGGGGGGTCCACAACTCTTCTGTGGATACGTGCGTAGCGAACACGGGACCCTGAGCTAATGTGGCCCTCCTTCCTTTCCGGGCTGCATACCTTCCTTTTCCACATCCTTCCCCATCCCCCATCTTCGCCCCCCCCCCTCCCCTGCCCCCCTCCACCTCCTTCCTTCCCTTTCTCCCCCTCGGGGCGTATGTTTTGTGCCTATGTCCGGAGACGGACACTCGAAAATGTAACACATTCTTCGCTTTCTCTGCTTGCAAGTCTTCGTCCTTCCTTTGTCCTTCTCTTTTCCTTACCTCTTCTCTTTACCCTTTCTCCACTGCGGTGTTGGAGACCTCTCTTCTTTCCTTTCCCATTCTTTGTTTTTCCCTTTCTCTTTTTTCCTCCCTGTGCGTGTCTGAAGGCCGACCCCCACATTTCCATGCGTAGCCAGTGACGGGGTAACGCGTAATTCCCCGCCCCAGGTAGACAGGTAGGACACGTACATACCCCCTGGTAACGGCCAGGCCCAGGGAGGGGTGATTACCCGAGCTGATACCTTCCGAAAGTGCCAATTGGTCCCTCCGTCCGTTTCGTGGGAGGTGTGACCTGAGGTGTGAACAATCACCTAAGGCAGGAGTGCCCTCAGATAGGGCCCCCACAAGGGAGGAGCGCGCCATTGGAGACGCCGGCAATCATGGGGGATTCTTCTGCAATGGTTTCCTCATCTACCACTATGTCTGCTCACAAGCGTAAGTTCCCCGAGTCTCAGCCACAGAAAGTTCTTCCATCGTTGCCACAGTTCCTCGTTGTTTCTCAGTCTGACAAAGGTCATGACCTCTCCACGGTCAACCCTTTCATTATTCAGAAAGGTGTAGACGCAATTGCAGGTCCTGTAAAGTCTTGTTCCAGATTACGGAATGGCACCTTGTTGTTAGAAACAGTCATTGCCCTCCAGGCACAAAAATTGCTGCGTACTTCACTGCTCCACACCTTCCCTGTCCAGGTGGAAGCGCACCGCACTTTAAATTCCTCACGTGGAGTCGTTTATACCCGCTCCCTCGACGGATTGTCCGACGAGGAAATTCAACACTACCTGTCTGACCAAGGCGTAACGGCTGTTTGTAGAGTCATGAAAAGGGTTGACACGAACATCGTTCCAACCCATACTGTCTTCTTGACATTTGACAGAGTCAACTCCCATCGAAAATAAAAGCGGGCTATGAGATAATTTCTGTTCGCCCCTACTTCCCAAACCCTACGCGTTTCTATCGGTGTCAGCGGTTCAATCATACCAGCCAGTCCTGTTCCAACCCGGCCAAATGTGTTATGTGTGGCAAGGATGCCCATGAGGGTGCTTGTCCACCTCCATCCCCTCGTTGCATCAACTGTATGGGTGACCACGCTGCTTCCTCTCGAGATTGCCCCATTTTTAAAGACGAAAAGCTCATTCAGGAAATCAGAGTGAAGGAAAAGGTGTCGACCTTTGCTTCTAGAAAATTATTCGCCAGTCGAAAGCCCACTGTGCGTCAGACAGGAAAATACAGCACTGTCCTTGCCTCTCCTCGGCCAACAAAGGAGGTGGCCACGCAGACTTGTGATCTCACCTTTGGTGACACGGTCGTCAGATCGGCCAGTGCAAAGATTGCCCGTTCAACCTCCCCACTTTCGCCTGCTCACTCTATGGGTCCCCCTCATCGGGTTCTCAGGTCTGCTAAATCTCGATCCCAAAAGTCAGACACCCGGACTTCCAAAAAAGAGCATACTCGTGAAGATTTTTTACGTACCCCAACTTCACAACCATCGGTTCCTCCTTCATCTAAACATCACGGTTCCAAGAAGGCTAATAAGAAACCCAGTTCCTCTCCTCCGCCATGGCGTGTCCCATCTACAGCACCACCTGGCAGTAACCGCCCTCGGCCGTCTTCTGTGTCACTGAGGCGCACTGCTGGCGGCCGATCAACCGGCCGATCGCTGGTGGCAGGAGCTGCTCCTGAACAACCTATGGATTAGGATCTTCTGCCTTCGGCTGAATACTGTTCCACGCTGTCGGTTGCAAGCCCTGAGCAGTCGTTGAGTTGACGGCAACCTTGGTCCCATTCTTCCATTTTCTGTCTACCCTATGTCCATTATCCATTGGAATATCCGCGGCATTCGAGCCAATCGGGATGAATTGACGATCCTACTCGCCTGTCATCTTCTGTCTTCAGGAAACAAAGCTGCGTCCCCACGACCACTTTGTTTTCCCCCATTTTCAGTCAGTACGATTTGATCTCCCCTCTGTTGAAGGCACTCCAGCACATGGAGGACTCGTGATTCTTCTCCATGATACTCTCCATTATCACCAAATCCCCTTAAACACTTCCTTCCAAGCAGTCGCTGTCCGTCTTTCCCTTTCTGGATACACCTTCTCTCTTTGTACTGTATACATTCCATTGTCCACACCAATGGTACGAGCTGATCTCCTTCATCTTCTTGGTCAGCTTCCACCCCCGTATTTGCTGGTTGGGGACTTCAGTGCCCACCACCCGCTTTGGGGATCTCCACATCCTTGTCGGCGTGGCTCACTATTGCTAGACATCTTCCACCAAGCGGATCTTGTTTGCCTCAACACTGGGGACCCTACATTTTTGTCTGCTTCCACGACAAACTTCTCTCATTTGGACCTTTCGGTCGGTACTGTTCCGCTAGCTCGGCGCTTCGAATGGTTCGCCCTTGCTGATACACACTCGAGTGACCACTTTCCATGTGTCCTTCGATTGCAGCCACAACTGCCACATATGCGCCTGAGATGCTGGAAGTTCGCCCAAGCCAATTGTACACTTTTTTCGTCTCTAGCGACATTCGATGACAGTCACTTTCCTAGTGTCGACGATGAGGTCACTCATATTACAGACATTATTCTTTCAGCTACGGGACGTTCAATACCTCACACCTCCGACTTGCCCTGGCGCCCCCCAGTTCCTTGGTGGAACGAGGCATGCCATGACGCAATATGTCAGCGGCGGCATGCTCTTCGCGTTTTCAGACACCATCCTACATTGGCCAACTGTATCTGCTATAAGCAGTTCCGTGCGCAATGCCGTCGCGTCATCCGCGATAGCAAGAAGGCAAGCTGGGACTTCTTTACTAGCTCATTTAACACCTTCACTCCCTCCTCGGAAGTTTGGAGTCGGATTCGACGGTTATCTGGTGCGCCTAGTTTCTCCCTGGTCTCTGGGCTCACTGTCGCGCATGATACATTAGTGGACCCCATCGCAATTTCTAACTCATTGGGTCAACACTTTGCTGAGATTTCAAGCTCTTCAAATTAACCGCCAGCGTTTCTCCCGAAGAAACGCTCTGCGGAAATGCAACCTCTTGCCTTCTCCTCTCAAAATCGCGAAAGCTACAACACTGTTTTCTCCATGCGGGAACTCCAACATGCACTCTCTTCTTCTCATTATTCCGCCCCGGGACTTCATGGTATCCACATCCAAATGTTGCTGCATTTACCATACCATAGTCTGCGTTACCTCCTTCACCTTTATAATCGAATTTGGACCGACAGTACTTTTCCCAGACGGTGGCGGGAAGCTATTGTCGTTCCTGTTCCGAAACCTGGAAAGGACAAACATCTCCCCTCTAGCTATCGCCCCATTTCTCTCACGAGTAGTGTATGTAAGGTTTTGGAGTGTATGGTGAATTGCCGTTTAGCTTGGTGGCTGGAGTCCCGCAGTCTTTTAACACCTGCCCAATGCGGTTTCCGGAAGCACCGTTCTGCAGTTGACCATCTTGTTGCCCTCTCCACGTATATCATGAACAATTTTCTCCGGAAACGCCAAACGGTAGCAATGTTTTTTGATATGGAGAGAGCATACGATACCTGTTGGAGGACAGGCATCCTCTGCACACTGTTCTCTTGGGGGCTTTCGAGGTTGGCTGTCCCTTTTTCTTCGCGAATTTATGGCAGAGCGCACATTTAGAGTGCGGGTGAACACTACTCTCTCCCGTACTTTCTCCCAAGAAAACGGTGTACCCCAGGGCTCTGTGCTAAGTGTTGTACTGTTTGCCATTGCCATAAATCCTATTATGGATTGTCTCCTTCCTGATGTCTTGGTCTCCCTCTTTGTGGACGATTTTGCGATCTACTACAGCTGTCAACGGACCAGCCTTCTTGAACTACGTCTTCAAGGATGTCTTGATCGCCTCCACTCTTGGAGCATCGAAACCGGCTTCCGCTTTTCTCCCAGTAAGACCGTTTGTGTTAATTTTTGGCATCGTACTGAGTTTCTTCCACCTTCCTTACATCTAGGACCTGTCAACCTTCCGTTTTCGGACATCACTAAATTCTTGGGTCTTATGTTTGATAGAAAACTGTGCTGGTCCTACCACGTTTCCTATCTTTCGGCTCACTGTCTGCAATCCCTCAACACCCTCCGTGTCCTGAATGGTACCTCCTGGGGAGTGGACCGAGTGGTCCTCCTCCGCCTCTATCGCGCCTTAGTGCAATCGAAATTGGACTACGGAAGCATAGTTTACTCCTCTGCTGGCCGGCCGCGGTGGTCTAGCGGTTCTAGGCGGTCAGTCCGG
Source organism: Schistocerca piceifrons (assembly GCF_021461385.2). NCBI lineage: Eukaryota > Metazoa > Arthropoda > Insecta > Orthoptera > Acrididae > Schistocerca > Schistocerca piceifrons. The sequence goes on from NC_060149.1 coordinate 706,941,805, forward strand.
AACCGCGCGACTGCTACGGTCGCAGGTTCGAATCCTGCCTCGGGCATGGATGTGTGTGATGTCCTTAGGTTAGTTAGGTTTAAGTAGCTCTAAGTTCTAGGGGACTGATGACCACAGATGTTAAGTCCCATAGTGCTCAGAGCCATTTGAACCATTTTTTACTCCTCTGCTCGGCCGTCTATTCTTCGTCGTCTTGACTCTATCCACCACCGTGGATTACGTTTAGTGTCGAGCTTTTTACTCCAGCCCTGTGGAAAGCCTTTATGCTGAGACTGCTGAACCTCCGCTGTCCAATCGGCAAGCTGTCCTTCTGAGTCGTTATGCTAGCCATCTGTCTTCCATGCCTGCAAATCCGGCCCATGACATTTTTTTCAACGCCTCCTTGGATGTAGGGTATGCAGGCTGCCCTTCCTCCCTACTACCACAGGGAGTCTGCTTCCGTCAATTGCTCCATTCTCTTTCCTTCCGCTTTCCTAAAACTTTCTTGACAACTTGGGGTACATCACTGCCTTGGCTCCATCCCCGGACCTGCCTGCTCCGTGACCTTTGTCAGTTTCCCAAGGATGGTACCCCTTCACTTGTTTATCATCGGGCATTTGCTGCTCTATGCGCACAAATGAAGGATGCCACATTTATTTACACTGATGGCTCAAAAACATCGTTAGGTGTTGGGAGTGCCTATATTGTTGGCGATACCCCAAATCGATTTCGGCTTCCCGACCAGTGTTCGGTTTATACTGCGGAGCTTTACACTGTTCTCCAGGCTGTCCAATACATCCGTCGCCATCAGCGGATACAGTATGTTATCTGTTCAGATTCTCTCAGCTCTCTCCGCAGTCTCCAAGCTCTGTACCCTGTCCACCCTCTGGTCCACCGGATTCAGGACTGCCTCCACTTGCTCCACTTGGGGGGCGTCTCTGTGGCGTTCCTCTGGATCCCAGGACACGTTGGTATCTGTGGAAATGAGGCGGCCAATATAGCAGCCAAGGCAGCAGTCTCTCTTCTTCGGCTAGCTATTCGCATGATTCCTTTCGCCGATCTACGGAGTGTTTTATGTCGTCGTGTTGCTTTTTTATGGCACGCAGACTCGTCCCAATAATAAATTGCGGGACGTGAAAGCTCTTCCCTGTGCTTGGACCTCTTCCTCCCAAACGCGTCGGCGGGAGGAGGTAATTTTAACTAGACTCTGGATAGGGCACTGTCTTTTTAGCCATCAACATCTTTTAAGTGGGGTCCTCCCCCACTCTGTCCCCACTGCTCTCAGCTGTGGACGGTAGGACACCTTTTACTTGAGTGCCCCTATTTTACTCCGTTACGTGCCAGTCTACAGCTGTCGCCTGATATATCTTCCATTTTAGGAGATGACACGCGCTCAGCCGATCGTGTTCTCGAGTTTATTAGTTCCAGTGAGATGACGTCAGTCATTTGAAGCTCTTTTTGAGGACAACCAACCCCATTCTATAGTGGTTTTTTAAAGCTTTTTAGTTTTTCCAATTTTTTGAGTTTTGTTCCCATTGCTGCTGGTTTCCAGTTTCGTTGCCTCCCCCCCCCCCTCCCCCCCCCCCCCAAGTCACAGACCGGGCACTAATGACCGTAGCAGCTTTGCGCTCTAAAACCATAACAAAAACAAAAAAGGAGCAATTGTGTGTGTGTGTTTGGGATTGCTTTCTCTTCTGTAGGTTCTTCTGTCCATTCGTCATGGGTGTAGGCTATACTCTGCACCCTCCCAGGTTGTCAGCAGCAATCTTCCATTCTGGGCCTTCTCCTTCCAGGTGGCCTTTGTACAGATCCATCAGTTCTCACGGAACACCTCACAACCCATTTTGTGATGGTATGGTGTTGCCTTGTTCCTCCTCTGGAAACAGCAGTCTGAAGCTTCCCGCCTATGTATTACTCCTTGTCAGGCAGAAACCTACAATGAACCTTTCACTGAATGGGGGCTTCTTCAGGCCGTTTCTTCTTCTCACAATTCAGCCCCAGGCTCTTATTCTGTCCATAATCAATTGCTTCAACACCTCATGCCTCCACAATGCCAATATTCTGGTGTTTAACCATATTTGTCTTTAAGGCATTTTCCCTTCTCAATGGAAAAACTGTATTGTGGGTCCTGTATGTAATCCCAGTGAGACTCTGTCATCCCTTGATAGTTACAGGCCAATCAGCCTGATCAGTGTCCCCTGCAAGTTGGATCCTTGAACCTCTAGATATTTTATGTCCTTACCTGTGCAACTTTTGGAAGGGATGGCGTCTGATAGATCATCTGCTTCGATTGGAAACTGCAGTTCGGCAGACCTCTCGTCAGCACCACCCTCTTGTCGCAGTTTTCTTTGCTCTTTGTAAGGCCTACAGCACAGCTTGGTGCCATCACGTCGTCCTTACACTCCATGAGTGATGCCTTTGAGGCCGCACCCTCCCAATTTTTATTTGCCAGTTCTTATCCCAACAGCTGTTCAGAGTTCAGGTTGGCACCATTCTCGAATCTCTGTGGACCCAGGAGAATGGTGTTCCACAGGGCTCTGTGTTAGTGTACTTCTTTCCCTCATCCCTATTAATGGACTTATGGCCTCTGATGGACCGTTTGTCATTCTATTCTGTATGTGGCTGATTTCTGTATTTGGGCTAGCTCCCACTCAGTGGCCTTTGAGGAACGACAACTCCAGGGGTCCATCCGGCACACTTCAACATGGACACACTTGCACGGTTTTCAATTCTCTCAAGGGTGGTGCATTTCTGTCACCATACTATGGCCCAGCCTGATCTAGAGCTCTGCCTTGACACCCAACAGTTCTGTTTCTTGGGCCTTTTTAACAACAAGCTTGCTTGGTTGCTCCATGACCGTCATCTAAATATTGGCTGTTTTCGTAAACTCAATGCCCTTCACTTCCTTGCCTACACATCTTTGGGCACAGATCATTCAACCTTCTCCACCTTTATCAGGCATTAGTTCTGTCAGCTGGAAAGTGGTTCTCAAGTTTATGGATAAGCTGCCCCTTCCACACTGCTCCTCTTAGACCCAATTCACCAGCACGGTATCCATTTAGCCACCAGTGCCTTTCACACTAGCCCTATTGGTAAGTCTTCTGGTTAATGCTTGCATCTCTCCCCTTTTGATTTGGCGGTATGAGCTCCTGGTTTCGTATACCATCACTATTTGCTCTTCTCCTGCTCACCCCTTCTATTCTGTTCTTTTTGCTGCTTTGGGCTGTTGCCTGCCCTCACTACCTGTCCTTGGGTGTGTTTACTGGTTGGGCTATGCCTCGCTTCTTTCTGCCATGATTTCCATCTGTCCTCCTTGGCCTCTCCTCTATGTTCTCTCCACCACCCAACCCCCCCACCCCAGATTAGTTCCTCGGCCCCGGATTCGGATGGATGTCTTCCGGGGTCCAAAAGTCTCCATCACCCCAATTGTGTTGTTTGTTCTAAATGCTCCTATGGGAATGTCAGGGTGCCATTGTTTCTTAAACCAGTGGCTCTAAATCTGCTGATCACGTGGGATGTGGCTGCACGTCTTCTGTTGGCACAGAACACCATCTCTTTCTTGCCACATGTGGTGTGTTTACTGCAGAATTGATAGCCATCTATTGGGCCCCTCTGCTTTATTAAATGATGTTCACCCGAGTTTTATTATGTATGGACTCAATGAGTGGCCTTCAGGCTATAACTTGGTGTTTTTCCTGCCACCTCTTGGTCTCTGCGATTCACAACATTGTCGATCTTGGCGATGCTGTTTGTTTGGTTGATTTCCTTTTGGTTCCTGGCCACATAGGTGTCTTGGGTAATGAACTGGCTGATCATCTGGCTGGGGGTACTAGGCACCTACCCCACCATGCCCCATTATATCACCAGAGGTGGATTTGCAGCAGTATGGTAAATCCCTTTTTGCTCAGTTGCGGGCCAACTCTTGGGAGGCTAACCCCCACCCCCTGTCCAATAAACTTCATGCAATCAAGGAGACTCCAACCACATGACATTTTTCACTCAGTAGGAATCTACCATCCTCTGCTCCACCCCACTTTCCTGTTGTTTCCTTGTCCTGTTGCCCCAATGGTCCTTTTACCTGTTTGTTTGCTTGTTTTCATTTTTCCTGGTCTGGAATGTGCTGTTTGTGGTTGTTTCTCCCTTGGTTTCTGCCACTGTAGGTCATGGGACCTCATTATTAATACAAAGTTCATATTTTTTGCCATTGATTTGTGTGCTTAAGTCTTTGAACAGTGTACACAAGTCACATTAATAATAAAATGTCGGTAACTCTTGCATGGAAAAATTTTTTGAGACTTTTTCAACTGAATATCTCCAGTCATAGCTAATGTAGGTTATCATTATTTTTCACAAACTGTAAATTTATAGACTGTCCACAACTCGCAGTATGGAGGTGGCGCAAAAGAACAATGAAATTTATCATTTGTCCGCCTCTGTACCTTTGCGATCAGCAAGGCATACTGCTAACTGAAAGGGCTTGGGTTCAATTCATGGCCAGGTCAGAGATTTTTCTCGAGTCCTGGACTGGGTGTTGTGTTGTCCTTATGTTTGTATCATCATAAATGAGAAGAGTATTGTCTCCAATACGCTGTCATATCATCTTCCTATTATTGAGATGGCTACATGGGCATGAACCGAAAGCCAATAAATTGAAATACTAATAAAAAAAGTTGCCATCATATCCTGCCATGTCTCAATGGCCAATGGATTCAGATGCTGCACAGGTTGCCGATTCGAACTTGTTTAGCATGGTAGTATGGGTCCAGTAGACAGTTTCTTTGTGTGCCCCACAAAAAGTACTCACAAGGAGTGAGGACACTCCATCTCTGCACCAGTAAATTTGCAGTTGTCCAATGCAGTGACTCTGTTTCCAGAGTGTTCATCAAGAAAGCAAAGCACCCATTCAGTGGTTTGTGGTGTGGCCCCATCTCGCATGGATTGCCCAGTGCTTGGTCAGTACTCTTAAAACTAGCTGTGTAGAGACTAATTGTTCCAGAATTGCAACGTAACCTTCACTAGTGATCGTTTCTTGCATGAAAAAGGGGCCACTAATGCCCCTGCTGCATACTGCAGCCCAAGCAATAACTTTGGGAGAACACAGTGGTTTTGCTTCATGCAAATTGAAATTTTTGAAACACCAAAATAACAAGTTTTCCTTATTCATGACTTTCATTCAGGTGGAAGTGCACTTCATCTGTGAACCAGATGCAGCAAACATCAAATCCTTCTTCATTATCAATTATTGTGAAAATCTGGTTTGCGAAGTCTGTCACACAGCTCATATACATATGTCCTGCTGGCTTTGGATTTTGAATGCAAACATGTTTGGGCTCTGTCTCAGTATTTTCTGCATACTTGAATGCTTCAGACCAGTCTCTGCTACATTTCTTTTGATGGTTTCCTTGGATTTTGCTTAGTAATACCAGAAACCTTTGTGACGTTTTCAGGAATAACCACAGCTTGCCTGAGCCAATCATTCCCCACTAGACCATCAACCTTGCTGCCTGTCAATTGGAATTTGGGGAAGAACTTGTGAATGCTTTTCCCATCAGGTCCTTTCCAAACATTAACTCATGTTACAAAACTGCACCTCGTGCAGGTTACTCTGAGGTTACTAATAATATTGTCTGCCAGGTAATAAATATATAACATGAAAAGCAAGGGTCCCAACACTTTTCCTTGCATACACCTAAGTTACTTCTACATCCAAAATAACAGGCCATGTTCTTCTTGCTGAGAAATCCTCAATTAAGTCTCAATTTTTTTTTTCTGATGTCGCATATAATCATATTTTTTGTTAATAAATGTTAGTGTGGTATCGATTTTACAAGAAACCTGTTTCTTTTTAGATGTCCTGGTCCTGGAGGTGGAAGGATCTGCTCACAATGGAGGCAGCTCCTGTCAGTAAACTTTACCAAATTGTGGGTACAGCTCCAACAGGTATCCTCATGAAACCAACTTGAGAAATTGATAGGAAGAAACAGAAAACTGATTCCAGACATCCCTTAATTTGACCACAAGCATCAGCGACCAGGACCCAGAATTGTGAAAGCGCTTCATGCAGATGACTACAGCAATGCCTTCATTTCTTGGTGCTCGCCTAGTGGAACTTTGACGAGATCTTTCGCCCAAAGCACACGAAACAAATGTCAAAGGAGAACCAGTGGCTGGTTCAGACCTACCTTATGTGATAAGAAAAGATGCTAAACAGATTGATAACTGGGGTTTCACAATGCAAAGTCAACTTCACAAAATAGTGTGTCAGCAGTGATGATGAAATTTGCCATTGTGGTGTAGGACTGTGTTCCAACTTGTGGTATTCCAATGCCAGAAGAACGCATTGTTCAAATGAATACATGATTTCTGGTCCTTCCATCAGTATGCTAACTTATTTCCGGTGCCACCAGTTAGCAGCTTTTCGAAGTATTTCGAAACTTCTGTATAATGGCTGTATAAAACTCTTACAGCTTTCACAATGAACATATCATTTGTTGCTCTTGTCTGTCGATCTTAGTTTTCAAGAAATCAGCGACTCTTCTGCTGAACACAGAAAGGAACTTTCTGGGAGTGTTCTCAATAGCAGGAGATGTTTTGATGGACTATAAACACCTAACTAGCAGTGATTAGATGGAACAAGCATGTCTTTCATCAAGCAAAGTAGCAGATAATCTGGAATGGGAATCTGGAGGGAAGGAGAAGGAGAAGTAAGAGGTCAGTACTTGAAGACTGTGGCGCCTATGAAATCAGGTATGTATTTTTTTTATGTTGCTAAAGAGAGCACAATGATATGACATCATGCATTCATTCCATTGATATCCCTAGAAATTGTTACACCCAGATATTTGTATGAGTCAACTTAGTCCAGTTCTAAATCTTTGATATTGTAGTCTTATTCCTGCATTTTGTGAATGAATGTACAGTTTTACTATTCTGAACATTTAAAAGTAGTTGAGTCATTGGACCACTTTGAAATCTTATCTAGAACTGACTGGACATTTGTGCAGCTTTCTTCAGACGGTACTTCATCAGAGGTAACAGCATCATGTGCAAAAACTCTGAGGTTACTAATAATATTGTGTGCCAGGTAATAAATATATAGCATGAAAAGCAAGGGTCCCAACACTTTGCCTTGCATACACCTAAGTTACTTCTACATCCAAAATAACAGACTGTGTTCTTCTTGCTGAGAAACCCGCAATTCAGTCTCAATTCTTTTTTTTCTGATGTCGCATATAATGATATTTTTTGTTAATAAATGTTAGTGTGGTATCGATTTTACAAGAAACCTGTTTCTTTTTAGATGTCCTGGTCCTGGAAGTGGAAGGATCTGCTCACAGTGGAGGCAGCTCCTGTCAGTAAACTTTACGAAACTGTAGGTACAGCTCCAACATGTATTCTCGTGAAACCAACTTGAGAAATTGATAGGAAGAAACAGAAAACTGATTCCAGACATCCCTTATTTGACCACGAGCATCGGCGACCAGGACCCAGAATTGTGAAAGCGCTTCATGCAGATAACTACAGCAATGCCTTCATTTCTTGGTGCTCGCCTAGTGGAACTTTGACAAGATCTTTCGCCCAAAGCACACGAAACAAATGTCAAAGGAGAACCAGTGGCAGGTTCAGACCTACCTTATGTGATAAGAAAAAATGCCAAACAGATTGATCACTGGGGTTTCACAATGCAAAGTCAACTTCACAAAATAGTGCTTCAGCAGTGATCATGAAATTTGCCATTGTGGTGGCCTGCAGGAGCATCAACATCTATTAGTCTGTTAACAGGAACCTACTGTGCACACTACTAAGAGTGATCTTGCTGCAGCTAAGGAAGCAGCCAAAATTGTCAAATAGTGGGCTTCCACTGAATTTGAAGAGAATTAGCTTGCTGTTTTTTAAATCTTCCTGTCTGTATTTTATCAATTCTTGTTGTACATATTTTACTCTGTATTTTTACTGTTATTAATTTCTATCTGTATGTTACTGAATTTCCTCTAACTGATTTTTTATATGTATTAAATCTCAATATGTATGTCATTAATGCTCTGTCAGTATTGTAATAATTCAATGTCCTGGACATGTAAAATATAGTAAATAAATTTAGAGATTTAAAATAGAGTTCGCGTGTTATTGCTGGCAGTGCTTGCGAAATACAGTTGCACTGTGCTGCTTCTGTTGCTTTACACAGAAATCAATATTCACATGAATTTATCAGAGTTGAATAGGTCAACAGCTCAGCTGTGGTAATAATACTGAAGAAATGACACAGCAACTACTTATTGTTCTGTGTTTCAAAAATTAACAGCTTCAGATGATTTTGCATCCATCTTCTGAAGTTCCTCATGCTATCGTAATAAATTTTAGAGGTACTGAAACAACTGTTCTTGTGTGCAGCTGTTAGTCATTGCTTTCTCACATCCACTCAATCTGCAGCCCTTGATCTTTAACTAGGGGCCATTAGGAGACGCACACTCCTACTATATCCCCGACACTGCCATCAGCTACAACTACTCCTCTGTGCCTTGAGAGGTGTTTACTCCTTTCCTGAAACAGCTATCAGAAGTCCTGTAGTAGGAGCCTGGAGTTGTTCATACCTATTACATTCTGATGTAGAAATCAGCTACCAGAAGTCCACTATTAGAAACCTTGAGTTGGTGTTCGCACCTGCTACATTCTGATGCAGCCATCAGTACTAGACATTCTCCAGTAGAGATCTTGAGATGTCTACTGCTAGTATGTTCTGACCCAGCTGTCTGCTACTAAAAGTCGTCTAGTAAGGCCATTGAGATGTTATCGCCTTCTGTGTTATGATGCAGACATCAGCTATCAGATGTCCTCTAGTAGGTGCCTTGAGAGTTGATTTCCATACCTGCATTCTGACATGACCATTGACTGTTATAAGTCCTCTAGTAAAGATGTTGAGGAGATGTGCACTCTTGCTACGTTCTGACACAACCATCAGCTACTAAAAGTTTTCTATTGCGGACCCTGAGGAGAAGTACATTTCTATTATGTCCTGATACAAACATCGCTACTGCAAAAATCCTCTAGTAGGGGCCTTGAGGAGATGCATACTGCTACTATGTTCTGACACAGCTGTTGGCTACTATAGGAGCTCTAGTATGGGCCTTTAGGATATGTTCACCCTTATTACTACATTCTATCACAGCCTTCAGCTACTCCAAGCACTCAAGTGTGGGCCTTGCAAGTCTTTTTGCTTCAAATGCTAGCTCCCATCGTATCCCTGAATGTTGACCATTTCTCCTGGCACGCCCTGTGTATTTCCAAATGGTAGGCCTGAAATGAAACCATTGCTTTTCTCCCGTTTTGTTGATGTTGGGCTTTGTACGTACTGCCGTTATCTTGCTTTCTGCTCTAATTTGATAGTGGCTCCAGTTGCTTCAGGTATGTCACATTGAGCTGAAGAAACTCATTAATGATTAGATACCATTGAGCTTCCTGGAAAGCATTTGACACAGTGCCTCAGTGTAGTCTGATAACAAAGGTATGAGCATATGACAGAGTAGGTTCCCAGATATGTGAGTGGCTCGAAGACTTCTTAAGTATTAGAACTCTGTACATTGTCCTCACTGGTGAGCATTCATCAGAGAGAAGGGTATTATCCAGAGTGCCCCAGGAAAGTGTGATGGGACCACTGTTGTTATCTGTATACATAAATGGTCTTATAGACAGGGTGAGCAGCAGTCTGTGGCTGTTTGTTGTTGATGCTGTAGTGTATGGGAAGGTGTTGTCACTGAGTGACTGTAGTATGATACCAGATGACTTACACAAAATTTCTAGTTGATGTGATGAATGGCAGCTACCTTTAAATGTAGAAAAATGTAAGTTTCCTGTTTTTACAGATCTATTTGATTTTTGACATGCACGTTTCTTTCTAGTCTCTGGCAGAAACAAGCACGGATTGTTATTTCCCTGAAACGATTATCAGATTCTGAAAAGTGAAATTCCAGTGAAGTCTTCTCTTTTAGAACTATGATACTAGCTGCAGAAATTACCATAGTTCTTTTTGAAAATACAACATTGATAGCAATATCTTTGTAACTTCCTGGCAGATAAAAACTGTGTGCCAGACTCGTACCTGAACACACAAACTTTTGCAGGCAAGTTCTCTGCTAATTAAGCTACTCAAGTACAATTCATGATGCATTCTCACAGCTTTACTTTCGTCAGTATCTCAGAAGAACTTCTGTGAAGTGTGGAAGGCATGAAATGAGCTACTGGCGCGCTCGCTGTGTGTGTGTGTGTGTGTGTGTGTGTGTGTGTGTGTGTGTGTGTGTGTGTGTGTGTGTGTGTGTGTCAGTTGTGACACATTCTCAGATAGCCCAGTCTGTTAAGCAGTTGCCCGGAAAACAAAAGGTCTTGGTTCGGGTTTCAGTCCGGCACACAGTGTTAATCTGCCAGAAAGGTTCACATCAGCATATACTGTGCTGCAAAGTAAAAAAATTCCCCTAGGCTGTGTCTAAGCAGTGTCCCTACAATATCCTTTCTTCCAGGAGTGCTAGTCCTGCAAGTTATGCGTGAGAACTTCTGTGAAGTTTTGAAGATAGGAGATGAGTTACGGGAGGAAGTAAAGCTATGAGAATGGGTCGCGAGTTGTGTTCGGGTAGCTCCATTGGTAGAGTACTTGCCCATGAATGGCAAATGTCGTGGGTTCGGGTCGAGTCTGGCGCACAGTTTTGATCTGCCAAGAAGAAAATTCATTCTGGAATATCTTTGCAATTTATATAGCTGTGAAGAGAGACTGTCATTTAGTGAGGACTTTTTCACAATTCATTTGGACAAAAACAGAATTGAGACCTCTTAAACAGTTCAGGAAATATCTAAGTTGAACAACTTAGCTGACTGACCCTGTATATAAATGCCATAGCAGATAACACAGAAGCACCATAAGGCTGCTCACAGATGATGCTGTTGTGTCGCTAGAATAGTATAGTGAATTGCAGGAAGAGCTGTGTTGGATTTACACTTGGTTCAGGAATTGGCAGCTGACCCTAAACATGAATAAATGTAACACACAGTGCATGAACAGATGAAAAGGCCCATTCTTGTACAATTATGAGTGTTGAAGAAGCACTGAAAGCAGTCGCATCCATTAAATATACGAGAGAGTGCATACAAATTAATTTAAAGTGTTATGACTGCATAAAACTAATTGTAGGAAAGGCAGAGGCCAGACTGAAATTTGTTTGGAGGAATCGTCAGGAAGTGTTGTCCACCCATGAAGTTAGTAACTTACAAACCCTTGTTCTAATATTACTAGAATATTGGTCATCAGTCTAGAACCCTTGCTGGATAGGAAAGATAGAGGAAATAGAGAAGATCCACGAAAGCAGTGCATTACATCCTAGGTTCATTTAGTAAGTGTAAATGTGTCCTGGTGATGTTCATCCAAATCCAGTCATATATGTTACAAGAGATGCATTGTTTATCATGGTGTAGTATGCTGTTAAAATTCTGTGAACACATTTCTAGAAGTGTGAACTGTTATATTGTTTCCCCCTATTATATCATGAAGAAAAAAAAATCATGAAGGTAACCTGTGAGAGGAGAGATCTGAGCTCACAGAGGCTTACTGATAATTATTTTTCCTGCACAACATTTGTGACTGGAACATTAAAGAGGGGGGGGGGGGGGAGGAGGAGGAAGGAGATTAGAGTGGTACACAAAGTACCACACACCATAAGATGGCTTGCAAAGAATGGAGACAGGTAATGAATAGTAGCAACGGCACAAATGCTACTGGTAAAGTAAATTTAGCCTTTGTCAAAAATAGATAACGCGCGCGCGCCCACACACACACACACACACACACACACACACACACACACACACACACACACACACACAATGACCAGTCTCTAGTCTGGAGCCAATTACATTGTTACATTCCATCCTGGATTTTCCATTGTTTGGTAAAGTAAACAGTGTTTTGAAAATGAAGTTTCTTGTATGCATAAAATTGAATATTTAAAATGAGTGTGCATTACTGTTTTTAACAAATGGTTGTGATTTATGGACTTTTAAACTGAAAAATCATTCAAAAACTGAGGTTAATCAGCAGTGGAGGAGTGCATGTTGGGAATCAGTTGGAGACGCACAAACCAATGAATATAATGAACTGGAATCTGAAACTACGATAATAATAAAAATGCTAAGCAGGTGAGCAGGACATGTAGGTAAGTATATAGATGGTAGATGGACCAAGGAAGCTCACTGCTGGATTCAAAGATGAGAAAATGACCAAGTTGATGGTGTAATGAAAGGTAGGTAGGTAGCATTAGACAACTTGTGGGAGCAACATGGATGAATATATGTGAAGAATGCAGCACATGAAGAACTGTGGAGGAAAACTTTATCCAGCAGTAGCTTTCAAGTGGATGACGGTGGTAGTAGTAGTAGTAGTGATCAAATAAATATTAGTATCTAGCAAAATGGCAATAACAAAGGGTTGTGAATTGATTTAGTCTCATGTCTGAAAGATAATGAAATATTTTGTTTCTGTTACTAAGAAAATTTCATTTTAGTCCCCATGTGGTAATTACCCCCCCCAGGTTGGAAACAACTGGAGTAGATGATGAATTTATTCCTCTCTGTGAAGATCAGAGTTCTCACCCATCAACAAGATCACAGTGAAGGAAATCAGTGAACAAGGAAGTACACTGAGGTGACAAGTCATGGGATAGTGAGATGCATATATACAGATTGTGGTAGTGTCACATACACGAGTACAAAAGGCTAGTGCATTGGCGGAGCTGTCATTGGTACTCGGGTGATTCATGTATGAAGATTAATAATACGATTATGGCCACATTACAGAAATCAACAGATTTTGAATGCAGAATGTTAGTTGGAGCTAGATACATGGGATATCCATTTCGGAAATCGTTAGGGAATTCAATATTCTGTGACCCACAGTGTCATGAGCGTACCAAGAATACCACATTTCAGGCATTACCTCTCACTATGGACAATGCAGTGGTCATGGCCTCATTTGCATAGATTTGTCAGTGCTAATAGACAAGCAACACTGCATGAAATAACTGCAGAAATCAATGTGGGACATGATGAACATATCCATCAGGACAGTGCGGCAAAATTTGGCATTAATGGGCTATGGTAGACAGACGTAAGTGCCTTTGCTAACAGCCCATCATCACCTACAGCACCACTCTTGAGCTTGTGACCATATCTGTTGGCCCCTAGATGATTAGAAAACTGTGGCCTTCTCAGACGAGTCCTGATTTCAGTTGGTAAGAGATGATGGTAGGGTTTGAGTGTGGTGCAGACCCCACAAAGCCATGGACCCACGTTGACAGCAAGGCACTGTGCAAGCTGGTGGTGTCTCCATAATGGTGTGGGCTGTGTTTACACGGAATGGAATGGATTCTCCGGATATTTGGCTACTTGGAGACCATTTGCAGCCATTCATGGATGTCATGTTCCCAAACAAGGATGGAATTTTTATGGATGACGATGTGCAATGTCACCAGGCCACAGTTGTTTGTGACTGGTATGGAGAATATGCTGGACAGTTTGAGTGAATGGTTTGGCCACCCAGGTCACCCGACATGAATCCCATCAAACTCTTATGGGACATAATAGAGAGGTCAGTTCATGCACAACACTTTCGCTACTATCTCAATTTTTCTGCACGACTTGAGTGCATACCACTACGAGCTGCTGCACTACGCCAGGCAAGAGGAGGTCCGACACAACATTAAGAGGTGTCCCAACTTTTGTCCCCTCAATGTAGTGTGACTACTGAACAAGAAAGTTGACACTGGGGAAGTATGGTAAAGTTCATGGTATAAATAAATCCTCTGTTGCCATGAAATAGTGGTTGAGGTAACTGCTTGTGATATGCGGGAAATCCAGGATTGGGTCATATTGTGGTACAAATATTTAATTATAATTACATACTCATTCCACTGTAGGTTCAGCATAACTGAACAGTTTCTGCTGTCATTTCATGTTATTGCATCTTCACTGATTTCATCCCCACCAATTCACTCTACTGAGTCCATTCATTCCCCCTGTGGTGCAATTGGCACATGCACTATGTATTGGAATTGTTCCAGGATTGTAGGTGGAAACAACAGTGACAATGAACGTTTCAGACAAGCCTGGAGGCAAACTCAAACAGCCTAATGAGTACAACAAATGGTTGAAATATGCAGGAAATCCAATTTGAGTTCCAGTCTTGTGCAATTTTCAGTTGTCACTATATATTCGTAGTTTAAATTCTGAAAGTCACAAAGGATCCTATGTTACAGAGACAAAATGACAGGAAAACAGTTGAACTGACAATGAAATTCTAGTAGCAGACAAGATTTGAAAACATAAGATGAGGGAGCAGATGACTATTTAAAAAGATGTGCATTGGGGAACATATTCATGTGTGCTGCAATTTAGATCTGTTGTAATCATCTATAATACTCAATGCAATCTCAGATTATCATACAAGGTATTCGTCTGGTACATAGGTTGGGCAAAGTGCAGTGATCTGAAAGGGGATAACATAAAAATAAAGATACTTCTATTTTTTTGTAAAACACAGCCTTTCACTGTCAGGCTAGGAGCTGACCAACTTGTCCTTGTGAACTATACATCCATTTCAGGATAAAAGATTCCAGATTGCAAACTTAAACTAGACCATAGGTCATAACTCATTTTGTTAACCATATTTTGTACAATGCCAAAACTATGTCAAGTAGTTTATGAATTGACAGCATGATGCACTGTTGATTATGATTTAATAATTGCACGAGGATATTCAAATTGCCAGCACTGTTACTGCTTGTGAATAGGTGTTGGTCAAGCAGTGGTATCATGCTTGACCTGATTGCAAATTTTCATTCTAATTGTCACAAGCATAATACATTACAACAATTAACAACAATTGAGGCATCCAGAATCAAAATGCAGTGAGTGGACAAGAACCTTTTTTTTTTTTTTTTTTTTTTTTTTTTTTTTTTTTTTTTTTTTTTCAGGAAGCTCAAAATAATTCTTACTTCCTTTGTATGGCAGAGATTTGAAATTCCTTTTCATCATAGAGTTATATTTCCTTAAGGAGTATATTTCTGACAATTCCTGAAATATTCAGCTTATTTACAGAGTTTTGCTTCTGTAGAGATGGATGTGCACCACATAACAGTAAAAAGACACCTAATACTGGTACAAAGGAGAAAATAAAATAATTCAATGGCTATAATTGATTGTGATTACAAAGTATGTGGCATTGCACAAAAATTTGAAAGTAGTTGAAATGTCATGAGCTCAAAAATCCTGTACTGTCTCACCCTGTCTAAATTACATTGACTACTTCTGTATGAATTTCAAAGCCCGAGTCCGCTGCATTATTCACAGCTTTTTGATGATCAATGATATTGTTGTAGAAACCAAGATTTTTGTTTTCTTTCCAAGTCTGCCCAAAATGCTTTTTAAGCAAGAGATCAGTAGCCCTGATTCTGATAGCATTTGGTTCCATGAATGAGTAGGCTTTGCCTCATCTGTGTATCTCCCTTCTGCTTTTCCAGTTTGGATAACATTTGGTTGCGTGGACAAGTAGGCTTTGCCTCGTTTGCATATCTCTGCTCCTTCACTAAAGTCCATCCTGCAGCCCTCTTCACCTCTTACTAGTTGGCTTCCATGTTTACTTCTGGTGATGTCAACCAGTTTCACAGGGCTAAACCTGAAGTGCTGCTGAGTAGGTGGCTTAACGACATCAGCATCTGCATCCTTCCAACACTTATTGTTGCCATATGTTCCTAATTGGAAAACTACTCCATGATCCTTGCACACTTAACTGAACTCACATGGTGGGGTAACTGTGACTTTAGACCTAAGAAACGTTTCTGTTCAACCACAAATTCTGCCACAGAGGCAGTCACCATCACCCCAGTTGCCAATCAGTATCCACTACTGGCCAGTCTGAGCATCGGCTTTCACCCATCAAGAACAACTATGAAGGTTTCCTGCAGCACCTCAAACAGTGGGTGGCAGACATTTTCATTGTGAGGGCTACAGGAGATGATGTGTGAGTCCGACTCTCAAATGTTGAAGACATCTGGTCACAAGCAAGGCAGCAGAGCTCTCGAGCCCTCTCTACACTTATTTTTTTGCCTTAGACAACCCTGTCAAGGCAGTCATCCAGAGTTACCCAAACTGCATGAACCCTGATCTCCAAAAAAGTCCTGGAGGACATAGGATTTGGTGTGCGCAGTGATGCACATCAAATCCACCCAGACACTGAGTGAGTCATCTTCTTCCCTGATGAGTGCCAACAGTAACCAGGAGAACAAGAAGTTCTTTTCAGTGAAGAGGGTGGCACACTCGTGTCACTGCCGAGCATCTGCGGAACAAGAAAGGCTCACTCAGTGCTTCCACTGCTGAGCGGTGGGGCATGGGGCTCGCCACTGTACCTTCACCAAGGCACACATGAAGGTGTGGGCTAACACGTCAGCACAAGGTGCTCGCTACCTAAGACACATGAATGAACAGATGCCAGACAACACCTCAACACTTGGGGCCAGCAGAAGACAGCACCCATGTGGCATCAAATGTGTAAGGGCGAGTACACCAGAAGAAAACTGAGATCAACCCCTAGGAGGAAAATCCACTGCCCTGATGAAACTGTCACAGTGACAGGCATCAGTAGCACAAGCACTACCAAAGCCGTCCATGTCAACACTGCACCCTGCCACCCCACACCATCACTCATGGCCAATGGAGACCTGGTCACACTCGTCACCTCACAGTCTGCAATGCTCGAACAGGTCTCACACCTTGCTGAGATGCTGTGGAGAGTTTTTGAGGCAGTGATGTCTGGTGCCCAAGCAGTACAGATATCTACACAACAGGTGACACCATACACTTACTCCTGACACATCCATATTTGGAGCTTTGATGTCACACCAACTTGGCCTATATTACACTGTCTGCACTGCTTCCAGGTGCAGACGACACGAAAAACCTGAAGTGGAAACATAAGAGACAATCAAAAAACTGAAAGTACAAAAAATTTCTATTGCAGAATCTGGGGGTGAAACACCATATGCCAGTACTCCAAAACAATAAGGCAGAGGTAAGGGAGGTGAAAAGAAACTCCTCAAGAACTTAATGCATCACGGTGTAAGGTCCTGTTTACAGGTACACTGATAATGAAGTTCTTATTTATTTCCATGCAGTGAAATAGTATAAAATACGAGAGTTGACAACAGAATCTTATCTCATGCATTTTGCTTCGTTTCTCTTCAGGTCAGAAAGATTTGTTGATCTTTGGTGGCTTTTCCGTCTCGAACTGATTGTACACATACTCCATGATCAACATCCATGATTATGGAGGAAATGATAAAGCACTCTTTATGCAACAAATACACCATAAACGTTGTCCATGCACTCACAAAGAAGCCAAGAAAAGGTACCAATATGGCTAGGTAATGGCTGGCGTACTACTGCTTTTTGTTTTATGTTAGTGCAAAGTAGGGACAACTTGACCAAGCCACTACACATAAGCTAACATTTACGAAGTAATAAGCTGGAAAAGCAGCATTATTCAGACAAAATACATATTGTGTACAAAGCAAGTGTTGCATCTTAAAACCTTCCTCCAATGAACCCCTTGAATGCGGCATTGCAAAAGGTCAATGAGTTTATAGCATTGGACGCCACATATATTGTCTACCATGCAACCAATATATTGGCTGCTATTGACAACTGGGGGTGGGAATGGGGGTATCCAATGCTGAGCACAGCATAAGGTAAAGGAGCATAGTTGAACTGCTTAGTCAACAAGTAACTCGCAACAGTGTTACAGCACTAGTGGTGTTCATACAAAGCAGGGCATTTGCAATGATAAACAAAGCAAACATTGTATTATATCTACAAAAACAGTTGCCAAAGTTGACATTTTGCCAGAAAGGAGCCCAAGGAATTTTGCAGAATGAGAAAGAAGTGGCAGATGAAATGTTAGCATTTCTGCCAGATGGGTCAATGGAAGGTGTGGTGTTGTATACACTCGACTGTGCGGACAATGTGCACCAGGAGTACAATGATGATGATAACATGCTTAACAAGTGAAAGTGATATTGAAACAAGTGTTAAGCCTTGTACTTCATCATCCTTGTTGGACAAAGCCACAAATACCATCTCCAGCAAAACGCTGTAAAGGACAATTGTCATACAAGCAGTGGATACTAAACATAATAACAAATGTGGAAGATGATCCACAACATAGTAAAAAAGAAAGAAACAAAAATATTATGTTAAGATTTCGAATAAGTATGCAGCAATATGACCGTAGTGCATAAGAAAAATTATGGATATTCAAGGGAGAACAAGTTGCATTTGTTACTGGTGTTTGCGTGTTTCAAGGATGCTTGATACAAGTTACAGGATGTGCAGGATAGTGACTTCCTACACAAAATTGTACACGGCGAAGATTACAGTGATTTCAAGAGAAGCAGGGGATGGTTGCACAACTTCAAACAGTGCTACAGAATTAGAGGACGTAAAATAAAATTTCAAACAAAATGTCAACTTGATGATGCACAGCAAATAGTGGAATTGGCCCAAAAATTTGTAGATGAGATAAGCAAACTTATCCCATTGTTCAGTAAAAAATTTGTTTTCAACTCTGACCAATCAGGATTTGAAGAAGAAATGCATACAAAAGGAAGCCTGGAAATTAGAAGTACCAAGAGAGTTGTATCAAGATCAACTAACGTCAGTACCTTAACACACTCGTATATAATTATGCTGATTGTTAATCTGGATGGTAAATTGGCTGGAAAGTTATTTATTGTGCAGCGAGAAGCTTGAGGTGCTCTGCCCCCTATGATTCCTTCTCATGTGCGTGATCTTGTAAGGGCAGTAGGGAATATTTAAATCACAGCAAGCAAGAGCGGGAAAATGGGTGTAAGAGAACTACAACAATAGTATAAGCACTGCTTTTGGCCAATAGCTGGTCAAAACAACTTAAAAATTTGCATTTGCTTCATTCCTGGTTTGTGTGTAAAACTCGTACTCCTTTAGAGCAAAGTATAAGTGTGTGACACTGCAGTTCTTGTCATCTGAAACCACTGGACAAATTCCACCTCTGGATGTTTCATCCCCCCTCCCCCGCCTATAAATCATGTTATCGCACTATCTACAGCTACACCTTAAAGGATAGCTAGTTTCATGATTAGTTCCACGACAGATTGTTTTGCATTCAGCTACATGCCATCACCTTCCATCACTCTTTGAGAGTGGATACCTAGCTGAATGTCCTGCATGGTGTGTAACTCCCAAGGAGTTTGCCTTTGACCTTGATGTGAACCTTTGTGATCACTGTGGTGCACCATTTTTCATTCAGTGTCCACAGTGCAAGTTAATGGTTTGTTCTGAAGGTTTCTTGAATATTGATGATGTCCATTTTGTGGAGTGTAATACATACATCCCACAGAAGGTTGATCTCTGCACCTCCTGAACATTCATTTTCTGTCACCCTCCTGATGCACATGGTGAGACATTAGCAGCTAATATATTTCCTGTCATTATTGTTAACACAAAAATGAACCCTACTAGAGATTGAACTAGCGACTGTTTGATAATGGCATTTGCTATGGATTCACAGATTTCTGCCACTTTATCATGCAAAGCATTTACTCAGTTTTTCTTTGCAACCAGAAGTGGCTACATAGACTTTTACATCCGTAGCCTATTTTGCAGGTATGTTTTAGGGCAGACACAAGCTGCTTTGATTGTGTTTTAAGTGTGTAATCGATAGATGGCAGCATAGAGAACAAAATGGTGGCAACAATTCAGTTTAGAAAACAAATGGATTTACTGCAGTTTGCTTCTGGACACCTCAGTTAATATGGGCACCATTTGACAGTTAGAAGTGAAAAAAAAAAAAAAAAAAAACTAAAACGATTGGAGGCTGGGTGTGGTTCATCTCAGCTTTGTAGTAGAGGTTGGGTCCCCACATGTAACGGAAATAAATGTTCGAAAAAGAAGTCTAGCAGTGTACAAGCATAATGATTTTTAGTTTGGGTACTGGAATTAAACAGGAGAGATATAGTAAGAAATGACTTTCCTTGACTACAGCTAATAAATGGATGTACTTGGTTGTAGAATCTTCTGTCCTCCGTAGTCTCAAACTGAATTTTTTTTGGATATTCTAACTTCTCTCAACAATAACGAATGTATTACCACGGGATTTCAGATTCATGAGTATGCACATTTATTTTCCTTAACATACTCTTACTCCTTACAGTCTCAAACAAATAACAGTACTTTCCTTGTTGTTGCGCCAGTAGCTCTCTTAAAACTTGTCCAGTCAATTTTCACCCAACACATTATCATTTAACTGCCAAGTACAGCACCCTTATATCTTGATATCTTAACCGAAATTCTCACTCTGTGGTAATTCATTAATCTCATTCTTTGCTGTTGCACAGCATTACTTTATAACTCGCTGAATTCACCCTCAACATAGTCTGATTAATCATCCACTAACTGAAGTTCAATAACCACTGACAGTATGTAAAATTGTCTTTTTGAAAACCATATTTTACCAAAACTGACAACAAATTAAATGTTCATTCACATAAGTGTCCCATAAATCTCGATAGATTGCTGTAACACATCATTTTGCAGGGGGTTGACAAAAAAATGGAAACACCAAAAACATAACACATTACCATGCCTAACATGGTGCAGAAAACCCGATGGCATTCAAAAAAACTTCCAGCCATTTTGGAATGGATGAATAAAAGATCCCCATATGATTTTCAGGGCAATGTTATACCATTCTTCCTGAAAAATAGTGGAAAGTACAAGTAACAGTAATGGAGTTGGACAACGATCATGTACACTTCTCTCCAAAGTAGGCACAAAGGCTCAGTAATATTGAGATCTGGTGATTGCGGTCATGCAACAGTTCATCTTCATGATTCCAAAACCAGTCATCAATGTTGTGAGCTGTGTGAAGAGGCAGTCATTTTGAAACACAGCATCATCATTGGGGAACAAATAATGTACTATGGGGTGGACCTGATGAGCCGAAATGGTCACATAATCCTTGGCAGTATTGTGGCCTTGCAGTGTAATGATAGGTCTCATGGTATACCTTGATGTGGCTGCCCAAATCATCACTGCAGCCCCGCCATGTTTCACTCTTGGAGCATAAACTCAGTCAGAAGTTGGGAGCAGTGTGAAACAAGACTCACCTGACCAAATGACTTTCTTCCGTTGTTCCATAGTCCAGGTTTTATGGTTCTGTCACAACATTTTCCCGTTACATGCATTTGAAATTACACTTCACCCTGCAGTTTCCACTCCGTGGAGTTCCTTTCATGTTGTTTTGGTGTCAACAGGGTTCACAAGGGCGAAATTGAGTTCTGCAGTGATTTTTGCAGCTTTGTTCTCTTAGTTTTCATCACAATACTCTTTAATCACTGTCTGTCATGATCAATCAACTCACACTTTTGACTACGTTATTACTTACAAGGAAACCTCCCCATTGCACCCCCCCACAGATTTAGTTATAAGTTGGCACAGTGGATAGGCCTTGAAAAACTGAACACAGATCAATCGAGAAAACATGAAGAAGTTGTGTGGAACTATGAAAAAATAAGCAAAATATACAAACTGAGTAGTTCATGTTCAAGATAGGCAACAACAAGGAAATAGCAAGCTTGGGCGTGCTGTGGTCCCTTGGTTAGCGTGAGCAGCTGCGGAACGAGAGGTCCTTGGTTCAAGCCTTCCCTTGGGTGAAAAGTTTAACTTTTTTTTCAGTTTATGTGACAAACGCTTATGTTTTCATCACTTTTTTGGGAATGATTATCACATCCACAAGAAAACCTAAATCGGGCAAGGTAGAAGAATCTTTTTACCCATTCGCCAAGTGTACAAGTTAGGTGGGTTGACAACATATTCCTGTCATGTGATGCACATGCCGTCACCAGTGTCATATAGAATATATCAGACGTGTTTTCCTGTGGAGGAATCCGTTGACCTGTGACCTTGCGATCAAATGTTTTCGGTTCCCATTGGAGAGGCATGTCCTTTCGCCTACTAATCGCACAGTTTTGCGGTGCGGTAGCAAAACACAGACACTAAACTTATTACAGTGAACAGAGACGTCAATGAACGAACGGACAGATCATAACTTTGTGAAAATAAAGAAAGTAAACTTTTCACCCGAGGGAAGACTTGAACCAAGGACCTCTCATTCCGCAGCTGCTCATGCTAACCACGGGACCACGGTGCTCCTGAGCTCACACTATCCTTGATGTAGCATATCTTGCACATGGACTACTCAGTTTGTACATTTTACTTATTTTTTCATAGTTCCACACAACTTCTTCCTGTTTTCTCAATTGATCTGTGTTTAGTTTTTCAAATCTATCCACTGTGCCAACTTATAACTAAATCTGAGGGGGGTGCGATGGGGAGGTTCCCTTGTTAGTGTATGATGTTTTTCAGTTTTCCCTGTACATAGTATAAATATTCAAGACACTGAATAGCTGCCATTCATAGCCAACTGGCTAATTGCCTTGCAAGGCCTCAATATTTTTATAGTAGGGGTGGTATATAAAGACTGGCAAAATAATAGTCTGTAATCTTGATAATTACATTTAGTTTATAAAAATGTAGGGCAAAAATTTAATAATGTAGATGACTTACAAATTCCAGGAATCATTTGCTTTAACTAAGAGACAGCTGTTTAGAAAATGTGTAAAGCTGTCATGTTCAAAATTTTGCTAATTTATGTAGTCTTAATCACAAACTTAATTCACTAATGAAGATTGTTATCTGGTTCAGAAAAAGTGTAGCAACAAAATTAGTCAAATCCTGTAATCTAACAAGCATAATGGCAAAAATGGCAAAAGTAATTTTGGGTGTGACCAATCTATACTATGGCCTGCCCAGTTAGCTGAGCGGTGTAACACATGGCTTTCCGGAGTGGGAAGGAGCACCTAGTCTCTGGCCCGAATCCACCTGGAGGACTTGTGTCGAGGTCCGGTGAGCTGGCCAGTCTGTGGATGGTTTTTAGGCAGTATTCCATCTGCCTCGGTGAATGCGGGCTGGTTCCCCTTATTCTGCCTCAGCTACACTATGTTGGCAATTGCTGTGCAAACAAGTTCTCCACGTATGCGTACACCACCATTATTCTACCACGCAAGCACTTGTCTGGTGTGAGACATTCCCTGGGGGGTGGGGGGCACAGGGGGCCAAACAAACTGTACAATAACCCTGGGTTCAGTGTGGGGTTGTGGACCACTGTGGCTGCGGCGGGGATGGAGCCTCTTTGTCGTTTCTAGGTTCCCGGTTAACATACAATACAATACAATCTATACTATGGTCCAATATAAGGACAAGTCGTATGACATTGTTACCAAATATCTTGAAAAGTTCTTGGATTTACTTCAAATTTTTACACCACACGCTAATGAACATCCAGATGAACACAGGCTATAAATTTTTAACATATATATATATATATATATATATATATATACACTCTCTCTCCTGGAAATTGAAATAAGAACACCGTGAATTCATTGTCCCAGGAAGGGGAAACTTTATTGACACATTCCTGGGGTCAGATACATCACATGATCACACTGACAGAACCACACGCACATAGACACAGGCAACAGAGCATGCACAATGTCGGCACTAGTACAGTGTATATCCACCTTTCGCAGCAATACAGGCTGCTATTCTCCCATGGAGACGATCGTAGAGATGCTGGATGTAGTCCTGTGGAACGGCTTGCCATGCCATTTCCACCTGGCGCCTCAGTTGGACCAGCGTTCGTGCTGGACGTGCAGACCGCGTGAGACGACGCTTCATCCAGTCCCAAACATGCTCAATGGGGGACAGATCTGGAGATCTTGCTGGCCAGGGTAGTTGACTTACACCTTCTAGAGCACGTTGGGTGGCACGGGATACATGCGGACGTGCATTGTCCTGTTGGAACAGCAAGTTCCCTTGCCGGTCTAGGAATGGTAGAACGATGGGTTCGATGACGGTTTGGATGTACCGTGCGCTATTCAGTGTCCCCTCGATGATCACCAGTGGTGTACGGCCAGTGTAGGAGATCACTCCCCACACCATGATGCCGGGTGTTGGCTCTGTGTGCCTCGGTCGTATGCAGTCCTGATTGTGGCGCTCACCTGCACGGAGCCAAACACGCATACGACCATCATTGGCACCAAGGCAGAAGCGACTCATCGCTGAAGACGACACGTCTCCATTCGTCCCTCCATTCACGCCTGTCGTGACACCACTGGAGGCGGGCTGCACGATGTTGGGGCGTGAGCGGAAGACGGCCTAATGGTGTGCGGGACCATAGCCCAGCTTCATGGAGACGGTTGCGAATGGTCCTCGCCGATACCCCAGGAGCAACAGTATCCCTAATTTGCTGGGAAGTGGCGGTGCGGTCCCCTACGGCACTGCGTAGGATCCTACGGTCTTGGCGTGCATCCATGCGTCGCTGCGGTCCGGTCCCAGGTCGACGGGCACGTGCACCTTCCGCCGACCACTGGCGACAACATCGATTTACTGTGGAGACCTCACGCCCCACGTGTTGAGCAATTCGGCGGTACGTCCACCCGGCCTCCCGCATGCCCACTATACGCCCTCGCTCAAAGTCCGTCAACTGCACATACGGTTCACGTCCACGCTGTAGCGGCATGCTACCAGTGTTAAAGACTGCGATGGAGCTCCATATGCCACGGCAAACTGGCTGACACTGACGGTGGCGGTGCACAAATGCTGCGCAGTTAGCGCCATTCGACGGCCAACACCGCGGTTCCTGGTGTGTCCGCTGTGCCGTGCGTGTGATCATTGCTTGTACAGCCCTCTCGCAGTGTGCGGAGCAAGTATGGTGGTTCTGACACACCGGTGTCAATGTGTTCTTTTTTCCATTTCCAGGAGAGAGAGAGAGAGAGAGAGAGAGAGAGAGAGAGAGAGAGAGTGTGTGTGTGTGTGTGTGTATATATATATATATATATATATATATATATGCGCTGGCAGGTCGATAGAAACACAAACAGACACATACATACACACAAAATTCAAGCTTTCGCAACAAACTGTTGCCTCATCAGGAAAGAGGGAAGGAGAGGGAAAGACGAAAGGAAGTGGGTTTTAAGGGAAAGGATAAGGAGTCATTCCAATCCCGGGAGCGGAAAGACTTACCTTAGGGGGAAAAAAGGACAGGTATATACACACACACACACACACACACACACACACACACACACACACACACATAGACACAAGCAGACATATTTAAAGACACACACACACACACACACACACACACACACACACACACACACACACACACACACACATAGACACAAGCAGACATATTTAAAGACAAAGAGTTATATATATGGGAAACATTGTTACTAAATATTTTTTAAAAAATTAGCTTTTCTTCAGGTATAGAATGGCTGGAAATGCACTTATTTCTGGGTTCTTATTTCATGTAACTTGGCGCACATTACACTATTCTAATTATTGGGTTTGATTAGTGCATTCTCTTTCATGCCAGCCTGCCTACATTAATTACTGAGTTGTGTAAATTCAATGTACAGGGTGTTTATAATTAAAGTTAAACTTTTGAAACACTGTAGAAATAACACCACTGGTCAGAATGACATCAAATTCCAGCAGAATATTATCAGAGAAGAGGGAAAACGTTATGGCAGAAGAAGAAAAAATAGTGTGAAAATTGATCAGTAGATCATGCTGTATGTGTCAGAACATGTAAATGAAAACACCTGTCATGTGCACGACCCATTGAAATTGGTATAAACACGCCGGGTACACAGCTTTTCCTCCTTATGCAACTGTAACGTTTGCCACGACTGTCTCACTGCAATATCGCACTCTGCTTGTAAGGCTGTATTACAAGAATGATGACTGTACACATTGCTCTGCAGAAGTTCCAGACACAGTAGGGTTTGAAAAAAGGCGTTGGTCCGATGACTGCTGTGGGTCTGGAGAAAATGATTCGGAAATTTGAAAAGACGGGTTCTTTTGGTGTGCAACCTGGTAGAGGGACGAAACAAATTGGTTCAACGTCAATGGAAGCAGTGGCCACAGCAATGCAGGAGGAGACGAGTGGTGATGAGCAAACATCTAGTGCATAGAGAATTGCCCGAAGATTGGACATACCAGTGAGCATGGTGCGTAAAATCCTACGAATCATCCTTCTTTGCTATCCATTCAAAATTACCCAAGTGCACGAGTTGCTTCCTGTTGACCTGCCAGCAAGAGTGATCTTCACTTCAGAATTTCTTGCTAGCATGGGAGTGGACAATGATTGGCCATGGAAGATTTTGTGGACAGACAAAGTCCACTTACATCTGACAGGATATGGCAATACACAGAATTGTCGAATATGGGCAATGGAAAATCCACACGCAAATCAACCAGTACCACTTCATTCTGAAAAGGTCACTGTGTGGTGCAGGTTTATGGCCATATTTTTTCAAAGAGACAGGTGCTTCTGGTCCTGTTACCTGTACCGTCACTGGTAAGTGCTATGGGAGTTTCTTGCACAACCACATCATTTCAGCTCTCCAACAGCATGGATGGGATCACTTTTATGCAAGATGACACATCTCCACGCACTGCAAATACAGTTAAGCAGCTGCTGAAGTGCCATTTTGGAAATGCTATAATTTGCAGCTGCCATTTCTGTACAGCCTGGCCATCCTGATCATCTGATCTTAATCCATGTGACTTCTGGCAGTGGGGCTATCTGAAAGATGTTCTGTTCTGTGTTCTGATTGCAAACTTAGATGCATTGAAGGCATGCACTGCACATCACATCACATTCTGAATGTGACCCTGGAAACACTTTGATCAGTTGTGGAACATGCTGTTTCTCGATTTCAACTTATTGCAGAAAATGGTGGACAGCATATGAACATCTTTTGCACCAGTCACACGGAAATCAATAATCTGACTTGATTTTGATTGATGCTTTTTATGCGATTTTTGGCATCAAGACAATTAAAAACTGATTTTTCGCATCCAATGTGATATGACCTTACCATGGTGGATGGGCGTACGTAACTAACAGTATCACACCATTACACCCATGCACACTGAGTAGTACAGTTTGTGTAACTTCAAATGTACACCTTAGGCATTGTTGTATGATTCCTTTGTCATTTGTAGTTGACCATTATTAAATTATGATGCTTACAGTGCCATCTATTGCTACATTTTGTAATTACTTATTTTTCTTCTGCCATACGTTTTCACCATTCTCCAATAATATTCTGTTACAATTTGACGTCTTTCTGACCAGTGGTGTTATTTCTACAGCGGTTTGAAAGTTTAACTTTAATTATATACACCCTGTATTTCAAATTGGTATTAACATAACTTACTTTGTAGTATTTAATAACAGTGTCTTCTATTGGTTTCTGTTTGCAATTTACCCAATACCTATTGTGTGGTATTGGTTTGGCACTCTACTTTAATATTGACACTCAGATTTAACTCAGACATGGGAGTTTTCCATTATTTTAGTTTTGACAATGCTTTTATTTTATTTTAGGTCATGGGTAAACAGGTCAGATGACATATAATGATTTTACTTTGACACTGAACTTATTTATGGGTAGGTCTGGTGTCATGGCTGCTTGGTCACAGTGTTGGACTGCAAAGCTGGAGATCCATGTTCACATCTCCCTCCCGCCTTTTTTTTTTTTTTTTTTTTTTTTTTTTCCACAAAATTATGAAATGTCCAACCTGTCATTGATGTGTCTGTTCGCTGAATTCAAATTTGTGTCTGTGTCATGGTATGGTGTAACATCCATTTGCAACAGCGAGGTGTAACGGAGGGACCCCTCGGACATATATACCTCCCCTTACCTCTACACAAGTACCACATGTAGCGACAATAGTAGATTCTTACCACATGACTCATATTCTGTGACCAACATATAGCATGACAGTTGTCAAGACCACAGAAGGAGAACAGACATGTCAATGACCAGTTGGAGAGTTCATAAATTTATGAAGAGGCGGGGATAGAGAAATGGGCACGAAGGAGATTTGATCACGGATCTCGAGCTTTGCTGTCCAGCACTGTTACCATGCAACCATGATGCTGTGGTTCTTGCAACTCGCTCAATGTTGCACACCTTACGCTTGGAGCATTCACTGTTTCTATTTTGCTTCTTTTTTTACAGTTCAGTGCACCTTCTTTCTCTTTTTATGCTTGATCTGTCTTCAGTTTTTGACGGGCTTTCCACTGGACCGTGTTACCACTGAATCAGAAGGGGTTGCGATGGGGTGTTTCCCTTGTTAGGTCAATTCAAATGGTCAATGTACCTGCCTCTGCTTTTTCTTTTCTTTTTTTTTTCAGGAAATTATTACTTATGTGGTACTATATGGGCCAATGAAAACCAAATAAGTAGCTTAGATGGAGCCATTCTTGTTTTGCTAAGTGGTACGACAACAGGCAATACATACATGAAGTAAGAACCCAGAAATAAGTGCATTGCTAGCCATTCCACAACTGAAGAAAAGCTAATTTTTTTAAAAATATATGGTAACAGTGTTTCCCATTTATATATTAAATATGCAGTATATTCATGTAATATATATATTAAAAATTTATAGCCTGTGTTCATCTGGATGGTCATTAGTGTGTGGTGTAAAAATTTGAAGTAAATCCACGAATCCACGAACTTTTCAAGAATTTAGTAACAACGTCAAACGACTTGTCTTTATATAGTACAGTAGTATAGATTGGTCACACCCAAAATTACTTTTGCCATTTTAGCCATTATGCTTGTTAGATTCTAGGATCTGACATACTTTTGTTGCCACAATTTTTCTGAACCAGATCACAATCTTCATTAGTGAATTAAGCCTGCATAAATTAGCAAAATTTTGAACATGACAGCTAAATGTAATTATCAAGATTACAAACTATTATTATGCCAATCTTTATATACCACCCTTATCATAAAAATATTCAGCCTGTGCAAGGCAGTCAGCCAGTTGACCATGAATGGCAGCTGTTCAATGTCCTCAATATGTTACTAGTGTCAGTCGTGGTCAGAATAGTGTTCGAGGTAATCATGAGTGCACTATGTCAGAGCTAAGTGGACTCAAATATGGGTAAATTGTTGGTGCTCATATGATGAGTGCTTAAATAACCCAAGTAGCCAAAGTGTTAGGTGTTTCAAGAGGCACCATTCTGAATATTTATACTACATACAGGGAAAACTGAAAAACATCATACACTAAGTTACAACATGGTCAAAAGTATGTTTTGACTGATCATGACAGACACTGATCAAAGAGGATTGTGGCAAAAAATAAGAGGATGGCGGCTGCAAATGTCACTGCAGAATTGAATTTAACACTTGTGAACCATGTTAACATCAAAACAACATGAAAGGAACTCCTTGAACTGAAAACTGCAGGGTGAACTTCAATTTCAAAGTAATAATTTCTCTATTTACAAAAAAAAAAAAAAAAAAGAGAGAGAGAGAGGAGAGGCAGGTACATTGACCATTTGAATTGACCTAACAAGGGAAACTCCCCATCACAACCCTCTCAGATTTAGTGGTGACATTGTCCAGTGGAAAGCCCATCAAGAAGATAGAGAGCACTGGGTGCACCCAACTGCAAATTGTTGCTCATGTCGGCACCAATGACTCCTGCCGTCTGGGTTCAGAGGTCATCCTCAGTTCGTACAGGCGGTTGGCGGAATTGGTGAAGGCGGTAAGCCTCGCTCGCGGGGTGAAAGCAGAGCTAACTATTTGTAGTATCGTTCCCAGAACCAATCGCGGTCCTCTGGTTTGGAGCCGAGTGGAAGGCTTAAACCAGAGGCTCAGACGATTCTGCGGAGATCTGGGGTGCAAATTTCTCGACCTCCGCTATCGGGTGGAGAAATGTAGGGTCCCCCTGAATAGGCCAGGCGTGCACTACACGCCGGAAGCGGCTACAAGGGTAGCGGAGTATGTGTGGAGTGCACATGGGGTTTTTTAGGTTAGAGAATCCCCTCTCTAGGCCCGACAAGACGCCTCCTAAGACGCAGCAAGGTAGGAGTAGGCAAAATGCAACAGGGAATAACAATATTAATGTGCTGATAGTAAACTGCAGGAGCGTCTACAGAAAGGTTCCAGAACTGCTCTCATTAATAAACGGTCACAACGCTCATATAGTACTAGGGACAGAAAGTTGGCTGAAACCAGACGTAAATAGTAATGAAATCCTAAACTCAGATTGGAATGTATACTGCAGAGACAGGCTGGACAGTGAAGGGGGAGGCGTGTTTATAGCGATAAGAAGTGCAATAGTATCGAAGGAAATTGACGGAGATCCGAAATGTGAAATGATTTGGGTGAAGGTCACGGTTAAAGCAGGCTCAGACATGGTAATTGGATATCTCTATAGGCCCCCTGGCTCAGCAGCTGTTGTGGCAGAGCACCTGAAGGATAATTTGGAAAATATTTTGAGTAGATTTCCCCACCATGTTATAGTTCTGGGTGGAGATTTTAATTTGCCGGATATAGACTGGGAGACTCAGACGTTCATAACGGGTGGCAGGGACAAAGAATCCAGTGAAATTTTTTTAGGTGCTTTATCTGAAAACTACCTTGAGCAGTTAAACAGAGAACCGACTCGTGGCCATAACATATTAGACCTTCTGGTGACAAACAGACCCAAACTATTTGAAAAAGTTAACGCAGAACAGGGAATCAGCGATCATAAAGCGGTTACGGCATCGATGATTTCAGCCGTAAATAGGAATATTAAAAAGGGTAGGAAGATTTTTCTGTTTAGAAAAAGTGACAAAAAGCAGATTTCAGAGTACCTGTTGGCTCAACACAAAAGTTTTGTCTCAAGTACAGATAGTGTTGAGGATCAGTGGACAAAGTTCAAAACCGTCGTACATAATGCGTTAGATGAGTATGTGCCAAGCAAGATCGTAAGAGATGGAAAAGAGCCACCGTGGTACAACAACCGAGTTAGAAAACTGCTGCGGAAGCAAAGGGAACTTCACAGCAAACATAAACATAGCCAAAGCCTTGCAGAGAAACAAAAATTAACGCGAAGCGAAATGTAGTGTGAGGAGGGCTATGCGAGAGGCGTTCAGTGAATTCGAAAGTAAAGTTCTATGTACTGACTTGGCAGAAAATCCTAAGAAATTTTGGTCTTATGTCAAAGCGGTAGGTGGATCAAAACAAAATGTCCAGACACTCTGTGACCAAAATGGTACTGAAACAGAGGATGACAGACTAAAGGCCGAAATACTAAATGTATTTTTCCAAAGTTGTTTCACAGAGGAAGATTGCACTGTAGTTCCTTCTCTAGATTGTCGCACAGATGTCAAAATGGTAGATATCTAAATAGACGACAGAGGGATAGAGAAACAATTAAAATCGCTCAAAAGAGGAAAGGCCTCTGGACCTGATGGGATACCAGTTCAATTTTACACAGAGTACGCGAAGGAACTTGCCCCCCTTCTTGCAGCGGTGTACCGTAGGTCTCTAGAAGAGCGTAGCGTTCCAAAGGATTGGAAAAGGGCACAGGTCATCCCCGTTTTCAAGAAGGGACGTCGAGCAGATGTGCAGAACTATAGACCTATGTCTCTAACGTCAATCAGTTGTAGAATTTTGGAACACGTATTGTGTTCGAGTATAATGACTTTTCTGGAGACTAGAAATCTACTCTGTAGGAATCAGCATGGGTTTCGAAAAAGACGGTCATGTGAAACCCAGCTCGTGCTATTTGTCCACGAGACTCAGAGGGCCATAGACACGGGTTCACAGGTAGATGCCGTGTTTCTTCACTTCCGCAAGGCATTCGATACAGTTCCCCACAGTTGTTTAATGAACAAAGTAAGAGCATATGGACTATCAGACCAATTGTGTGATTGGATTGAGGAGTTCCTAGATAACAGGACGCAGCATGTCATTCTCAATGGAGAGAAGTCTTCCGAAGTAAGAGTGATTTCAGGTGTGCCGCAGGGGAGTGTCATAGGACCGTTGCTATTCACAATATACATAAATGACCTTGTGGATGACATCGGAAGTTTAGTGAGGCTTTTTGCAGATGATGCTGTGGTGTATCGAGAGGTTGTAACAATGGAAAATTGTACTGAAATGCAGGAGGATCTGCAGCGAATTGACGCATGGTGCGGGGAATGGCAATTGAATCTCAATGTAGACAAGTGTAATGTGCTGCGAATACACAGAAAGATAGATCCTTTATCATTTAGCTACAAAATAGCAGCAGCAACTGGAAGCAGTTAATACCATAAATTATCTGGGAGTACGCATTAGGAGTGATTTAAAATGGAATGATCATATAATGTTGATTGTCGGTAAAGCAGATGCCAGACAGATTCATTGGAAGAATCCTAAGGAAATGCAATCCGAAAACAAAGGAAGTAGGTTACAGTAGGCTTGTTCGCCCACTGCTTGAATACTGCTCAGCAGTGTGGGATCCGTACCAGATAGGGTTGATAGAAGATATAGAGAAGATCCAACGGAGAGCAGCGCGCTTCATTACAGGATCATTTAGTAATCGCGAAAGCGTTACGGAGATGATAGATAAACTCCAGTGGAAGACTCTGCAGGAGAGACGCTCAGTAGCTCGGTACGGGCTTTTGTCAAAGTTTCGAGAACATACCTTCACCGAAGAGTCAAGCAGTATATTGTTCCCTCCTTCGTATATCTCGCGAAGAGACCATGAGGATAAAATCAGAGAGATTAGAGCCCACACAGAGGCATACCGACAATCTTTCTTTCCACGAACAATACGAGACTGGAATAGAAGGGAGAACCGATAGAGGTACTCAAGGTACCCTCCGCCACACACCGTCAGGTGGCTTGCGGAGTATGAATGTAGATGTAGATGTAGATGTAGAAAAACGGAACACAGATCGAGCATAAAAAGAGGAAGAAGGTATACTGAACTGTGAAAAAAGAAGTAAAATAGAAACAGCTAATGGTCCAAGCTCAAGATGTGCAACATCAAGTGCATTTGACTAACAATGTCATCATGGTTATGTGGTCATGATGTACTGCGAAGGGAGAGATCTGTGATAAAGTCTCTCTCTGTCTCCCCCTTTTTTCCTCTCTCTTCCTTTTTTTTCTTTTCTTTTCCACAAAATTATGAACTGTCTGTCCAGTCATTGATGTGCCTGTTTGGTGAATTCAAATTTCTGTCAGTGTCATGGTGTAACATCCATTTGCAACAGCGAGGTGTAAGGCAGGGACCCTCAGACGTACGTACCTCCTCTTTGTTCTATGCAGGTCCCAAGTTGTGACTCTTGCGTTTCGTTTCAGAAATTTTAACTCTTGAACTCCTTTGTTGTAACATAGTTCACACCTGTTTATTTCATTTCTGCGAGAGGTCCATGCAGCATCTGTCTGCTCTCACTATTCATCACATTTACTTGCGACGATCATATATTCTTACCACATGACCCATATTCTGTGACCTATGTATAGCATGACAATTTCCAAGATCACAGAAGAGAACAGACACGTCAATGACCAGATGGACAATTCATAAATTTATGGGAAAAAAAATGGGTATGATGAGAGATTAAAACACAGATCTCCAGCTTTGCAGTCCAACACTGTGACCATGCAACCATGACTCCGTGCTTCTTGCAACTCACTTGGGCCATTCACCGTTTCTATTTTGCTTATTTTTTCACATTTCAGTACACTTTCTTCCTGTTTCCATGCTTGGTATGTGTTCAGTTTTTGAAGGGATATCCACTGGGCCATTTTACTACTAAATCTGAGGGGGTTGCGATGGGAAGTTTCCGTTGTGAGAATCAGCTCATAAAGACAGTTACTGAAGAAGTATGGTACAATGTTAGTAGAATCATGATGTAACCAGTAATTTTCACATGCAAAATGTACTTCTAGAGATCAAAGTCACATTAAATTCTGAATCTATAGATTATTGATGACTTTTTGCTTGTGGAGCTACAGAGCAATTCTGATAATTATTATAAATAAAAATACAACTGGAGCTACGTTAGCCATAAAAAATCTATAATATATTTTGGCAACAGCGAATATTAAACACAAAACTGTGTTACGGATGTTTGAGGAATCAGACACATGACACACCTTTGAAAAATATGTCTGTAAATGCAGATGTAGAGAGCACTGTCACACACCAAAATAATATGCAAATGAAAGTGAGGTTTAAGGAGTTGGAATCAATATAACCTATATTAATAAATAATTTTATTTAACGTGGAAGACTAGTACACAAATAAAACAAATACTATAACATGAGATATGCACAGTACAAGATGTACAGTGATATAATTTACAGTAAACTAACACAGTTCTACATACTACAGAGTTGGTGCACAAAAACAAACTATAACAAAATTATAACTTTTCTCATTTATGGTCTGAACCCAAATTATTGACATAGTTTCCTTATTTCAAACTTTAGTCCTTGTAAACAACTAAATTAACAACCTCAAATGAAACACATGTATATTACTACAGACTTTACATCATAAATAAAAGCCAGACTCTGAAGTGCAATGAACAGAAATATTTTGTACAGTATAGTTAAAACTCTTGTAAAGGCACTAGACTGAAAGGCTTTTAACAGTTAAAGAGATCTGTTACTGAATACATTAACTAACTACTGGCATATCATGGAAAACGGCAGACATTCATCATACATCATTTCCGTAAAACTTAGGAAAGTTTGCTATGCAGTCACATCACAGCAAAAATACTCTCAGGTTATAAAGAGGTGCAATTCACTGTTATGATGTCAAAAACTTAATTTTCTTCTCAGCCAGAAGGAAGACTTTGCTCTGTAATTATAACCTGCATTTAAGATCACTGCTTACCAGTCGTGATTCATTTATATAGAACTGTTACTGATATATCCGTAATTACAAAAAGTATTAGGCCGCACAAAATGTAAACAAAAGCTTTCTGTGCTAAGGATTTCTGTTTTTATCACTGTATGTTCAGTTAATTCCAGTTAATGTACCAACGTGTATCTCATCTCCAGAAGATGCTTTTTTTCCTTTAAATTTAGCAGTGGAGAGAAACTCACAAACTGCAAAAGTATGAATTTTCTCATAATTTTTATGAATATACAATACACCAACATCAAAACCTTCAACATTAAAAATTATTTTTGTTTTTGAGATGCATATTTCAATGGAATATTGTTCTATAAGTAATGGGCAAGTTCATTCCATTTTTTCTCATCATTTTAAATTCTAATTCTGAGAAACAGTACCAATCTTCACAATAGATTCTTAAGACCATCTTTCAATTAATTTGTGTAAACAGTGCAGCATTCAAAACAGGGACTCCACAGAAGCTGTCACTTACTCAAACAAAAACAGGAAGGAGAAGACTCATCATACACAACTTTTTCTGTACATTTCAGCTAAAATATGTTTTTAACAGCTTCCCCATTTCTTTAAAGTTCATCTTAAATATTCTTTGGGTTTTCCAAACATAATTAACCACAATAAGCACCACTATCTCGCTCTTCCAATTCAGTTAATAATAACTGCTTAAAACACTTTGAGAAGCGACATCATCCAATGAAAGAAAATGCAAAAAATAATAAAAGAAGACATCATCATGGAGAAACCAGCCATCAACTATTATAAAACAGAACATCAGCTATGGCACTCTTCATGAAGCATTTCAGTGCAAAGAGACACATGTACTGGAAGCAGATATAAAAATTAGCCTTTAATTTCACTTGTGTGCAAGACTTCTGGCACTGATGGTTTTTTGGTAAGTGGTAATGTCATTAGTTTATTGATTCAGTTGGGCTTATTGCAAGCGGATGTTAGCAACCTGGTTTAATTTACTAATTCAGATTACAATTTTAATTTTCCATGAAAGTTTAGTTTCAACAGTCCCTCCCAACACAGAACACAGATTACAGTTTCTCGTAACTGAAAAAAATAGATAAGAATTGAAATCGCGCGACAAAGGAAGAAAGGGCCAATTTTTTTTATTATGATAACTTTATTTTTTCAATGAGTAGCTATGATTTAGGAACATCTTAAAGTCCAATAATACAAGTGACTATGAGGGCACACAACTTTAGGTGCCAACTAAAGTGACAAGTTATTCAAAAGGGAAACCTCAGATGCAAACAAATGTACTGCATATTTAAGTAGCACCATATTAAAAATTATACCCACTGTAGTCTTTAAATGTTCAGAACATTTTAACAGATAGCAGTAAGTTAGATAGAGTAGATGAAACTTCAGCAGCCTTATGTTTCACTAATTTCCAGTAAATCATTAAATCTATCTTGTCAGTCTGACTACACTGAAACATATTTTGGGTGCTGATTCCAAGCTACTTTAAATGGTACACAGTTACGTACCTCTCACATTGGTCTAAAATCAACACTCAAGATATACTTCAATGCCCAAACAACCCAAGTGTATGATTTACTGGGAATGAGGGAAACATAATGGTGGTCATGTTTCATTGCTGGAATTTATGAGATAAGTGTTAACATAATCAATATCGAGAAAAAGAGAGAGAGAGAGAGAGAGAGAGAGAGAGAGAGAGAGAGAGAGAGAGAGAGGAGAGAAGTTCTTTATTTTTTAAGCCTTTGTCTTAATGCTTCAAGTGTCACATTATTTGTAAGATTGATAGGTGGTGTTTCTCATTTTAATAATTACATATGTCCACTTCCCTAGTATGTGAGCCATGGCATACATGCTTTATGGTGCAGCATGACAGTATTCACTGTTGGTTTTTTCTGCATGTTCTAAATGGGATTGTTTCTCATACTGTAGTGAATGAGTTGCACTCAAAACACTTCCATGACACATTTGCTCAAGTAATAGTAACAGTGTCTGCCCTTTTCTTTCTTTCTGCATTTTGTGTTACTAGATGATGATCAACTTTCACAGTTTGTGAAAAATGTCATATTATCTTTTGATTATGGGACTTCCTTCCACTGCTAAAGAAGCAAAGCTTTGTATGATTTCGATATTTAACTGCAATTTTGATCATTTTAATGCATTTTGCTTCTATAAAAAAGTCACAAATGTTACAAATTTGCATTAACAAACATTCCTAAAGCCCTGACATTTGTTAAACGAAATGATGAGTTTAATCTCCTCTCTCCCTCTCTTGGCATTAAAATGAAGGCTTTCATCTTAATAAAAGCTTTCCTTAAATTTTTTGAGATTTATCCTTAGTATACTGTTCAATTGCTACCAGGCTATTTACCAATACTGTAAATTAAAACACACTGTCCTATTTTTCACTTCTGTTTTTCCCACTCTATATTTCAATGAATTCCACACTGATATATTTCTACTGCAAAGAACATTAATTACTTAGAAACACAAGTGCATAATTGTACTTACCATCTGCCCTGACCGAAGTGGCAGCACAACTGTATTATGTCTGAGAGAGAGAGAGAGAGAGAGAGAGAGAGAGAGAGAGAGAGAGAGAGAGAGAGAGAAACAAGCTACTTTCCAGTATTGTCCAATTTATTACTGTTTTTTATGGCTCAGAAGTTATTCACTGACAGCAATTGTTCATTGTGCAACTATTTTCTACAGAAGTCATTTGCTGTCTAGTTCGGATGTGGATGGTATAATATGACGCTGAATTCAGTATGTTTTATATTCACTTTCACCACCCATCAGAGCACATGATGCTCAGTAATCATCGTGCATATTTATAACACTAACTACCACATTTCTCATCACCTAATTTAACAACAGAAAAAGTATCACTCACTACTTTGTTTTAGACATCTGTAAATTATTTCACAGGCATCCTCCATTTTTTTCTAAGGCAATAAACTTAACAATAATAATAATAATAGCAAACTGTAGCTCATGTCCACAAAGGCATTTTCTGTGACTGCTGCACTCTACATACTGCTTAAGAAGCTCTTTGGATTTGAAAATGGCTTTATGTTATCAAGTGATCAAGAATAGCTCCTGCTATGTCTGAGCTCACAGTGGGCTTCTTTATAAAATATAATTCTACCAGTTACAGTTCATTTACCATACATGTAATAACTTTTGAGTACTGTAAAATTTTTAAGAAATACCAAAAAGTGATATGTTGCTTTTAAAATACTAATAGTGGTGCAAAATCTTGCAGTCAATAGAATAAAAAAGGAACACAATGGTGGAAGGTCCTTGGCTTATATATTATGTTTTATAGATGTGGCAGTCCAATATGATGCCACAATTGCTATAATGATTGTAAACTGTTTATAAACTTATTCATACACTGTTTTACAACTAATACAGGCATAATTTCACAGCCTTATAATGCACTAGACCTGCCACTAGATGGTATTTTCAGTTAAATACCTGAAATGTAAATATCATATTGCAAACTTAAATAATAAATACAATAGTGGGAAAGAAAACGCTGGAAGGTACATAAAAGTTCATAACTTCAGAGTTCCTAACAGCTGTCGGCCAGTAATCATTATAAGTGATCTGATGTGATTGGCATGTGTTACTTGTTGGCCCATGTGGATAAAACTAGCATACTGAGACTCTGTTCCAGCAGGTAACATTTGGCATAGAGATTCCAATGGATATGTCTGGGCCAAGTACGTTAAAATTTCTGAAACAGAAATTAGACATCAAAATATTTCACACATTGAGAAATGAAAATAATAGGATGCATACATTCTATATTCATCAAAGATACAGTATAATCTTATGTATGACATGAAATTATGTAATATCATATTAAAGATCAGTGCCATTGTAAAACAGCACATATTCTTTCAAGTTTCTAGCTGTCTGGTAAAAAACGAATTATGGTAACTGTGTATAGTAATTACAAATGGCAACAACTAGATAACTGATAGAATTAATACAATTATCTATGTTAGCTCACACCTAAAAGAAAACAAACTGATTTTTTGGTGGACAGAGTTTTTGTAGTACGACATTTTGCTGCTAGGAGCACATAGCACAAACATTCCAGAGTCAGTAAACCTAGTGCTGTCACTGGAGAAGGCCAGGACTAGTTTTGGCGGAGTTTACAATGACAAATGTTTTCTATGATTGTCGTTCGTGTAATGGCTGATTTTTGTGACAAGCATGCAGCAGTGAAATTCTGCTCGGAGAAAGTGGAACAGAAATTCTTGAAATGTTAAAAACGGCATATAAGGACGATGCTAAGGGGAAAGCTCAAATGTTAGAGTGTTTTTCCCATTTCAAAAATGGTGAAATGTCAACTGATGACAAATCTTGTTGTGGTTGACCCTCCACAGCTTGAACACATGAAAATGTTGAAAACATTCGTGCAATCATCAACGCAGATCGATGGCAGACCACTGAGGAAATTCTGGAGTTGTTGGGAGTGACTTTGAGCTCAGTGCAGTGAATTGTGACAGAAGATTTGGAAATGAAAAGGGTGGCTGCCAAATTCGTGCAATGACTGCTGACTGCTGAACAAAAACAAGGTTGCATTGCTTTGAAAGAAGAGTCCCAAAGTGATCCGAACTTTTTTTCAAAATTTATCACAGGTGACAAAACTTGATGCTATGCTTACGATCCTGAATTAAAGCAACAATCACGTAAGTGGAGGACTTCAAGTTTGCCTCACTCCAAGAAAGCTTGTCATGTTAAAAGAGACATGAACGGAAAGCATTTTGCTAATGCTGCTGAGGTGACGAAAAAAACAACAGAGATGATGTAATGCATCACAAAAGTTGAAAGTAAATAATGTTTTGAAAAATAGAATAAAATAGATAAAAGTGTATTAATGCACGTGGAGAGTACTAAGGGGGATTAAAGATGTGTGCTTTAAAAATGTTCAGTTTCTCTTAGGTGCCCCATTGTAAGCAAGCAGAAATATAGTTGTGCTAAGTAGATGACCTAGACTATGATTTAACAGTTTAATGGTTAGCTAGTCAATTGTGAATTTCATTAATCTCTATAACAAATACAACAAGCAGAATCTTTTAAGAGCAAAACTTAATGCTGACAAGGACAGGGCGCCCACAGCTGCTTCAATAAATACCTCTGTTGCTAATGAGTTCAGCAACTTCATCATATGAGTTTCAGTACTGAGACAAGAAGAGGAAGAGGAGGAATAAGGAAATTATTGAAGGAAATAAGTATTGACTGAAACATTGGGATTTCCATAAACTTCATTACTCTGGTGAGCAGTACAGAATACCATTCACCATGTAATAATTAATTTTACAGAAAAAGCAACAAAACATATTGACCTTTAGACTCTTGCCACACATTTTCCCTTTTCTGCTACTGTTGGTCTGTAGATGGATTAATTTTCCTTTCCTCCAGAACCTTCACCTACTCTTTTCTCCAGTTTCTGTGTGCCTGTTTCCACTAACAAAGGAATTCTAAATGTTCCAGAAGCTTAGAGTTCAGTAATGAGCTCTAATTTGTGAGCCTGTTTGCTTCCTTCTGTTTAAGTTCTGACAGCAAATACCTAAACAAAATTTTTCTCCATTGAATAGTGATGATATATCCTTTCTTAAAGCATAAAAAAAACAACAAAAGAACCCTCTCTCATTAACATGTGGGGAACTGACATATCTGCAGTCAGGCGTGACACAGATAATAT
The DNA here is from genome assembly GCF_021461385.2 of Schistocerca piceifrons. Classification (NCBI taxonomy): domain Eukaryota; kingdom Metazoa; phylum Arthropoda; class Insecta; order Orthoptera; family Acrididae; genus Schistocerca; species Schistocerca piceifrons. Next base: position 706,982,412 of record NC_060149.1, read on the forward strand.
GATTCCTTGATCATGTTACAAGCTTTCAGGGATGATGAAGAAGGGTTTTCAATTTGAGATAAGGGGCCCTAGTCTGGAAATGACCTGGTCGAAAGTTATAACCGAATATTGTTCTGTTACCTCTGACAGGGGGACTTCTTCTACTGCAAGCTCTTTGCTTTGCTATATTTTGGGAGGGGGTAGTATGGACCAAACCAAAGAATAATGTCCAGTAAATATAGGCTCTAAAATGAATACCTTCCAGCTATCAGCACTTGTTCAGCAGAAGAGATGTGTTTTCATAGTGGCATAGATGAACAAGTTCTCATAGCTCCTAAGTTTCCATACACACTTTAGAGCCTACATTTATTGGACTTTTTTTTTTGTACATATTACCTCCTTCCAAAAAATGGAAAGCAAAGAGCTTGCAGGAGAAGAGGTACACTGTCAGAGGTACCAGAATGTTTTTTGCTTATAACTTTTGACTCAGTCTCTTACCTCAAATTGGTACATTTAACCATCTCCATCATCCCTGAAAGTTTGTGACATCATTATGGAATCACCTTGTATAGCTACTAGTCTCCTACTGAGTAACACCCCAGGTGCTGGACAGACTGCTAATCATTACTGGCAACAATCAGCTCAAGGTCAGAATAGGTTCTCGATGGGTCTGTCTGTCTGCTGTGTCCCTGTACCTGAATATACTGGCTAATAATAGCCTTTCTTTTGAGTGCACTAACTCCAGAAACACATGCTGTCCCTGATGGAAACAAGCATTTTGGGGAAAAAAGATTAAAATAGACATGTTTTAGTCTGAATTGTTTCCATGAAAGACGCATGTCATGTTCTTAATGGTGTAATAAAAAATTCCTTCCAGAGGTAGGCAACAATATTCTGTTCAGCATTCAATGATAAATACAAAAAACTTATCAAAGTTTTAATTTTGTTTTCCTTTGACATGACACATTATAGAGAAACACATCATGTCTAAGGAAGATAAAATTTGTGATGAAGACTAAACTATCAGTCATTAAATGCTGAAATTGTTAGGTACACAGGCTTTTTCACTAGTTCCTATCTAACATATCTGTCCTCTTTTACTCCATCTATGCACTCATACCTTCGCTGCCACTAAACCAAGTATTGGTTTTGATGCTGACTCTTGTTCATTACAACACTATAAGAGAGAGTATACTGGTGTGAAGCATCAGGTAATTATTTGATTGTGCAAATAATTACACAAAATATGGTAATTTTCACTGATGCAGAATATGTATATATGGCATATGTTTTATGGTCTCTATGATGGCAGTGTTGCTGTTGAAGAATACCATCACCACTTTTTTATACGAGTCATTATAGATCAAAACTTTTTTTTATGAGCTTTCAACTGACAGCATAAAAGTAGTAATTTATTTACATCATTTTGTTCTTCACTGCAAGGCAAGTCAAATAACTGACCCCACATGTCAGTGTGCGTTCTTACTGTCTTCTAGTGGTAAACCATAAGAAGCACTGCAAAAATTACACCCATTCTCGAATCCTAGTTGTTTATATGAAGATGGTATCTGTTCTTTCGGACATGTCCGAAAGAACAGATACCATCGGTGACCATGCAACTCTCTTAGAATGAAATGATAATTAGATCAAGACCCTAAGCTGTTGACAGGTGTTGATATACATCAATGGGGACAGTTGAAAATGTGTGCCATGTCTGAAAGAACAGATAACATCTTCATATATTTAAGGTTAACCAGCCATGTCTTTCGGACATGTCCGAAAGAACAGATACCATCTTCATATATTTAAGGCTAACCGGCCATTGACCTTCTTCTTCTGTGCTGGATGAACATGCATTGCCCGAACTCTTACGGGACTTGGTAAGATTGTCTGCCGCGAGTAATGAGTGTAATGGGCAGGGGCACTACGAATGTAGTGTATGGACATTAAGTTGGGAATGTGGGTCTCACGGGGAGCATGCAAGGGCCAAATCCCTGCAGTCATCCTATTCTCTGTGCCCTCAGTGGCTCAGATGGATAGAGCATCTGCCATGTAAGCAGGAGATCCTGGGTTCGAGTCCCTGTCAGGGCACACATTTTCAACTGTCCCCGTTGATGTATATCAATGCCCGTTGAAAGCTTAGGGTCTCGATTTAACACTTTCAGACCTGGCGTCCAATATATTGGACACTGACTTTTATACATATTTTATAACAGTAAACAATTTCATTCACCATTGAAACCCTGTTGCCTGTTTACTGGACATCTCTCACATTAAGTTCCATGCATCTTGCTGCCCTCTGTTGCTGGAACTGTGTACTACATCGAAAAACAATCAAGATGGCGGACCCTTTGTGAAATACTCCAGATAAGTCATATTTGTGTGTTAAATGCTGCAATATACACATCTTCAGGTGCTCAAAAAAATATATTGTGTAAGAGCCATCTGTAGAGATTGCGTTTAACGTAAGAGATGCAAGATTATGAACATAATTGAGCTATTACAACACTAAATTACATCTTCCAAAATTCTGGACATCAGGATTCGGCAGTAATAATTTTTCCCAATAAGCTGCAGTGAAGGCATTAATATTATGGTTGTTTTCAATCTACTATTGTCTTATAAAGATCTTTCAATTAATGTTGCATTTCTCTTTGGATTCATAGCATAATATATTAGCTAATAAATTATTTTATCTGTGGTATCCAGTGATTAGCTTTGTATTTTATGACATTTTCATCTGTAACATAAATGATAGTTTGCTAAAACTCGGTTTTTGTTTGTAGATCACAGGAAGGTATATGACACAACAAATCCAGACCACATCAAGGAGATCCTGGACCTCTTAACAGCAGGAGATGTTTCTGATATCGAAATCAATATTTCCAATGACAAAGACCATCTTCAAAATATTCCAGGTGCTGTTTCCACAACTCCAATGATAGGAAGTGAGAAAATGACAGTGAAAGATGATTTGTTGGTGACACAATTTGAATTCACAGAAGATGCAGTGGAGGTAGCGTCAGTTCATAATGGCCTAGAAGGTGACGAAGAGCCACATGAGCTATCTGCACCTGCAGGGACTGTATGTAATAGTGAACCAGAATATGACTATCACACTAGGAAAGAAGAAATAAAGTATAGACCTCACCCTTGGTCACCTCCTCCTATTCATTTTGAGAATCAGTGCTATATTGATCTAGAAATTGAAGAAGAACCTGTCTGTTACTTTATGAACTGAGCAAGAATGGGAAATGTTTTCGAGAAAGACAAATATATATGCATTACAGTCTGGTTATACAAATTTCAAACCAACTAACCCAGATGAAATAAAAGCACTCATTGGCCTGCATATAGCGATAGGAAACTTGAAATTTCCTCGAGTGAGATTTTACTGGGACAAGTTTGTTGGAATAGGTTTATTCTTAGATTCTATGACTAGAGATAGGTTTTTCCAGTTGTGAAATGCTCTGCATATTGTCAACAATTTGGAATGCCCTGTAAACTCAAGTGGCAAATTGTATAAAGTTCAACCTTTGTACAATGTTTTCAGAGGAAGATGTTTAGAGCTCTCCCTTGAAGAATATTTATGTACTGACGAACAGATGGTTCCATTCAAAGGTCAGCTTTCAATCAAGCAGTATGTGAAAGGCAAGCCGTTAAAATATTTGTTTTGGCTGGAAGATCTGGTGTTGCTTATGGCTTCCTAATATATCAGGGTAGTGCGACTGAGCTTGATGAACAGAACAAGAAACTATTCAGTTTAGGTGCATCTGTTGTTCTCCATTTGTGTGACAGAATAAAAAGTGAAGGACACAAGCTATATTTTGACAATTACTTCTCTTCTTATCGTCTTCTTCAACTATATAAACAAAGAAAAATTTTTGCTGCTGGAACAGTTCGTGTAAACAAGTTTTCTTCTCCTACGTTGATAAATGACTAAGATATCAGAAAGAAGGAGAGAGGATTTTCTGACCAGATTGTCAGTAGAGACAATAATGTAGTCCTGGCAAAGTGGCTTGATAACAGAACTGTGATATTCTGTTCAAATTTTGTTGGAATAGGTAAAGAAGACACTGTTGAACGATGGGACAAAACCTCAAGATCATACGTTAAAAATCAAGCGCCCTGAAGTTGTTAAATTGTACAATGGATCAATGGGTGGAGTAGACTTGTTTGATCAGCTGATTGGACTGTACAGAATCTTTATTACACCCAGAAAATGTACTCTAAGAATGCTGAAGCATGCTGTTGATTTTGCTTTGGTCAACAGCTGGTTAGAATATCGAAAACACTGTTCAGTGAAAAAAATTCAAGACAACAAAGTATTCGACTTACTGCATTTTCGAATGAGTGTAGCTGAAAGTCTTGTGAGAGCAGGGACAAACACAAAGAGAAGAAGAGATAGGCCAGGCAGTGAAGAACCTGGAAAAGAGACTCAACAGGAAAGATCCAGAGCAGAGAGACGATCTCAATCAAATGTACAATACGATGGTATTAATCATCTCCCAGTGGTAGATCAACACAAAGATGGAGGTAGATGCAAAAACACACCATGTCAAGGGAAATAAAAAATAATCTGTTCAAAATGTGATGTTCACCTTTGCCTAAAAAAAGATGCAAATTGCTTTGTGGCCTTTCATACAAAATGAATGTAAAGAAAACTGTCTTCTGTAAGCGTTCAACTTATTAACTGTTCTGTAAATCATAATACCAGTAGTTAAAATTATTAATTTAACGTACAGATTCCTGTATTTTATAAAAGAATTACACCCTTGAAAAGATTCTGCACAATAAACATTGCTGTATAATTTGTAACTACTGACTTCTTATTTCACATTATCAACACCTCCGAGACCCAATGTCCAATTTATTGGACAACATTTCATTTTTTAAACCAAGTATGACATATTGAAATTTTGCTCGAATATACAATAAATAGGTCCATATAGACATGATAAAGTGCAAATCTTTTTTTTTCTATTTTTAAAATAATTCAGGACTGAAGGGGTTAATTATCATTTCATCCCAGTAGTTGGGCTTTTTCTCATGTTCGTGGTTTTGCTGACTGACTATTACTGACACCAAACTTAAGTAATTACGTCTAAGTTCAAGTTCAACCAATGCATTAAGCAATGTAAACAATCCTATGCAGCATGGGCTGATGACATAAAATGCTTGGCATGCAAGTGTGACTTTACCTGTAATGGATGCGGGCTCCTTAATCCATGATGTTATTATACATCTCACTCTAGATCATGATGTTCATGTGAAAACTTTAGAAGTTTCTGATCCCAACATGAGTGATGTGTTAAAAACTGCCAAAGCTCATGAAGTAACTGTGTCAGCACAAGCTCAGTTTCACGATTCCTCAGGTGTTGATGTTGTTAGTAATTTAAGTTGCAATGTGCTCCATGATCACCTGATGACTTCCAATCAAGGTCACTATCTCATTTACAGAGCACCCATTTCTCCAGTAGTCCAGCAACACCGGTTCAATAGTTAGTGCAGAAGTTAGCAATTCCTCAGCCTCATTGTCAGCATATGTGCACAAATGGAAGCTCTTTGTCCGCCACTTGCATGTCCTCAAGTGAGCAGAGGCTCATTCGATGTTTTCCTCCTCCTCCTCATTGGCAGACACCAAAAACATTCAAGCCAGAATGAAATTTTCACTCTGCAGTGAAGTGTGTGCTGATATGAAACTTCCAGAGCACTTGCCCACGTAAGGCAAAGGTCCCGAGTTCGAGTCTTGGTCCGGCACACACCCTTTTAATCTGCCAGGAAGTTACATTCAAGCCCTCAAATCGTGTCCATATGGTGGACCGCAGCACAACTGACTTTACTGCCCTACTAGTGACAACATCTGTTTTGCATGGTGCAAATCGAAGCACCTCACAAGTGTCTGCTTCAGCTGGTGTGCATTGTCAACTTTTGCCGTCAGCATGCTCCATGCTATCTTGTTGATGCCCATGGCAGCAACAGGTGAAATGCAATGTCTTGTGTTGTAACTGGACAATGCAGATTTCCAGTTGGACACAAGTGTGAACATTTTTCTGATTAATGAGGACACATACCAGTGCACTGGCTCTCCATAGCTGTAATCTCCTAAGTGCAAAGTGGTGACATACAATGCCCAGTCAATCCTGTTGCAGGGTCAGACAGTTGACCAAGCTAAGTATAAAAATATTGCTCAGCAACTAACCTTGTTCATAGTAAATTCTTGGATGATGACTAATGTTTTTGGCATAGATGCTTTTACGATTTTGTGTTTTCAAATTCAAGACCAGGTTAATTTAGTTTCACCTGCGATCCCATTCAAGGAACTTGGTATGTTGTGTGTACAATTTAAGCAGCCATTTGAACCAACATTGGTTTGTGCAACAAAGTTCCAGGCCCAAACTTCCTTAAGGCAATGGGTAGTGTCTAAGTTCTGTAGAGCTCTTCCGGTGCCTTTCACCACGTGCGAGCAAGTTAAAGCAGAACTAGATATGTTGCAAAGTATGGGTGTTCTACCACCAGTATCATTGAGCCAGTGGGCTACATCCTTGGTCGTGGTTCAGAAACATAATGGCTCACTTCGCATTTGTGTTGATTTTAAGTCTATCGTTAATGCTCAAGCAAATGTCAATTTGTATCCACTTCCTCGACAGGAGGAATTGTTGGCTAAATTGGCTGTGGGGCCAATATTTTTCAAAGATAGATCTTGCCAATGTCTACTATCAGTTACCTGTACATAATCAGACAAAACTGTTTTTTGTTGCCATTTGGGGTCGCAAGTGCTCCCGTGATATTTCAAAGAAATTTTGTGCAACTCATCCATGGTATCCCCAACTGTGTTAATTATTTAGACTTTTGTTACTTACTGGGGCTGTGTGAGAGCAGCACCTGTGAATTCTACGGATGTTGCTTGAGTGGCTCCAAGCCCACGATCTGTGCTGTTGGCTTGACAAATGTAGTTTCTTTGTGCTGAGTGTCAAGTACTTGGGTCATATATTAAGTCAAGATGGGCTCACTCTGATGCAGAATCATGTGGCAACAATCACTGACTTACTGGCTACTAAGAACCTCAAGGAACTACAGTCGTTCCTTGACACAGTAAATTATTACACCAATTTTATTCCAAATGTGACCCACATTTCACATTTGCTCATTCAATTGTGTAAAGAAGGCATTAAATAAGTGTGGTCAGAGGCATTCCAGAGAGCTTTTATGCAACTTAAATAGTGCCTTAGGCTGGCACCTTGTTTCGCTTTTAGCTATATTCCATTATGGCATGCATTTGACACTTGCTGCTGATGCATCAGATTGGGGTGTGGGTTACCTATGAGATCCATTATCAGTCCACCATGCAGCACTCTAAAGTGGACACACTCTCCTGGTTGACATGTGGCTCATATGCTGAATTTGATAGGCATGAGGCCCTTTTTTTTGCCTTAAACACAAACCAGCAACACACCGTCGATGGATTTCTAATTATGGTGTACAAAGTAGCACCAGAGACTGTCTGTGAGCAGTTTCTCTGCAAGGTGGTGTCTGCTGTACAGTGGAGTTGGCCAGAGCATTTGCCTAAGGATGCTGATCTGGAATGATGCACATATTTTTCCTTATGGCACATGCTTAATGTTATCAAGGGGGTTATTTTGTTGGGTATGGATGATACTGAATGCCAAGTGGTAGTTCCTCTCATGCTCCGCCCACGCATAGTGCAACTCCTCCACATTGCACATTGGGGAACGTGCAAAATGAAGGAAGTAGTGTGGCATCATGTGTATTGGCCTGAGATTGATGCCATCAATGAATGCACTGCACGGAAGTGCCATGTCTGCACCAACAACCAGTCTGCCCCAAAGCAGAGGTTCAACCCTTGGCTACAGCCTGACTGGCACTGGCATAGGGCACGTGTTGATTTTGCTGGTCCATTAGGGGGAGTGATGTAGTTGCTTGTTGTTGATGCCCTCTCTAGCTTTCCATATGTCACATGGATGGCTAAATTACAACAGCAACTACCATCCATGCGCTGGGCGTCATATCTGTGATACAGAGTTCGCTTCCACTTTAGTTTCTGACAATGTCCCTCAGGATTTTTGTCAGTACAATGGCAGTGAGCACCTGACCACCATTCCTTTCTATCCCATATTCAATTCAGAAACTGAACAGATGGTCAGGACCTCCAACATGCAGATGTGCAAACTAATGATGACAACTTAATTTGGTGGCCTAAGCTGCTCCCCAGACTCTGTTGATCAGCCAGGACTCTCACAGATGGCACCATCTACCACCCCAGCCAAACACGATAATGGCCCTCTGAAGGTGTCTTTGACAGGCATTTGTACATTTCTCTCTCCCTTCCCATGGCAAAGTTGGCAGAAGCTGGGCCACTTTTGGTCCTATATGCCGATTAAAGTGGGGAGAGATTTATTATCTGAGAGTGATTTGGATTCCTGTGTAGCCTGTCATCAGAGATACTCAGGTTCCAGGTGACAGACGCTACTTGCGGCTGCAGAGGGTGTGGCTGTGGTGGCAAGCATGTGAGGTGGCACCACCCCCTGATGAGTGTTTACCAATATACCACAGCCCAGCAATTGCAGCCAATCTCTCACCAGTCACTTAAGTCTTAGTTACACACGACTGAATTGCATTTGCAATTGGATTTTTCTCCTTGGATGGTTGTATATGCTTTAGATAACTTAGCTATGCTCTGGACTTGTGATGGTTGTTAGTTCACTTCATGATCTCTACTGTGATTCATCTCCAGAACTGTCTGCTTTTTGTTTTGTTCTGTCAGTCTCTATGTTTCCGTCAGTTCAAGTTATCATAAACTGTGTTTCTACCTACACAGAAATAGCATAGAAAACTTAGCTCCTGATGAAGATTTTGGAGGCAGTCATCAAACGCTCAGTACTTTACCTGAAACTGATGTAGCAAGTAAACGAAGAACTTTTTATTTAAGAACTCCATCACAAAAGACTTTGTAACAATATTTCTATGCATATTATTACGATTGTGTAAGTTAGTCCTATAACTAGCATGCAGAAACTTTCTACATATGTTGATAACTTGCAACCAAATGTATGATGAGCATTACGTACAGAAAACTTGTAAAGGGAAGTGTACAGTTTAACACCCTTTTGATAGTGAAGTACTTAGAAGGAGAGGAAGTTTGTACCCCATTCACCTTAAGTGGAAGCAACATCTTTACATCAGAAAGTGTGCTTTGTGGCTTGAATTTTGTCACTGGATAAATAATAATCATGCTGAAGCCACCTTTGAACAGGATGGAATCAATAACACACTTAATAACCATTCATGGTTGCATTACAATCCACATGGTCCAGTGGAAAATAATTTCAGGGTTACTTTTATGTATCAATGTAGTGTCTGTAATGATTAGTGATATGTTCATAGGTCCAGCTATTTTTGGAGATCAAATTAAAGGAGACAATAACTTGCATTTAAAAAAAAAAAATACATCTATAGAACAACAGAAAACATCTCATTGGCCACACATAATAGTTATACTTCCAAAATTATGGAGCTCCTTCACGCCAGGTGCAGCTGCCCTCCACTGCACCTGACTAGGTATGACAGTGCTGTATACTATACAGTACTCACTCAGGTGATGAACAGGCTTCAATATGACAGACAAAGGAATGAAACTTGGAGAATGGAACATAAATGATTTCAGGTATGTTGTTGATACTTCTCTTCTAACATAGAAGAGGAAATATATTGACCAACTGTTGTTCAGAGTAAAGGCATAAAATGAAACTGTTGAGCAGAAACAAATGTGAAGATATCCAACATCATGATTACTAAAATTAAAAAGTTTGTATATGCAGCATCAGTATGATGGAAATTATCCAGCATTCAGCAACAAATGACTGTAATGGCAAACCTCTGGACAAACTTTGTTGTAACCCTACCTGAGGAAACCACACAAGGTGTAAATTAGGCATCCTAACTAGGATACAAACTGAGACCGTTCTGATTATGATTCCAGTATTTTGCCACTGAAGCCATCACCCTCACTTTGAACACTTGCTAGCACTATGGGAGTTTGCATTGTTTTCATATCAGATTTTGTGGAAGTTGTTCGTTACTATTTCCTTAAGACCAAAAGTAGATATTTGTAGAAGCATGAAAAAAAATCAATAACCTAATGTGGAATGAGAACCATAGTGTGGCTTGAGATTCTGCTTATAATTTTTGCCAAATACTGTGCACCTAAAAAAAATTTATCAAAGTCTCAAGTGCCTGTCAATCTGGAACCCGTGCGTTCCATATTCCTTGCAAAATCAACACAGACAGTCATATAAATACTTAATCTATGGAATGCTAAGCCATATATAACTGTGTACTGTTTTTAAATAACTAACAAACAGACCTAACATTTTTAATAAATCCATGAACTGCCAAACAAATTCACATCAAAATAAACATCACTATACTGGCAACAGATGCAGGACACCAAATAATGGAAAAACCTCCAACATAACTACATATGAAAAGTTCATGCTGTAACATAAGGTTAACAGTTGCAAATACATTTCTCGAGTTGTCACCAGAAAAAATTGTATAAGCCCCATGATATTTGTTCAAAGCGACTGTTTGACATATTCAGATAGTTCTGGTATTTGCTATTGACACAAGTGATTATATTTCTGTAGCAGCATCCAAATTTATCAGGGCCATGAGCAGAAATGAGATATGTGGAAAAGCTCTTACGGCTGAACAAAAAGAGCACTCCCTGTAACCCCAGCTAGGAACTGAAGATAAGCATTATGCAAATTTCCCATGGGCAATGACTATGCTGTTGGACATCGCTATGGCTCAAAGCTGAATTAATTATATTATTAAGTAAGCCATATATATCCTTATGGCAGACAATTTCCTCAATAGGGACGTGGGAGTCAATTAAGTGCTGGCTGCCAGTAAATTAAAATGTGAGAAACAAAAATCTCTGATAATATACCCAACAAAGCATGCTGCAAAGGTTTAATTCAGTTTTTAGAAGCAGGCAGCAGCATAGTTGTTGCCCATGATGCACTTTCTGAAGGTCTTGCTGTGGTTTTCAACAAGGAGCTCAATGAGTTCTACTTTTGTCATTGCATGACCCCAATAAATGAATATTACCAGTTGCATTTCACAGCAGTAACCACCACAACTACATGAAGATATCAAGCAGCTGATTCAAAGAAATATTGTGGGACTTATCACAAAGTTATCCAGTGGCAAACCTGAAAAGCATATTTGTAATGCTGGGAAAGCTGCAATGTCACATCATGTGAAGATTTACTTACTTTATTATTCTTACAGTTGAGTAATAATGAAGAGACAGGTACTTGAGAATACATACACAGAATAACATCTGATTTAGTATTGGAAGTCTTACCATTCATTACTCGCATGTAGTATGGCTTCAGTAACTCATCAGACAATGCACTGATTTTCTTGTGTAACAATGACAACAAATGTTTGTACTCACTGTCAACAGTATATCTGTCCTGTAAACAGAGAGAGAGTTTCAGTGTGATTCAAATGTATAACACTTCAGCTTATAGCAGCTATTTACAAACTTACAAGTTAAATCTCAGATTCACTTAAAATAACAAGAGCTGTTACACAGAAATAACTTTATTTTTCCATGGAAAAAAGAAAAAGACACAAAGTATAAATCCACTGGCAAGGCACATATTTAAAATTTACTTGCATATAATTGCAAGGATTCTAGATATTATTTGTAAAGGAGCGGTGAGGTGTTGAAGAGAGAGGTGGTAAATGATTTACAATTTGTTTTCTGGTCCCCTTACCAGGAATGGAAGAGAGGTATGTCACTGTGCAATAATATTTTACTATCTTATTTTATATGTCTAGATCCATAGGATAAAACTGAGCAAATATACATAATGGAATGAATCAGTACACTAATTAGCAACAGAAATGTTAATAAAAGAGAAGACAAAATTTACATGAATTATATGAAGATGACAAGCTGCTGAGTAAGAAACTAGCATGATCAACAACATAACACATGAATTTGCTTAATTTTTATCCAGGAACTCCCCAACAGCATAGAAGGGATGTGGTATGAAGAAATTATTCAGTTTAAACTTAAAAATGTTTGGATTACTGTGATGTGATTTTCATTTTTGTAGTAGCTTACTGAAAATGGATGTAGCAGAATACTGCATGCCTTTCTGCACTAGAGTCAATGGCATGTGGTCCAAATGCAGATTGGAGTTCTGCCTAGTATTAACTGAGTGAAAGCTGCTAATTCTCAGGAACAAGCTCATACTATTAACAATGAAAGACATTTAAAAAATGTGAATATGTTTGTGAAAGTGATGCCTCATTTTTTCCCTTCAGTTCTATTTCATTACTGATTTATTAAACTGTGATGCATAAAAATGCTAAATGAACTTTCTTTGGTGTCCAAAATAAGAGTGTGATGCTAAACTTACAACTTTATATCAGTATTTTTAGTTATTTTTCAGTTTCCTTCCAAAATTCTCAACAAATTTATTTATTATAGTATGTAAATAAATAGAACATTCAGCTGAAAAATGAACTGTTCAAATCATGAGGCACTCTCAGTTTGAAACATACTTCTGAAAGTGTTGAAATTCAGCTTTACTCAAAGAAACATACACTACCTGATCAGAAGTATCTGGACATCTGTTTGTGGACATTAATATGTGGTGTAGCCAGACTTTCCTCTTATGACTGCTTGAACTCTGTTAGAATCACTTTCAATGAGATTTCTGAATGCCTGTGGAGGAATGGCAGCCCATTCTTCCTTGAGAGCCAAATCAAGAGAAGGTTGTGATGTTGAATGCTGGGGTCTGGAGCGAAGTCAAAGTTCTAACTCATCCCAAAGTTGTTCCATTAGGTTCAGGTCAGGACTCTGGACAGACCAGTCCTTTTCAGAAATGCTAATATCCACAAAGTATAGCCTCACAATGTTGCATTGGCATGCTGATACAATCAATATTGTCTCTAAACTGTTCCTCCACTGTTCACAGTACACAATGCTGTAAAATATACTTCTGCATTTGGTGTTTTCTTAAGCACAATAAGGGGACTACACCCTAACCAAGATAAACACCTCTATAGTGGAACACTACCTCTTTCGTATTTTACTATTGACATTACATATGATGGCAGGTAAAGTTGTTCAAGCATTTGCCAAACCAAAACACTTCTACTGGACTGCCACAGGGTACAGCATGATTCATTATGCAAAATCACTTTTTTTAGAGTCATCCACTGTCCAATGGAATCACCATGTGAAGCATCGTTCAGCATTCCCTACAGAAATTTGTGGCTCAAGAGGAGATGCTCAACCACCGTACCCAATTCTTTTTAACTTCCTGCACATACTCATTGGGCTAGTTGGACTGCTGGCAGCACTTTGGAACTCATAAGCGATTCCTTCTGCTGATTTCATGTGAATTTTTACAACCACCCTCCACAATGCTCAACAGTTCCTGCCCATCAGTACGTGAGGTCTACTTGGTCTTTGTTTAGATGCAGTTATTCCTTCGTGTTTCCACTTCACAATCAAATCACCAACAGTAGACTTGGGTAGCTTTAGAAGGGTCAAAATGTTGCTGATGGATTTGTTATTCAGGTAACATTCAATGGCTAGTACATGTTCGAAATCACTGAGCTCTCCTCACGGACCCAATCAGTTGATACTGCTTCTGTGGTGTCACCGCCAGACACCACACTTGCTAGGTGGTAGCCTTTAAATTGGCCACGGTCCGTTAGTATAAGTCGGACCCACGTGTCGTCACTATCAGTGATTGCAGACCGAGCGCCGCCACACGGCAGGTCTAGTCTAGAGAGACTCCCTAGCACTCGCCCCAGTTGTACAGCCGACTTTGCTAGCGATGGTTCACTGTCTACATACGCTCTCATTTGCAGAGACGACAGTTTAGCATAGCCTTCAGCTACGTCATTTGCTATGACCTAGCAAGGCGCCATATTCAGTTACTATAATCTGAACAGATAATATTATGAATCATGTACAGTCAAGAGCGACGTTCATCATTAATGGATTAAAGTTAAGTATCAAACTAATTATGTCCGCTTTCTGAATTCTCATTCCTTGTCATGTTCCAGACCTCACATCCGTATAGTTCTTCCCTCCTCACGCCAGCCTGCGTAAGCTAAAACGCGTGCATTTCGGCCTCCACTAGTAACACGGTATTGACTCTTCTGCCAACACAACAGCTTCTCTATTGACAACTCCCTCCCGCCTTTTATACTGGTGGGTCTACTTTCTCTGACATCTAGTGGTCATTCTGCATTACACAGGGATGTCTGGGTACTTCTGATCAGATAGTATAATCTATTACTCACTATTACTATAATCTATTACTCACTATTTTATGAAGTAATTATTATTATTATTATAAAATCATTTAAAAACCACCTTACTTTGGCAAACTGCAGCAGTGTTTGAGGACAGAAATTCAGCAAAACATTCGTTGCTTCCTTTGTTGAGACACACAGGACCTGGAGGCTGAGGTTTCCATGAAGTTGTGGGTGTGTTTGAACAAATTGGTAAACTTCTACAACACACTCCTTTGGAAGTTTCCCAGAGCAAAGAAGGCACTATGAAATGCAAAATTATATTTTTACAATCTGGGAAGATGTGAACCTTTGACATAATAATGTATACTTTTATCTCTGAGAAATAAGTCCAATTGGTCTCAAAAATTGGAGCCCACACAAAATGGGAATATTGTAGTATCATTTTTTAAATAGCATAGCTCACTCTTAAGCAGCAAGAATATAATACCAAACATATGTTCTGACTAATTATAGCCACTCCTCTACAAACTGTACATAATATACAATTAAAAATTGATGAGTATTTCATTCTTGTATATGAAATACAGAGGTGAGATTCATTAAAAATAAAAACTAAATGCTTAGCTACTTTCCCTGCAGAAATATTACAAAAGGGATAGGTGAAGCAGATGTTCTTTGCCCATGCACCAGTGTGTCTGACTATTATACAAAGTACAAAAGAACATGAATTGCAGCACATTTCAGATGCTAAATGTAAACTTTAAGCTTTGCCTAATGTTAAGTTGTAATTGAGTCACTTAATATACTTTATGCATGAGGTTCAAAGTGACAACAGACAAGCTTTAAGCAGTTCAATGAGTATAATATGACCCACCACAATAGGAAACAAAAGAATGAGTGAAGAGGTGACTATCTGTAAGTTTATCTTCTCTTTTCTTTCTTTACACGCTAGTTATACATTTGCAAGGAAAATTATATAATTTTACATTAAATTTTGGAACTGGTTCAATATCCCTGCCAGTGGATAAAATCGGTAGCAGTTCGAAGGTTTTAAAGCTAACAACAGACAGTTGTCACCAGAGGTGTCAGTGATGGGTCACGTGGCCTCAGTCAATAACAGCACAGGTCTAAGCAAGCAGCTGCACAGTAGTCTTATTAGCATGCTGCATGACTAACTACCATTCACGCTTAGCTGGTATTGGGTACCGATCCTGCTTTCGGACTTTGACTTTCTGGCTATCGTTACTGTTGTTTCTTCCATGTACTCCTAATGATACACTTGCCTTTGTTTATGGGTTACACATTTGTACCAGGAGCAGACATAGAAGCGGTGACAAGTTCTTACCATACCATGCTTATGGTGACACATTCATACCCAGTGCATCAAGTCCCTGGAAGTTTGGCAACAACAGCTCCAATTACAATGGCTCCGACTACAACAGCAACAGTTTGAAGTTCAAGAGCATGCTGTTCTCCTGCAGCTCTTGTCTCAGCAGCAACAACCACATTAGTGGGTGGCTGTGGCTATGCCCTCAATCACTGTTCATTGCCTTCAATGAGTCTTCATATGGCAAGGAAGTCTATCTCTACCATTCTGAACTGTACTGTTTTGCTTATGGCATTTCTGGTGAGCAGCAAAGTGCATTACTCTTGTCTTGTAGTAGTTGTTTATACTAAGTGGTACAGAAATTGCAACCACTTTCGGATCCAAATGAATTACCCACAATACGGATACAGCTTGGGCTGGCAACATGCAGGCTCTTTTGCTCACAAGTCCAATTTTACATGCCAGAGCTGTGCAGATTTGTATGCAGAATCATTGACTAAGGGTGTGATTTTGCACCTTGCCCCTGACACTGAGGTCACATCTAAATCTTTGGCCAAGTCCAATTCTAGTCTTTGTGAAGCACTTAAATCCACTAAATCTTTAAAGATTGCTTCAGCAGCAGACCATACCTTTATGGATGAAATTCGAATTCCCCAAGTTGTTAGTCACCATTACATGCAGCAGTCAATTGGTGATTCTAACTCATCATCTAAAATTATGGTTCTAAGTCTTGCCCAAGTCCACAGGTGTCCAGATCACCACCATCTCATAAGATATTATTCTGCTGTCCACTCAGCATCAAGTGATCTTTTTTGTAATGTTAATTGGGCAGGTTAGAAATGCCCTTGCACCTTGGCATTGCAATCTACTTCACATATGTCAAAGAAACTTCTGTCCTATGCACATGCCTGCACTGTGCAGCAGATCGCTAGGCCTACAGAAGGTGTGGTCACCTTGTAGAAGTTCATCAACAAGCGACCCACCGGCCGTGCCCTCAGCTGCAGCATGAGGACAACACTGCGGTCCACACCATCATTGCTACGGAGAATGCAGCTGCCCTGCTAACAAGTGTGAAGTGAAGTCACGTAAGAGGTATGCACCCATTTTTATGTAATTTGAAGGTTGTATCAGTGCTATAGTGGTTGCTATAAAAGTTCATAGAAGTCACAGGTTGTGTGGTGACTACTTTCTTTTCAGTACACATTTGAATTTATACGTCATTATCAGATTAATCAGGCTTTAGGTAAACACATCACACATATGTATGGAGTTATTTATTTTATCCGTAAAACAATGTGAGTTTCATACTGATTTATGGATAAGATAGATGCCTCCATACATATGTATGACTTGTTCACCCAAACCCTGAGTTAACAAGATGGAAGAAAATAGCTCATTACCAGCCAAGTTCTTTATCGACCATACAATTAAGGATAAGGCAATCCAGCTATAGGTGGACACTGGTGCTATGGTCAGTTTGATCAATTGTCCAACATATGTCACTGAAGTTGAACCCTATATGGTGGTAAATTGCCAGCTATAACAAACAGCGAATACTGTTAAAAGGCCAAACAACTATATCAGCTTCGTACAGAAAATAGCCCAACAAATAACAGTTTTTGTATCAAATAGTAACATCACAGAAAATGTATTTGGCATGCATGCCTTCTAAAGTTTTGGCTTCTCAATCCAATATTCTGTAAACCTGGTGTCAGATGATAGCCACATAAAGAAATATACACATTATGCAAGGCCTAACATCAAGTTTTTGTTCCCAGATTGGGGAAAGCCAAATCATTCGAAGGTCATATAATGCTCATGCATATGGTGGAGCCGCATTTTTTAGGGCTTGCCAGGTGCCAAAGTCCCTTTGAATCTAGGTCAAGGAGGAAATAGACTGGTTAGCCCAGTTGGATGTTATTGAACCAGTCACATCCAGCGAGTGGGTCATGTTGCTGGTTGTAGCCAAAAAACCATCCGGAAAGTTGTGGCACTGTAGAGACTTCAAAGTGACTGTCAACTTTCAAACAGATCACGTATCTCATTCCTTGGCTGGAGGACCTCGTCACAAAATTGAGTGGGGGCAGGTACTTCTTCAAAATCGACTTGGCTGAGGTGTATCTACAGCTTCCTACAGACCACACTTCTCAAAAAAGTCTAGTGGTAAATACCCCCCCACAGCCTCTTTAAATTAAAAAGAGTGGTCTTCAGCATCGCCAGCGCACTGGCAATCTTCCAACATTTTTTGGAGCAGCTGTTCCAGAATGTGTCATCGTGCATAACTACTTGGATGACATCTTCATGAGTGGATCCATGCCAGAAGAACATTTAACAAACCTTGAAACTTTGTTCCAAGTCTTGCAGGAAGTTGAGTTAAAGTGCAGCTTAGAGAAGTGCAGTTTTTTCGAACTATAAATTGAAATCTTGGGCCACATTTTCTCTGCTACAGGGATTCAACCAACCAACAAACAAGTAGAAGCTATAGCCATGCTCCCCAGGCCAACAAACATGAAGCAGTTGCAATCCTTCTTAGGGAAAATATCATACTACCAAAAGTTCCTGCAACCTGTGGCAGACACAATATGACGCTGTATCAGCTGTGTAAAACAGGCACTCTGTTCTCTGGACTGATAAATGGTTGGCCGAAGTGGCCGTGCAGTTAAAGGCGCTGCAGTCTGGAACTGCAAGACCGCTACGGTCGCAGGTTCGAATCCTGCCTCGGGCATGGATGTTTGTGATGTCCTTAGGTTAGTTAGGTTTAACTAGTTCTAAGTTCTAGGGGACTAATGACCTCAGCAGTTGAGTCCCATAGTGCTCAGAGCCATTTGAACCATTTGACTGATAAATGTGAACACGCATTCCAAATCATGAAACTACAATTACAGTCTGCACTGCGTATGGCCCATTATTAGTGAGGGAAACCACTCATTGGAGCTGTCAGTCCCTCAGATCACAGCGTGGGGGCAGTACTTGCTCAAAAAATGCTGACATGTCAGAACAGCCCATCGCTTTTACATCCAAGTCATTAAATGCCACACAGCAGACAGCAGAGATATTCACAAATAGAGAAAGAAGTATTAGCAATCATGTTTGCACTAAAACAAATCATTTTTATCTCTATGGAAATACCTTCCAGTTCATCACTGACTGCTAGCCACTGATCGCACTGTTCAATGTGGCCTTCAAGATTCCAGACAAAACTGCAAACTGCCTCCAGAGATGGGCATTATTCTTATCCTTATAACAGTATGCCATACAATTTAGGAATAGCTCTGCCCCCACCAATGCTGATGCTTTATCAAGACTGCCCATGGGTCTTGATCATGAGTTTGATCAGGATGAGCTCGTGGTTTTTCAACTATACGACAACTTGTGGATAACCTCAGACAATTTTCCATTCACCAGTGAACTAATTGCCAAGGAAACTAAAGCAAATCCCATACTTCACGTAGTACAAAAGGACATCTTACAGGGCTGGCTGGAGTCAATACTGCAAAGAGGAAATAAACAACTGCATCATTATTTCTCGTTAAGACACCAACTGTTGATAGTGAATACAATATTACTCTTGGATACTGAGTGATGTCAACCACAAGTCATACTCCCATCAACACTTCGCCACAGCATGCTGCAATTGCTCCATCAAGGACACTGGAGAATTGCAACAACGAAAGCCTTAGCCCACTGTTTTGCCAACTGGCCAGGGATTAGCTGGTCCATTGAGAGTATAATACAAATACACCATCACTGTGCAGCACAACAAGTGGCTCCATGCCAGATGTCTGCCCCACACCTGGCAGCCACGACACTGTGGGATCGAGACTGCATAGATCTAGCATGGGCGTTTTTCAACACAATGCGTCTCAACATCACTGACGCTTATTATCACTTCACTTACACTGTCAACTGTCAGTATATCACCTCAGAACAAATGATCGCTGCCCTTTCCAAAGTTTTTTCGAATGAGGGCCTCCCTCACACTCTAGTTTCTGGCAATGGGCCCCAGTTCCAGAGCCAAGCTTTCGAAGATTTCTGTACTCATAATGGTATCCAACACATTTGGGGTGTCCCCCCCCCCCCCCCCCCCCCGCACTTCCACCCCCAAATGTGGAGGCAGTGGACTGGTAGGCACTTTTAAAACCCAAATGAAAAAATATGTGGAAGAACAGTCAACCAAAGATGTGCTACTTCCGTTCTTGCATTCATACAGGTCCACACCGATGGGTGAGAAAAGTCCAGCAGAACTCCTTTGCTGGACACTTCTGCATCTGGTGGTGCCATGGCCCAACCACTCACCAGCAATGCCATTCAACAGGTATCGGCCAGGCAGACCAGTGAGGGCATGGGGGTTTGGATGGCAGGTACCCTGGTCCCTGGCCACCATTGTTCATCAGCAAGACCAGAAGGTCTTCACCGTCTGGGTGGAAGACCGGGAGGTCTTCTGGGATCCCATAAACCCGGACAACATCATGTCTCCTCCAGACACACAGTGCTCTTTGTGTTCAGCAGGCAATACCCATCTCTATCTGGAACCCCTGCAGAACCTTCCATCACCATTCACTGACTCCCAGCAGCTGTCTCCTGTCAGCCAGCCCACTCCCAAGCAGCCTCAGGAATCACCCTCACTGGAGATTCTGGAGACAGAGATGGCTCTGCCATAAATAAAATTAAAATAAATAACCATTTGGTGACCCTGCCCTTGCACCTAGAGTTGTGCCTCTTAGGAGCTGTTGGCAGTTCTGCCCAGGACACTTCCAGTGCTGCACTCCTACCCCAGCCAGCCAGCAGCTCTTGCAGGTCATTAATGACCCAGCACAGAGGGATGACCCAGCACCATACGAGACAAGCCCAGGTAGCCAGAGCAAATGGACATCGCCCACATCCTGATCTCACATCACTTTGATTGTCAACAGGGTCTGAGCAGTGACAGCACCACGTCCGGCTATGGCTATCTCAATCGATCTGTCAAAGAGATTAACAACAACAACAACAACAACAGCCACGGTATGCTGGGAAGACTTGCCAGCTGGCCAGACAGGTCGACTTCGATATGGGCTGTAGAGCAAGAACCATCGCGACGTTTGGCCACCACCACATTTGTGCAGGAACAAATACAATGAGTGGCCTTATTTAAATGAGCAGGCAAGCCACTACAGCTAGTTCATCTCAGTTTGCTGTGCTATGACATATCCTATCATTCACTGTCTACGCTTGGCCAGACTACCTGGACACATAAGAACAGATTTTGGGTTGTGAAATGGACTTTTATTTTAATGGTGCGAGTAATAAAAATGTGTCAGTAATTGAGTTTGTGTTCTGTCAATCATAACAATAATAATTAAAAAACCAAATGGGTCATTACATGTTTGACATGATTTAAATTCACAGCCCACCATTCATTTCTATGCCCTGTCCCACACAGAGGAGTTCTTGACTTAAGTGCCTGGAGCCAGAATTATTTGGAGATAGATTTAAAGGATGCGTATCACCGACTGCTGCTTGCTGATGCTTCATGTCAGGCGCTGATCACTTTATAAAGATATAACTGCATACCGTTTGGGATTGTGCGTGCACATGCCATTTTCAAAAAGTATTTCAAACAATTTCTTCCAAGGTATTCTGCACTTTGTTCATTATTTGGATGCTGTGAGGGGCGTTCAATAAGTAATGCAAAACTTTTTTTTTCTCAACCAATTTTGGTTGAAAAAATGTGGACTTTTTTGTGGGACATCATGGAATATTCCCCCTTCAGCTACTGTACCTGTAGCTTCAGGAAGTTCTGATTGGTGGTAACGCTGTACACAGCTTTCAAAATGGTGTCTGCAACAGTGGTACATTCCAAGCACGGAGGTGTCATTGAGTTTTTTTGGCAGAAAACCAGTGCACTGCAGATATTCGTAGGTGCTTGCACAATATCTACGGAGACCTTTCGCCACAAAGATGCAAATGAACTTCGCCTTCTCAATGACAATGCAAGGCCCCACGGAAGTCTGCACACCTGAGATGAGCTCACAAAACTTCTGTGAACTGTTCTTCCTCATCAACTCTACAACACAGATCTCATACCTTCTGACTTCCATCTGTTTGGCCCAATGAAGAATGCACTCCATGGGAAGCAGTACACGGATGATGGGGAGGTTACTGATGCAGCTAGACGTTGGCTCTGACGTCAACCAGTAGAGCGGTACTATGTGGGCATACAGGGCCTCACCATAAGGTGGCATAAGGCCATTATGTTGAATGGAGATTATGTTGAGAAATAGGGATTTGTAGCCAAAATAATGGGTAATAATATGGTGCATAGACACCATGAATAAAACCAACCAGCTTTCAGAAAAAGATGTTGTATTACTTATGGAACACCTCTCATATTATTGTTACGGGGTTGATGCACGTGGAACATCACAAGATTCTTGAACCCCTTTGAAACGGCTCCAGGGAAATGGGTTATACTTCAGTTGGAAATGTGCAGTTTCTTTGCCCCAAGCATCAAATACCTGGATCACATTCTTAGTCACAAATGCAGCCCCCAATGCAGACTATTAATGAAGGTCGGAGCACATGAATTAGGTTCCCAGATATGTGAGTGGCTTGAAGACCTTTCAAGTAAAAGAACCCAGCATGTTCTTCTCAATGGTGAGTGTTCATCAGAGACAATGGTATCATCAGGAGTGCATTAGGGAAGTGTGATAGGAGTGCCCTTATACTCTATATGCATAAATAATGTGATGAACAAGGTGAGCAGCAATTAATAGCTGTTTTCTGATGGTGCTATGGTGTATGGGACAGTGTAACTATTGAGTGACTGTATGAAGGTACAAGATGGCTTAGAAATTATTTCTAATTGGTGTGACGAATGGCAACTTGCTCCAAGTGTAGAAAAATGTAAGCTAATGTGGATGAGTATGAAAAACAATCCAGTAACATTCAAATACAACATTAGCAGGATGCTGCTTAACACAGTTACACTGATTAAATATCAAGGCATAACGTTGCAGAGCGATATGAAATGGAATGAGCATGTCACTTTGAGAGTAGGGAAGGCAAACTCTCAACTTTGTTTTATTGGGAGAATTTTTGGAAAGTGTAGCTTATCCATAAAGAAAACAGCCTACAGAATGCTAGGGCAACCCATTCATGAGTACTGTTCCCATGTTTGGAGTCCCACCAGATTGGATTAAAGGAAGACATCAAAGCAATTCAGAGGTGTGATGCAAGATTTAATATCAGTAAGTTTGATCAGCATGCAAGTATTACAGAGATGCTTCATGAACTCGAACAGGAATCCCTGGAAGGAAGACAATAGCCTTTTTGTGAGGCACTACTGTGGAAATCTAGAGAACACGCATTTTGACACCAATTGTAGAATGATTCTACTGCTGCAAACATACATTTTGTGTAAGAACCACAAAGATAAGATGTGAAAAACTAGGGCTTGTACAGAGGCTTTTAGAGAGTTGTTTTTCCCTCTCTCCATTTTTGAATGGAACAGAAAAGAAAGTGACTAGTAGTGGTATGTGGTACCCTCTGCATGCACCATATGGTGGCTTGTGGAGTACATAGGTAGACATAGGGGTAGATCATGCTCATGTGATACCATGACAAAAAGATTATAAAAATGCCAACACCTATTTCACTTTTAAATTAATAATAAACACTTTACCTACTTTTTCCCATCTGCCTCATTTTCATTTGATTGCCCTTTATAGATAACACAGAAACAAAACTATAATGTATTTAGTTGCAAGTGGAAACACTTTCCCCCCATTTGTAACACACACAGTTCTGAAATGCTCAAAGCTTTTAATCAAAACAGCAAACTTACCCTGAAACATGCTAAAATAAGTTTCTATCTGCCAGTTTTACCCACCAAGGAGAAGAAATCATGACCAACAAAGTTGTATAGAGTGTGTGTTCAACAAAACAGCTCTCATGAATCATGCTATGAATGTCCAATTTGTCATGGACAGTTGGCTTCTTGAGTAGAAGAATGCTTAAAGATCGTTCACAAATAAAAAAAACTAGTTTAATTACCATTTGGGACAAAATGTAAAGATTTTACATGTAAAACTTTATTATTTGTATGAGCTTTTGTATTCACATTTAAATTACTTTATTCCCAGTATGAAAAGAAACAAAATTTTCTATCATGCCCATACAAATTACTATACATGTCTCTGATGCCCACAACCAGTAAATCACACATATCTGCTAGGAAAATTGTAGAAACTCATTTCATATAAGTTAACTTGTAGTTGTTGCCGACAGTCAGATTGTCAACTGCAAAATAAGTCGTAGGTGACAGTCTATGACGCAAATGCACAAAAAGTCATGTCATTGATACCATTTGAAGCACCTAAAACCTCTGGAACAAGTACACACATTAAAACAATCAAAAATATTTACTTCTATAAATAAGTTCTACATCTTAAATGAATAAATCAATGGATGAAAAAACTGGAAAATTTCACAATTTTGTAGTCTTCCAATTATATTGCAAGTTCCTCTGCATATTTCGATCTTGCTGTTCAACAGTATACACCTTTAGAGCACATTACTAAACACAAAATCGTGTACGAGTGTAAACATCCAAATCTATGACAATATACGAGTATATACACATAAACATAAATGTTACCTGAAGTTTAACAAGACTTTCATTTTTGTGGCCTTTATCTTCATCTGATGGTTGAATTTTTGGATCCGTGTTTTCACCTCTCTGATGTGCTAGAAGCTTTTCAGACAAATTAGGAGCAAATGGAGGCATTTTTTGAAGGAACACAAAGCGACAACTTTCAAAGAGAACTGGTGATTTATCTGCACTCTCTTTAACTTCTGGAGTTTCAGGTGTGCAACTTTTGTCACTGGTATTCTTTTTACTAGCAAGATTATAGCACTGGAGGTCACTCAGGTAAGACCTCACCAGTATTTTCAGTGCTTCAATAACAGGAAGGTCATACACAGATTTGAAGTCACAATCTGGATACAATTCAAAATAATGCCCAAAGTAGTTTTCCAGGAAAACTTGTAAAACAAGACTTGCTGATGATCCAGAAATACCAATTCTAGATGGGAGATACTCCAAAAAAACCTGTAAGGAAAGAAGATAGAGAAAAACAAATTACTATATAGCTAATAACTGGGCATCTAAAAAATATGTAATACAAAGGAACGCTGGACTGTAACTGTAGTAATGTAGCAACACTCAGAACAATGTAAAGAGATGCAGTATGAATTTCTTTACATCAACAGCTGACAAACACATAAACAAGAGGTTCAAGTGTACTTCAGTACTGTATAATACTATGAAGGAGAGTAGAAAACCTTTTAATATGAATGGGGTTCACTGAGATGTATACAGTCTGTGGGGTGAGTGTGAAAGGAGAAGGAGGGGGGTGGGGGCAGGCAATGGTACAGCATGATAGGATAGTGTACCAAGGCTGGATGAGGAGCAGTTGATAAGTAAATAGTCTCTTCCCTTTCAAACACAAATTTATTAAATTACAGGGCTACACGAAGCAATTGCCAAAACCAGTAGGCAGGAGGTAGTCTTTTGATGGTCTTGGCAAAAGAGTGGATGCTAGGTTGAGTCTATGAGGTGTGAGAGTATTATCAGAGAACATGACAGCACACACAGCTTATGGGACTCCAAAAAAGAAAACCCCAAAATCAAAAACCTTACATGTCTCATTCCAAGATGCATTCTGTATCAAAATTATCCAAGTAGTTACAGGGTCTCAGCTGGTCTATGAAATCATAGTCACAGCAAACAATAAATAATGTGCCCCATTGGTTTTGTTTGCAGACAATACATTTATGTTAGGCAAATATCAGGATGTAGAAGGAATTCCCTGTCAGTATTCCCACCAGGTTTCACACTTTGTTTCAGCTAAATGAGTTGAACCTGAACATATCTAAAACTCATATGATGCAGTTCAGAACCCAGTCAAAATGTGAACAGATTAATGTTATTCACAACAATGACAACATACAAAAAAATAACTCCTTCAAAAGCTTAGTCTTGAATTTCAACAAAACTTTGAGTTGGCACGTGTGTGTGTGTGTGTGTGTGTGTGTGCGTGTGCACGTGCGCGCATACATACTCGTTACTCTGACTCTATTATCAGGTATGGTATTGTCTTTTACTAACACAACTGTTCTCATGTATTTGTGAAATTATTATCTTTTTGAAGACCAGACAGGAATTATACGAGGAAAATCATTTTATTCATACAAAGAACACAACTTTATGCTTCCCACCCACCAACTGAAACTGTACATGCTGGCTCTTCTGTATGTATGGAAATCAAAATTTATAACAGTTTAAAAGTGAACAAGTTAATGCATATGAAGTTAGGTCCACTGAAAAAGCAATATGGAACACTAATGCATTAATGCTATTACTCAGACGATGAATTCATGCAGGACAAACTGGTAATTTGAGGTGGGTACAGCTTATTACTTCTCCCAGTAAGTACATATTTCTGTTCACAGAAATATCATTTGACCGTTATACCATTTTTTGTTACTGTGAAAATTATTGTATCTGTATGTCAATTTCTGACATGTCAAATATACACAAACCAATTCTTTTGCAAATGTATACTACGAGGTGAACACAATTTACTTATTACAGAACAAACATGACAAAATATTCTGATCAGCTGCTTTGCACTGTGAGTAGTTGCTATACATGAAATAACTTGGTACTGCCTGTCACGTTGATAAAATTTTGGAATGAAATACTAAAAGAATGGCAACCTTGCTTTGTATAACAAGTAATAAAGGATTTCCAATTGAAGAGTTTTCCTCCCTTTAAATTTTACAGCATTTAGTCTACATTCATAGTCTCATTGCATTTTATTCCATGATTATGGTCTGCTTTACTGTCAGACTGATGCAGTAAATTGTCACTGAGTTGGCTCATATATAAGAGCATGGGACACTGTGTGTGTGTGTGTGTGTGTGTTTTTATCACACTGAAATGAAGGCTCATGCAAAGGTGTCTCAACACAATGTCACACAATTTATACTACACTCAATTTCATTTAAACAATCTGCATCTGCAGTCACCAATTCCTCTGAATTGGCCACTGTCATCTTACTAATGCAATCTTACACAGATTCTTATTACAACACTAACTTCTCTTGATTAATCATTTTGAATTTTACTTACTATTAAAAACCCCATTCACATAATGTTTTGTCCGCACTGACCTAACTTTAAGACTTAGTGTACACATGTTACACATTCTAGTACTTGTACAAGTGTGTCAACCCAGGTGCTATCTTGTAACCAGCAGTCCTGATTTTGTCTGCTCTGCTGTTTGTAGCCACCAGCTCTATTATCACTGCCACTTACACTGCTGTATCAGTTTCACATACTACAACTATGCCAGTGACATGCACATTGCAGGAAGGATACTGATCATACTGTAAAGCTACGTTGTACCTTCGATTGTTGTGAGAAGTATAGAGGTTGAAATTAGTGTAATTATCCTTAGTTTTAAGGCCCTGTTGTAACTGTCAATTCACCTACTGAGAACCATAGAGGGGAGAGGTGTTCAACCCGAGACACCAGTCTTTTAGAATTTAATTGCTTTACTCAACATTTGTCTTAATTGATAGACAACCTGAGTTCTGTTTGTGTATAGTAGATGCTTGCTCTGTAAAGTGACTTACTAGATAGTATTCTGGAATAAAACAGTACTTACTGTTTGCTATGGCCACAGCTTCATGGACCACATGCCCCCACAACTTGTCAAGTGATATTGGTACAGGGTGCATATCATAATGAGGTGCATGAAGTTTATGGTTTTACAGTCTTCTCTTTCCGGACATTGACACTGACAGCCACATCAAGCATTTCTAGAGCCCTGTGCGTTGCCATGTTCCCACATAACAGTTCCTACAGGTGCAAACTGGGGAAGCAGCATATGGACATTGGATGACAGCCCTCCTCTCTTTCCCTCTCTTCTGCATGAATCAACTCTACCCAATTTGAGATGACAACTTCAATCCAGCTGCAGCATGTGTGCATCCTATTTGTGTGCTCTGAATAAAACTGCAAGTTTGAAAGCTAAGACAAAGTTTTCAAAACTTTTTTTACTTGCAAATCTATTGATCAGCATTTCTACTATATAGTGGTTGGTTGGTTGGTTTAAAAGGGGGGAAAGGGACCAAACTGCTTGGTCATCGGTTCCTTGTTCCTGCTGTAACAATTCCACAAGGGAAAGAATAAAAGAAACTAGACATACAGCACAATACTGAGAGGAAGGAAAAACCACAAGAACGACAGAAGAGCAACTAACACTACAAGGAACAAAACAGGACAAGAAAAACACAGAGGTGCAAAATACCAGTAGAAGAGGGTAAAAGAGGAGATCAGATTACCGTGGCTGGCTGACCACGAAAATAAAAGGATAAGCCAGCCACTCTGCAACACATTAAAACCTCCACCCTAAAAGCACTAGGGTGGAGGACACAGAGGGACAAAGGACATGTGCTAAAATTTAGATCAAAGGATAAAACCCACCCTCACATATAAAATGTAAAAACAAATAAGCCGATGAGGTGTTGCCTGCTAAAATTAATGATAATGAGTCAGGTAACTGAAGATGATGTCTCAGGGCAGCCAAACTAGGACAGTGCTAAAGAATATGGGTCTCCACGGTGCGGGAGGTAGCCATGGGTCACCCAAGGATGGCCAATGGAGAGCCGGCAGAGAACCACAGAGTCCCTGTGGGAGGCCCGCATTGTGGAGAACTTCCACACATTCATAGTCTCCTTAATGGCATGCAGTTTGTTGAGCATACTGAGACTATCCCATTCCGTCTCCCAAAGACAAAAAACCTTGAGACGTAATAATGAACGCAGGTCAGTTATCAGAATGCCGAACAACATTAGCGGTTCCCGTGTAGCCTGTTGGAAAGTTTGTTGCCTGTGATTCTGACATGACCTGGGATCCAGACAAACACCACTGAATGACTGGACCGTTCCAGGGCATAGATGGACTCCTGGATGGTCGCTACCAAAGGATGATGAGGGTAGCTGTGCTTGATAGCTTGTAGGCTGCTCAAGGAGTCAGTACACAGAAGAAACGAATCACCAGGGCATGAAGGGACGTGCGCAAGAGCATGAGATATAGCCACCAGCTCTGCAGTGAAAACACTGCTGCCATCAGGCAACGAATGCTGTTCAGTAGGGCCTCTGTGAACGGGGGTGAAGCCCACATGACCATCAGCCATTGAGCCATCAGTGTAAACCACTTCAGAGCCCCGGAACACGTCAAGAAAAGAGAAGAAGTGGAAGCGGAGAGCCGCAGGAGTAACTGAGTCCTTAGGGCGATATGAAAGTTCCAGGCGAAGTTTCAGCCTAGGTATCCACCATGGAGGTGTACGTGAATGGATCTCAAGTAGAGATGGTAAAGGGAAGGACTCCAGTTCAGACAGAAGCAACTGGACGCAAACCACAATCATGAGCCCTGACCTGGGCTGCCAATGCCGGAGATGAACCACAGTGGTTGGGAAAACGAGATGGTAATTCCAATGTGCAGGGCAACTACGAATGTGTGCAACGTAACTGATGAGCAGTTGTGCACGCCTAACCTTCAGTGGAGGGACTCTGGACTCCACCATGATGCTGGTCACCGGACTCGTTCTAAAAGCTCCCATCACTAGTTGAATGCAACAGTGGTGCACTGGGTCAAGTAAACACAATTCTGAGGATGCCACCGAACTATAAACCAGACTCCCATAGTCAAGGCGGGATTGAACAAGGGCTCTGTGGAGCTGCAGCAGCATAGAGTGATCTGGACCCCAGTTGGTGTTGCTCAGGCAGCGGAGAGCATTGAGGTGCTGCCAACACTTCTGCTTAAGCTGACAAAGGTGAGGGAGCCAAGTCAATTGGGTGTCAAAAACCACTTCTGAGAGTCAATGTCTCTACTACAGTGAGTGGATCGTCATTAAGGTAAAGGTCTGGTTCCCGATCAAGGATAGCTCCCTGTAGGTGCCACTCAGCAACATCAGTACTTGAGCAGCAGTACAAAATGCAGAAGTCATCTGCATACAGAGAAGGTGAGACGGACGGCCCTACAGCTGTTGCTAGGCTGTTAATGACCACTAAAAAGAGAGATACATTCAATAAAGAGCCCTGCAGGACCCCATTCTCCTGGATATGGGATGAACTATGGGAGGCACCAACCTGGACACAGGAAGTATGGAGTGACACGAAATTTTGGATAAAAATCGGGAGCTGGTCCTGGAGACCTCACTCATACAATGTGGCAAGGATATGATGTTGCCAGGCCGTGCCGTAAGCTTTTTGTAAATCAAAAAAGATGGCAACAAGGTTTGGCATCTGGAAAAGGCTGTTCGGATGGCAGACTCGAGGGACACAAGATTATCAGTGGTAGAGTGACCCTGGCAGAAACTGCCCTGGCATGGAGCCAGTAGGCCAGGTGACTCAGGGACCCAACCCAACCGCCGACATACCATAGGTTATACCAGCTTACAAAGAACGTTTGTGAGGCTGATGGGCAGATAGCTATCCACATCAAGCGGGTTTTTACCAAGTTTGAGCACTGGAATGATTGTGCTCTCCCACCATTGCAATGGAAAGACACCACGCACCAGATCCAGTTGAAGATGACAAGATGTCACTTGTAGTCAGATGAGAGATGTTTAATCATCTGACTGTGGATCTGATCCAGCCCAGGAGCTGTGTCGGGGCAATGTGCATGGGCACTGAGGGGCTCCCACTCTGTAAATGGGGCGTTATAGGGTTCACTGTGGTGTCTAGTGAATGAGAGGACTTTTCCTTCCGCCTGCCGTTTGAGAGTGCAAAAGGCTGGGGGGTAATTTTCTGATGCAGAGGCTTGAGCTTAGTGCTCAACAAAGTGCTTAGCAATCATGTTTGCTTCGGTAGATAACACGTCATCGATCGTAATGCCAGGGACACCTGTTGGGGATTGATATCCCAAAAATATGTCTGCTCTTTGTCCAGATTTGGGAAGGAGATGTACAGCACCTGATGGTTGAGACGCACCTCTCTCAACACTCCTGTTTCCTTCTTTTTATGAGCTGGTGAACGTGGACACAGAGCCATTTGAAAGCTATTAGGTGCTTCAGAGATGGGTGCTGCTTTGCCGCCGTAGAGCCTGCCTACACTCTTTAATGGACTCAGCAATTTCCAGCGACTACCAAGGTACTGTCTTTCACCAGGGGCATCCTAAGGAACAAGGGATTGCATTTTCCACTGCAGATGTGATCATTCCAGTGACCCACTCAATCACATCGATGGTACCATGTGGGGGACATTTAGCAGAGGTGAAAGCTTCCCAGTCTGCCTTGTTTAGAGCCCATCTGGATAGGAGTCCGTGGGCATAATGCCGAAGGAGTGACAGGAAGATGGGGAAGTGGTCACTACCACACAAGTCATCATGGACTCTCCAGTGGACAGAAAGGAGAAGTCCTGGGCTGCAAAGAGATAAATCAATGGCCAAATAAGTGCCATGAGCCACACTGAAATGTGTGGGAGCCCCAGTATTTAGGAGGCAGAGGTCGAGCTGAGACAGTAAATTTTTGGCCTCTCTACCTCGGCCAGTGAGCACGGTTTCATTCCACAAGAGGTTATGGGCATTAAAATCTCCCAAAAGTAGGAAAGGTTTAGGGAGTTGATGAATCAGTTCAGCCCAGACGTTCAGGGGTGCCACACCACCTGGAGGAAGATGTACATTGCAGGCAGTTATTTCCTGTGTTGTCCTTATCCTGACAGCAACAGCTTCAAGAGGAGTGTGAAGGGACACAGGTTCACTACATACCAAGTTCAGGACACAGACGCAAACTCCACCTGACACATTATTATATTCGCTACGATTTGTGTAATATCCCCTATAGCCGCTGAGGGTAGGGGTCAGCAGTGCTGGGAACCAGGTTTCCTGGAGAGCAATGCAGAAAGCAGGTGTAAAGCTTAACAGTTGCCGTAGCTCAGCCAGGTGGTGGAGAAAACTGCAGCAATTCCACTGGAGGATGACATTATTGTGAGGCAGGGAAGGCATGAAACACTCAATGAGACAGTTTACGCCTCAGGATCCCCTGCTGCCACTGACTTAGTTTTCGAGCAGTCTATATCCATTGTGTCTGAGGGTCCGGCGAGATCTAGGTCCTAAGCAGATGCCGGAATCTCCACCTCATTCTCAGATGCAGAGCTTGTAGGTAGCAGTGGTGTGGGTGCCACCACAATTTCCTTGTTCTTGGGGGTCTTCTTTTTAGATTTCTCTCGCTACTCCTTGGGTTTCTTTGGTTGGGAGGGCTTCTTTGATTCAGTCTCCAGGACTGAGGAGGATTGTGAAGCCCTACAACCAGCTGCTTTTGGGCACTTCAGCCACTGGTGGGTGTCATCTTTCCCACTAGTCGAAACCTGGGAAGTGAGGGACCCAAGGACCCCTTCCTAACAAGAGGAGCCAAAGACAACTTACGCTTCTCTGCCTGAGAAGTGGAGACTGATGTCCCTGATGGCTGGAGGGGGGGAGTGCTCCCAAGGCAGGTAATGGGCTAGAACTGTTCTCGCAGTGGCAACATAAGATGCTGTCAAAAGTGCAGGTTGTAGGTGGTCAAATTTCCTCCTCACCTCAGTATAGATAAGTCAGTCCAGTGTCTTGTATTCCATGATTTTCCATTTCTTCTGGAGAATCCTGCAGTCTGGTGAGCAAGGGAAATGGTGCTCTCTGCAGCTGACACAGATGGGAGCTGGGGCACATGAAGTATTGAGGTGTGATGGACACCCACAGTCATGACATATGACGCTGGAAGTACAGCGAGAAGACATATGTCTGAACTTCCAGCACTTAAAGCACCGCATCGGGGGAGGGATATATGGTTTGACATCACACTGGTATACCATTACCTCGACCTTCTCGGGTAATGTGTCACCCTCAAAGGCAAAGATGTAGGCATACCGGATTATCCTTTGGACCCCTATGTACATGCCGGACAAAATGAACTCCTCGTCACTCTAAGTTGGTGCGCAACTCATCATCAGACTGCAAAAGAAGTCCCTGTGAAATACAATACCCTGGACCATATGGTCACAAGCGAGTAGTGCCCATGATTGGGCAGAGGATGCTGTTTTTATCAAGACTGACCCCGATTGCATTTTGGACAATTCCTCCACCTCCCCAAACTGTCCTCTAAATGCTCCACAAAAAACTGAGGCTTCATTGACATGAAGGATGCCCCATTAGCTCTCGTACATATGAGATACCAGGAGGAGTAAGATTCACTGCCATCCTTAGCCTGGCATTCCTCCCATGGTGTGGTCAGGGAAGGGAACGATTTGGGGTCATACTTCTTTGCATTGTAGTTAGATCACGACTGCTTAGAGACTGCTGGTGTTAGGCCACCAGGAAGAGATGATGTAGTACACTTCACTGCGTATCATCCGCCCTGATGCCAATCACTCCAACCAGGCGGTCTCCCCACGGGCACAACCCAACCACAGCAAAGGCCACCTGGCAGGATGACCATTGCCGGGAGTCCCAATGCCCCAGGGTGAAGGGCATCTACTCCTTGGCATATGTGGCAATTTAATGGCACAGGCATCGGCAGAGCGATCCCTGTATAGTCAGGGGGCTACAACCAACAGAGTACATGGCGGCCCCACCACAACAGACTGGCTACCATGCTGGACATCAGGTGCAAACAAGTCCATTATCATCATCAGTGCAGAAAACGATACTGCACAGTGGATGGATGAAAACACACTCAGGAGGGTGACCTCGCCCAACAGCTGGAGAATGAGCGGAAGTGCAGATCCACGTTGACAAATGATGTGAGAGATCTCAGCGCATAATGGACACGATGCACCATGTAAGGCACCCTTCACCAGTTGGTTTGCTCTTCAGGAAAATTTAGAATAATGGAGGTCAAACCCGACAGGGAACCATCACATAAAGGTCAAAATGTGTGAAACTCCTTTCAATCACCTCTTACAACAGCAGGAATACCTCAGGCCTATTCTAACCCCTGGACCCACATGGGCGGGGGGGGGGGGGGGGGGGGTACTATAAATTGAGAAGTGGTCATTTCTCATGCCATTGTTTCAGTGTTCCACTGTCTCAGCTTAAGAAACAAATTCTAAATTCTAAAACAATATTTACAACAACAATATACAATGTTACATTTTTAGTAATACACAAATAAATAGAAAAGTAGGCATCAATATTTGTCTACTTACTAGACATTGGAACAGGAACAACTGGAGCAAGTTTAAGGGAAACACAAATTAAAAACATGGATGAAATATTAACTTTCGGAATTTTTCAAAAATTCTTTATCAGGAAAAATGGAAAATGAAAGAAATATTAAAAATAAATCTGGAGAAACAAGATTCTGTAGAGAATTTTAAAGTAATAATTTCTATTTCTTATCATTTCGTTTGTTCTGATGATTCACCACCATTACCGGCATCATCATCATATTATACAGACTGAACCTTGTTACTGTAACCAGTTTCAAAAATGTGAAATGCTATAGACTGAGTAGTGCGTGCATGCACACGCGTGGCGAGCACACTTCTTCCTATTGCAAGTGGTCACACTTCTTCTGTGCCAAAGAAAGTTAGTATCAGATGCAACTCATTTCACACACCAAAGGTACAGATATCATGCTTTTACAACACTGTCACATTATATAACGTATATTGTCATGTGAGCACATACATACTTGCAAAACCTCCTGCAGCGACATTTTCTGTGATGCAACCAACTCTGATAACACTCCTGCAAGTACTCTAGGTTTTGAATCCATCAGAACAACAGACAACTCTGAAAATGTTGTTAACTGGTCATTCCTTCTGCTGTAGAAATAAAAATATATACATTAAGAAAAATAAGTTCATAGGTGAATTTCTTTGACTTCAAAAAGTACAGACACAGTACAACCCCATTAATGAACTAGGTATATAAATAAGTTTTGACATTATTTTTTTCCTCTAAAAAAATGGGAAAAAGACTCCAAGGACCGGTCAAGAAAATAGAATTTTATAGGTATTTCATTTAAATTTCATACCTACTGTACACAGAATCGTGCTTGCTCGTAGACTTCACTGGTGTAGTTGTCTCAAACAGAAGCACACTATTTTCAAAAAGTATAGCTGAAAGTTGGTTTGGTTCAAAAGAGCTTAAGACAGCATTTGCTTGTTCTGGTGATCCCTTCTGGATGCATAACAAAACTAATGCTAATGCGTCACTTGACTTGGGCACTGGTCTGAAAACAGAAGCAAAGTCTCTATATAAGTAAGGCTTTAGTGACTTCTAAAGAAAACAAAACTTTTAATACTTATTATAGATGTTATAGATAGTAACTCAAAAGCATGGCGAAAGAGAAATAATTCTCAATTTTTTAAGAGAATAAACATAAAGTGAAACAAGCCTCACAAAAAGTTCTTTCATTCATAAAAAGTATATATAATGCATTTTTCACCTTAAAGTCAAACGATATCACAATGCAAATGATAATCATTATTGATTTTTCCCAGTCCCACATTTCTTTGTGTAGTGAAATTGGATGACCCATCTGGTCACATAGGCAATAGCCTTGCTGCAGTGGATATACTGGTTCCTGTGAGGTCACCGAAGTTAAGTGCTGTCGGGCATGGTCGGCACTTGGATGGGTGACCATCCAGGCCGCCATGCACTGTTGCCATTTTTCGGGGTGCACTCAGCCTCGCGATGCCAATTGAGGAGCTACTCGACCGAATAGTAGTGGCTTTGGTCAAGAATACCATCATAACGACCGGGAGAGCGGTGTGATGACTCCACGCCCCTCCTATCCGCATCCTTCACTGAGGATGACACAGCAGTCGGATGGCCCCAGTAGGCCACTCATGGCCTGAAGACAGAGTGCTTTTTATCTGGTCACATAATGTGTAACCATGGTAGTAGTTTCTCTGTGAATACCAATAAGTTAACCTTCATGCATGTCATCCTGGGACTGCTGAATGTAAAAATAAAAGACAAGACAATGTCACACCTGCACCAATGCTTACCTGAGAATCCATGCACAGCTTTTGTGAATGATTTCATAGTTTGTCAGCAATGGGTACCATTTAAATAATGTTATCTTTAAAAGTGATTACAGATGTGTCATATCAATTTTTATTTTAAACGATATTTTTGATTATAATTGCAGGATAGAATATAATATGATGTATATGAGAATATAATATGATGTCTATGAGGAGAACCCACTACTAACAAAACAGAGAAGACAATGAGCAGGACAGAGGTATGTAGTAAAGATGGGAACTTGTTTAGCTTTTGGACAATACTGGCCGTCAGTCAGCAGTAGCAGCAGGTGTGTGTTTGTGTGTGTGTGAGAGAGAGAGAGAGAGAGAGAGAGAGAGAGAGAGAGAGACTTGTATGAG
This sequence comes from Schistocerca piceifrons, assembly GCF_021461385.2. Classification (NCBI taxonomy): domain Eukaryota; kingdom Metazoa; phylum Arthropoda; class Insecta; order Orthoptera; family Acrididae; genus Schistocerca; species Schistocerca piceifrons. Next base: position 707,018,461 of record NC_060149.1, read on the forward strand.
TGAAAGAGAGACTTGTACCATGGATATGTTAAAATCTGGAATTACACACTGATACGCTAAAACATTATGACCACTGCCCTCCATTGTATGCCCCTTGGTGGCTTTGCAGGCACGGATGAGAGATCACCCTAGCAAAGATGTGTGCTGCAAATGGGGAAATCCATTGAGATGACAAAGGGCAGATTATTATTACACGGATTCTGTGAATGAGTATCTCAAAAATGACAAAGCTGGTTGGATATTCACATGCTACTGTTGTGAGCATCTACGGAAAGAGGCAGAAGGACAGTGAAGCTACCATTAGGCGCTAAATGGTTGGATGCCCACAAATCTTCACAGAATGTGGGGTTCGGTGGCTTGTCTGCTTTGTAAAGTAGGATAGATTGTACTCTGTGGCATCTCTGCCAAAAAAGCACAATGCTGGTGCATGCAGAAGTGTTTCGGAGCACACTGTTCATCGTACATTGTTGAGCATGAAGCTCTGCAGCAGACCATCCCTACATATTCACATGTTGACCAAACAACACAGCCAATTATCTGATATTGCAGTGGGCATAGGACCATCGGGATTTGACTGTCGATCAATGGAAATGTGTCGGCTCTTTGGCTGAATCAAATTTTTGCTACATGAAGTCAATGGTTGTCTCCACAGACACTGTCATCGAGGTGAACAGTGGGTCGAAATGTGCAGCGCGCCACGGATGCAGACTGGTGAAAGCAGTGTTATGCTATGGGAGACATTCTCCTGCACTTGCATGGGACCTTGGTAGTAATCAATGACACACTGACAGCTGCGAACTACATGCATCCCTTCATGCTTGATGTCTTCCCCAACAGCAATGTCATCTTTTAGCACTATAATTGTCTGTGTCTCAGGGCCATAACTGTGCTACAGATGTACTTGCTGCTGGCCACATTGACTGCTGTGCCACTATTGGTAATCTGGCTACCTACTCACTACGTGGTTGCAGTTGGGCTAATACGTTTAGCCAAGTTAGCTGCATGGCCTGCTTTGCCCTTTGCTGAATATTATCGGGAGTGCATAGTGGTGATTCTGTCTGCCATTTAGTATCTGGGCAATGCTGATACAACATAAATACTGTGAGTGCCTAAGTTATTTTGACACTGAAAATTTCTGATTCTGAGCTACTACTGATAAATTACAGTACAAACTCACGGAGTCAGTACAGCTGTTTTGCCCAAGAATTATATTTTTCCAGTAGTTTTCAACACAATTTTAGTAGCCTATGAGGAAAATGATAAGTATCTTTAGATTCACCTGAATAGTTTCCTAAGCTACTTTTTCTTAATGCCTGCACTTCTCCATGTATTCCTTACTTCACCAACTCAAGAAAGAATGAAACAATCCGTAGCTTACTTGAAAGTGTTAGTGTATATCAAATTTCATATCACACTCCTTATATGTGAAAGGGAATGCCAATCATCTATCATATTTCTTTAATATATTAACAGTTACTGTGTAAACAGTTAGAGCTAAGCTCACCATGAAAACATTAGTCACCCCTCGAGAAATCATTTTAAGCATAATTTAACACTGTGTAATTCCACTCCTGGACTTTATAACCACCTGGATTCAGTTAGGAAGCGAGTCCAGAAGGTTGTGCACATATACTGTACCCAGGTTAAGCCACTCACTGAGGATTTGATCGCGCAATGCCATCAAATTGCGTGGATACTGATGTCAGTATTTTACCTGCTGTTCTAACATTTCCCACAAATTTTCTACGGGGTTCCAGTCAGGTGATTCTGTAGGCCAATTGAGATGTAATAGGGTGAGGGAGTGCTCAGAAAACCAGTCACATATTCTTCCAGCTTGATGACGTCTGCTGTTGTCGTCTTAAAAAATAGGGGTATCAATAGCAAACTCATCATATTGACTGAAAGGCAACAGCTAATCATTCATAATGTTTAAATAAACTTGTTGGTTCATGTTACTGATCACCTCAGCAAACAGGCCCAATTAACGATAAGAAAAACATCTGAATATAGGCAAAACATGATTCGTCACACCAAATTATGTTCCAAACGTCAGCTACTGTCCATGTTTTTGTTTTCTAGCCCACTGAAGATGCACAGCTTTATCAACCTGTGTGAGTGATGGCCTCTTGCAAGGTGACCAACTCCAAATGTTCACTGCATACAGTTCCCATCGCATGTTCTCTCACTAACAAATGGGGATGGACCTTCATTCATTGCCTGCAGCAATTCCTATTAGGTTTGGAAGTAGTTTTGATTCACAGCCTGTGAAACACGTCACTATTCTGATAATGTGTTTTGCGTTACCCCACGGCTTGTAGATATGTTGAACAGTCCACCACAAAACACCAACAAATCCAGCAACTTCACATACCATATGGCCATGGGCACAACCAAACATGATTGCCCCTTTTTGCCACTCTGTGGGCTCCTTACATTTACCCATGTCCACTTGAAACATACAAGACGTGTGAGCAAAGTAATGAGACTGACAACAATGCAAGCAATCTGGCAATGCTGTGTTGTTCTACTTGTGCAGACTGGGGGTATTCATTCCTTCCAGATGCTCAGTCCAAGTTTCGGCTTGGTGCAGCCATCACGTGATTTTTGAGAGCACCATCTGTGAAGTTGTTTTTTTGTTGTTTGTTATGAAAATGGAACGGCAGACCTGAGAGCAATGTTAGGCCATCAAATTTTATGTTAAGCTTAGGAATCTACAAGCTATGGGGAACATTCTTCATTAAGAGCACAAGCTTTTTGTAGCCACAAATCATTTTTGGAGAACTGAGAACACCTTGAAGATGAACCTTGCTCAGGGAGACCTTCCACTTCAAAAACCAATGAAAATGTGTGCAAGCTCTTGTGACATTAGACTGAATTTGTCAACCAAACTGTTTTACAAAGATGTCACTGAAAGACTCATGAAAAATGTGAATTGAGTGAGACTGGACACTGCAGACAAGTGGCTGCTGTAGCATGGCAATGCCCCATGTAACACGGCCACTTTCATCTTGGAATTTTTGACCTCCAAAGGCATCCTTGTTGCTCCACAGCTCCCTAGTCACCTGATCTGAGTCCTTGTGACTTTTTTCTTTTCCCAAAATTGAGGAATGTCCTAGGAAAACATCATTTTGGGACTCTGGGGAACATTTGAAAGAATGTGACCCACATGTTAAAGGCCCTAATAGTTGAAGTCTTTCAGCACTGCTACCAAGACTCAGAATGACAACTCCAAAGTGTATAGCTGCCAAAGGGAACTACTTTGAAGGACATAATATTGTTGTTTGAAATAAATAAATAAAAGCTTTGGTAGATAAAAACTCAGTCTCATTACTTTTCTCACACACCTTGTAAATGTCTCAGTGATCACTACTTCCTTATTCTCACGTAGAGGCACTGCAAGCATGGTAGAGCATGTGACTCAAACACTCCACCGTCTGTAAAAGCTTATCTATGCGTGTGCCTGTGGTGACTAATATTTTATGTATTTTATGTGGTGGGTTTATTTTGTTCCTCTTCGTTGAACCCGTTTAGTAATTTCATGTACAATATGTCACTTAGACTGTAACAAAACCAAATGTGTAGTCATAGTTGGACAGATTGTCAACCTGCAATAAGTATGCTGCGTAAACAGTGTAAGTGTGGGACGGATTTTGCACGATATGTATTAGCGAATCAAAGTGATGCTTTATTTTTTAATCTATTATTGTGGACTGGAAACGATTGACTGTGTGCAATGGTGTTTCTTTAGTGCAGCAATGCCTAATGTTTTGTACATAAATTATGAAATAAACACTACAGGATTTGAAATGTTCAATCATTACTGTTCATCTGTGCCAGGTCCCTAGGCAATCTTTAAAACAAAATAATGAATGTTTCTGAATACCTTTCATTGCTGTCCAAATAACAGTTGCACATTGGAAATAGACAATTATGTACAATTTTGTTTAATTGACATAATATACACTCATTTTATAATTGCAGTGCTTCACATAAACAGGTGTAAAAGCATCTGAAGTTTGTGAAATCTGCGTGTCTGTCACATCAATAATGCAACTGGACAGTAGTTTCAAAGTCAGGAATCTAAATGGTCAGATACTTTTACACCTGTATAAAATTTGCATCCTCTATTTTGATCCAGCCTTTGACAGGCACTTGCAAAATTAAAAACATATACTACCTGGCAAAAAATTGAAGCACCCCCACGATATGGCCAGATCTCAAAGTAAGTTGACACACATACATACCATCGGTGGCTACGTAAATGATTAAGAGTTGCAATTCTGTGTGACAAGTAGAATGGCCATCAGACTGTATTAGTGTTGTTCGTGGTTAATGTTGGTACCAGGCCTGGTAAAGTATGTAAGGAGTGTGAACAGTTCCAGATGTTCAGTGATCACTGTGAAGGGCATGGAGATGCCACGTACTCACATGAGGCAGTGTTATCAGCACCTGACAGAGTTTGGAAGGGACCTCATTGTGGGTCACCCTTTGGCCAGCTCATCGAATCATACAATATCCAGATGTTTGGGGTATTTGAATGTGATGGTGGCCCAATGTTGAACTGAATGGGAACATGAGTATAGGGCACAGTCATTATCAAGGTTATGGTTGACTACATCTGGCCACTGTATATCCACCAAGAACATTGTAACCCCATCACATCTAAACCCGCGATTAGAGAACACACAATGGGCTCCCTGCAACATTCTGTGTCATCCTGCACCATTGGTTGGAGTCGAGCAGCACATGGACAAGGGAATCATCACTGCATGTGTAGGATGCCATTAACACCACAACACAAACGACTGCATCTGGTGTGGTGCAGTAACCAGGTAGCATGGTTGGCTGATGACTGGCATCACATTGTGTTCAGGTTGCATTAACCTGTGTAACCATTGTCAGTGAGTATGGCAGCAATCTGCGAAGAGGTCCCATTCTTCCAATGTTTTGGAGAGGCACAGCAGTGTTACTCCGTGTCATGGTGTGGAGCCATAGGGTATGACTTCAGTTCACAGCTGGCAGCACAATGGTATGTCAAAGACATTCTGCATCCTCATTTGTTACCTCCAATGCAACAGTACCATGGTGCCATTTTTCAACAGGACAATGGATGTCCACACATGATATGTGTCTCTATGAACTGTCTGCATGACGTTGAGGTACTCCCATGGCCAGATAGATCCCCATATTTGTACCTGACAGAGCTTGTGGGGGAACAGTTCAAACATTAATTCTGTGCCAGTGACCATATCCAGGATATCAGGGACCAGTTACAACAGTTGTGGGCTACACATGATATGTGTCTCTACGAACTGTCTGCATGACGTTGAGGTACTCCCATGGCCAGATAGATCCCCATATCTGTCCCTGACAGAACTTGCGTGGGAGTAGCTCAAGTATTAATTCTGTGCCAGTGACCACATCCAGGATATCAGGGACCAGTTACAACAGTTGTGGGCTAGCATGCATCAGGTTTTAGCTGCATAGCACAGACAACTGGTGAGTACACCTATTTTACCCACATGCTGGAAACAGAAGCACTATTATTATAAAGAGTTAGGAAATACAAAGATAAAATACAAAGTATACATGTCAAGCTAACTTATTAATTTTTTTCTTCCTTAAAGGGAGGTGCCATGTGTGCAACAACCTGCAAGCACTGGAATCTGGTAATGCCCTTTCTGGTTGCCCACGTGAGTTACTTTTGATAGGAGGAAACCATTACCATCAGTGCTCTACGAAAGATGCTAGAGATCATTAGAGCTTTCTACAGAAGGAAGTGGCACACTACCGGAGTCAGAAATAGCTACCTTTCCTTGTAGTGAGGGTGCTGTTTCCAATTAACACAAGCACTCCGTCTTCAGGCCACAAGTGGCCCACCGGGAACATCCGACCGCCGTGTCATCCTCAGTTAAGGATGCGGATAGGAGGGGCGTGTGGTCAGCACTCCGCTCTCCCAGTCATTACGATGGTTTTCTATGACCAGAGCCGCTACTATTCGAGCGAGTAGCTCCTCCATTGGCATATCGAGGCTGAGTGCACCCCAAAAAATGGCAACAGCGCATGGCGGCTGGATGGTCACCCATCCAAGTATCGGCCACGACCGACAGCGCTTAACTTCGATGATCTCACGGGAAACAGTGTATCCACTGCGGCAAGGCCCTTGCCTTCCAATTAACATGCAAGTGGAGAAATGTTTGCTTCTCTTCTTTAATCCTATAAAAATTTGTATGGCACAATTGTATCCATCTTTATCATAGTTTCCTCCCCCTTCCCTCTCCCCAAAAGAGCATACACACAAACACAAATTAAATTAGTAAATATAATAAAAGATACCTTTTTGGAAGGATTTACCTTTACTTGTACACACACACACACACACATACACATACACACACACACACACACACACACACACACACACGAGAGAGAGAGAGAGAGAGAGAGAGAGAGAGAGAGAGAGAGAGAGAGAGAGAGAGAAAGCTATGTGCAATACAAAGATTTGGCTTAAATCAAACTACCTGACAGATAGCTGTTTTTTCATTACATTCAGAACCCTGTCAGTAGCATACTCTCTCAACAGAGCAGAATGAAGGACAAGTGTAGAAACTTCAGATGGACTATACTTCTCAAACAGATCCAGTAAAGTATTTGTAAAATCTAGGATGGATGGATTAAATGAGCTGTCTGAATTATGATGCATGAATAATAAACTGGTCTTCAAATATTTCATCAATGCTTTCAGCTGAAAAAAAAAAAAGAAAAGATGACTGTTACAAAATACAGTAATTGAAATTTTACACATAAACAACGGCTATGTATCATACATGTCCACACTTTATACAACATTCATTTATTTATGATCTGCCAGTAATCTGTCATATAACTATCCTTTTTGTGGGAAGTTTGAGAGGAGGCCAGATTGGGGGGGGGGGATGTAATATCCCATCAATCGAATCTTTTGAGCATTTTTTCACAAAGCCTTAAACTATCATAGAAAGCAGCATTATGGAATAGTCCTTTAGCGACTGAAACCTTCCATAAAAATGATTATAAGTGCCAGGATGATTATTATTATTATTATTATTATTATTATAAATGACTATAGGAAACTGCAGGTCTATTGTTATTAGGCTTTTGCCAACAAGACATGCTGAATTACTTCATACTGCATCAATTACAAACTAACATTCAATAGCTGTTTGGCCCCTGCATTTTAGCAATTATTATTAGTCAGATAAGTTCACCTCTGCCAAAGATGTGTGTTTTGCTCACTTATATTGAAGTAATTCTGCATGTGGCTCAATACCATAAAATGTTGTGTATTACTTATCTACTTGCACCCTGTTTAACAGCATATTACATTACACAGCTGATTTATTCCAGCTCATTATTAGAATGTAAGAATTTGAATGTCAGTTGATGCATCCTCAATTTACTTCCACCTTTTGTCATATTTTGCGTGTATCTCTGACACAGGGACTTAAGTGGCTTTTCTCATAATCAAAATCACATGGATACAGATGTAGATGCTGGTAATCAAATAGTGCTTCCAAGGAAACATCATCATCATATTTTATGGAGAAAAAAGTACACTTGCAAGATATCAGCCTCAGAAATCGATCCCATGTAAAAATTTGGGCCATAATTCTGATAGAATGCAGTTATGACCTTCTGGATGTGCATCTTTTAAACACGTGCAAATGCCAGTTGTCACTCATTCTGTCACACTGCAGCTGATATCTTGCAAGTGTGCTTTTCAATGCAACCCTCACTCATGCTCTCTCTCTCTCTCTCTCTCTCTCTCGTGTGTGTGTGTGTGTGTGTGTGTGTGTGTGTGTGTGTGTGTGTGTAATGGGCACCTGCAGGCTCACTCAAAAACAATATACATTTGGATCCTGTACTACAATTTTCAATTTCTTGTTCACATGCCTACCCCTAACTTGTTTCTCATGTACATTGAGTGTTTGTCTTTACTCATCCCATTGTTTGTATTTGGCAAAGGACTTTCTATTAGTGTATTAATTTTTCTCAACATCATACAGGGTGATTCAAAAAGAATACCACAACTTTAGGAATTTAAAACTCTGCAACGACAAAAGGCAGAGCTAAGCACTATCTGTCGACGAATTAAGGGAGCTATAAAGTTTCATTTAGTTGTACATTTGTTCGCTTGAGGCGCTGTTGACTAGGCGTCAGCGTCACCTTTCTTCGAAGGTGCTACTGTAACTGGTACAGTATCTGGAGATGTTAGAGAATTGGCTGTTCCCTCAGCTCGAACAAGAAGCACAACAATTCATATTTCAGCAGGATGGAGCGCCACCACATTGGCACTTATCTGTCCGTAACTACCTAAACGTCAACTACCCGAAGCGATGGATCGGCCGCCAGGCAGCCCGTGACAGAGCACTTCATCACTGGCCTCCAAGAAGCCCTGATCTTACCCCCTGCGATTTTTTCTTATGGGGGTATGTTAAGGATATGGTGTTTCGACCACCTCTCCCAGCCACCATTGATGATTTGAAACGAGAAATATCAGCAGCTATCCAAACTGTTACGCCTGACACGCTACAGAGAGTGTGGAACGAGTTGGAGTATCGGGTTGATATTGCTCGAGTGTCTGGAGGGGGCCATATTGAACATCTCTGAACTTGTTTTTGAGTGAAAAAAAAAAAACCTTTTTAAATACTCTTTGTAATGATGTATAATATAACAGAAGGTTATATTATGTTTCTTTCATTACATACACATTTTTAAAGTTGTGGTATTCTTTTTGAATCACCCTGTATAACTCCAAATCATGTGCAGAACCTGAACAACATATGGTCAGTGACAAATGTAACTTTATGTTTTAAATGTGTAGATTATTTCTTTCCTCATCCTCTGGCATAACCTCACACTAGTTTCTCTCTCTCTCTCTCTCTCTCTCTCTGCATTTAAATTCTGGAAAAGAAATCCTTGCTTTCGGAGGGGCAAGGCCAAACACTCAGTATTTACTTCCAAGTATTCCCATTTGGTCTATAACAACAACACTTATTAATAATAGTTGTCTGTTACAACTACACTGGTCAGAGGTTTAGATGACATAGCACACATTATGTAAAATTAGTATGTAACATGATTCCCTTTCCTGTGTCTCTTTGTATGGTGTGTTGTTAATGGGTCTAGGTGCCAGAAGGATACTTATCATCACACCTAAAAATGATGATCATCCTATCCACAATCCTTTCCACCCAATCCAATGTAGTATTCCGCCACTCACCTAATCTACAAAATAATCCAATCCATCCTTATACCACACCTACTCCCACCCCTGGCCACACTGACATTGTGGAAGACATGGTAAAAGACCAATCTTTCTCATCCACACAACACATCCCATTCCAGTCAAGCAAGAGGCACATACTGCCCATGAGGTCCTACTTTTGACAGCAGCTGTCATATAACAGCTCTGCCGTAAATTTTGCATATGACTTATGAAGGCATGACCACCAACTGGCTGTCCAGTCAAATAAATGGCCACCAACAAACCGTAGCCAGAAGCACAGTTAGCTAATAAGTGGCAGAACACAGTGCTAAGCAACATAAATGGGAACTTCAATAGATTCTTCACATCCTGTACCATCTGATTTCCCCCCACCCCTGCCCCCACAAACCAAATACCAGCTTCTTACAACTATGTGCTGGAAAATCCTCCTGCTCCAATCTCTGCTAGTTCATAGTTGGTACCCACCTTCAAACCTGTGCTCATGCATTTCACTTTACTCACTCTACACTCATGCTCTCCTCTTCGCAGTCCCTCTCCCCCTTCTAATACAAACCTATACTTCCTTCTGTGTTGTGCAAAACTCCATTTGCTCAAATAGGTGTGCTCACAGGTGCCACACTCCTATCTCGACCCCTTCTTGCCTCTCCCTCTCAGCTATGAACCACCCTTCTCTCCACCCCTCACTCCCGTCCTGCATCCTTTCTCCTCTCACCAACTCCACCACACACAACCCCTCACAGCACGTGAGCTGCGGTTCTGGTACAATTTAGTAGGCCAGGACAATTTAACTCTCTCTCTCTCTCTCTCTCTCTCTCTCTCTCTCTCTCTCTCTCTGTGTGTGTGTGTGTGTGTGTGTGTGTGTGTGTGTGTGTGGATGGGGGGTTGTCAAAATAGTAGTATGTGATGGATAATGTCTTCATAAAAGTACAAGTTAACAACCTATCCATGGCATCTGATAAAGTTAATGAACACATTATATCCAAGAAATTAGATTTCTATATAATATGGGAACAAGTTGAAAAGTTCCCAGCCTGGCATAGAGATGGCATTAATATCAACATTTTGGTTTTGTTTCCATGGTTCACACAGTGACTGTCAACATGATCTGGGAATGTGCTCTCTTTATACAGCTTCATAAATAAGTTGTTGTGTGTACAATTTGATCAAATGGATAAACCAGAACATCACACTAATTAAATATTCATTCTTTTGAGCAGTGTATTACCTAAGGATATACATCCAATGTTACTGAAGGTTTATAAGAATTCTGTTTCCACTAGGTGTGATTAAAAGATGACATCACAGCAATCCAGAAGTGTGTCGCTAAATTTCATACTGGCAGGTTCCATAAACATGAGTGTGTTACAGAAATGCTCTGTGAACTCAAATGGGAATCCCTGGTGGCTGGAAGAAATTCCTTCTATAAAACACTTTTGAGAAATTTTAGAGAACCAACATTTTCAACAGATTGCAGAACAATTCCGCTGCCACCAACATACATCTCATGCACATACAATGAAGAAAAGATAAGAGAAATCAGCACTTGTACAGCAGCATGTGGTCAGTCATTTTTCCCACACACTGTTTGTGAGATGAACCAGAAAGGGAATGATACAAGGCATCCTCCATCATGCATCCTGTAATGGCTTGTGAAACATGTGTGTAGATGTAGATAATCATCAATTATGAGAAGGTGGGCTGTGATCAACTGTGGTCAAACTTCCCTGGAAGATTATCCATGTGAAGGATACCCCAAAACTGCAATCATAGATGAAAATTCTGAAAAAATGCACAGTATGATAGTCAACTGTTGACGATTAAACATGTATGATGTTATATGAATATAAGAAGAAAGAGTATGGCACATTTTACTAGAAAAAATAACTATGAGAAAATTTGCTGAAAATTCATGCTACATGACCAAAAGTACCTGAGAGAATGAATTTCTCAGAATGGTTTGGACTGCTTTAAAAATAATGCAACTGTTTTTGTGTGACCACAGTCTTAACTGAAACACTTTTCTACAAACAAAGATTATTATATGTGATGCTTCATGGTTAAAAAAACTTGGCAGTTTCTGTGGCTCCAGCAGTCAGTATAGAGGATGTGACTGAAGAAAGGAGACCATCAGTCCTACCTATTTATTCACATTTGTTGATATGGAAAACCTGCACAGAGATACTTTCTAATCCAGTTGCATGGAACAGTTGCAGGAAGAATTGCTACCAGATAGCCTGGGGTAATTGAAGCACACGCTTCTGTCGCTAACATTCCCTATAGTAGCTTTCTACATAACGTTTGACAGATTGCTGCAGTCCGGGCCAATGATATCTGTTTATAATTCAATCAAGGCTCTTCACAAATCTCAGATGACCTGATGCCAAAGCATTGTGAAAATACTTCAGTATGGTTAATCATAAATGAGCTCAGATGACCAGCAACCATTTCCCAACCAGTCCAAAACATTTAGAGACTGAATAAAAAATAAAAAATAAATAAATAAAAAATAGAGAAAATCTAAGATTGTTAAGACTGTGGTTTTAATGGTTCAGGTATTCTACATAGTCTCCCCTCACTTGAGTACAATGCACAAAACATTCATAAAACAATTTGAAACTGTCAGAAAAGCCTTCCTTTGGGATGTTATTTAACTTGCACATCACATTTGCTTCAATTTGATTATGTCATCAACAAGTTAGCCCTTCATGAGAATTTCTGCACTTTGTCACATCGTGGTGGGTTTGTATTGGTAACATCAAGTCTCATCACTCATCATGAGCTTTTCCACAACAGAAGTGTCCATGGTTTTCATTTCAATCACATCATGGCTGGCGTCTGTGTATCTCTGATTTTGTTCGTGAGCCAAGGTGTGTGGAGCAAAATTTGTACACATTCATCTCTTCTGAAAACATTCTAGGCATTGTCTTGAACACTTGATTCAGAGTTGTTGCTCCAGTGTGATATGCCACACCTGCATGTCGACTACTTAACACTGCCTGCTCACAACTGACTGGTCAAATGCACATCTGTTGTTAGTTCAAGCTGCCACTATACTGATGTTGCTTGTACATCAGGAATGAAATCAGTCTCAGAACTTTTTGGACAGGCAGTGTACACAGTGTACATTCCACTGACTCAGAATTCCTCTTATACAATGTGCCATCTATCATTCTGAATTCTTCTTTGACAGCTTCTTCCTTCTTTAATGCCTCCAATGGATTTGGCCAATGGGATTTAGCACCTTTGTGTTTGCATCCTTTTTTTATACTACTGTGATGTCGTATTCCTGAAGTTTCAGTGCCAATCTTGCCAAACGTACTGATGGATCCTACAGTTTTGTCAACTTACATACAAATAATGGTCAGACAGAACAGTGTTTGCCATATAATACGGATCAGAACTTGCTGATTGCCTAAAACAACAACTAGGCACTCTTTCTCAGTTTTAGAGTACTTACAGTACACTGGAGGCATCAGCAATCACTCTTTCAGTGCCTTCCTGAATTTTCATGTGTCCCATAATCACTATTATCATTGTGTAGTTCCATTTCAGCAATATTGTCAAAAAAGAGAGGAGCCATGAAGGTGGCATCTGCCCCCTCCTTAAGGATGCAGACAGATCTTTCTTGCTCCTTATTCCAAGAAAATCTGGTGTCAAGCTACATCTGTGTTTGTACTGGCCATGCCTTGCAAATGAAATCCTTTATGAAGTCTATGTAGTAGCATAGACGGACAGCGGCCAATTGCACTGACGTTTTCAAAACAAGTGACGTCACGCCGCGGCGTGGGAGTGCGCGGACACGGAATTTAGTGGCAGTCAGTAGCGAGCCAGTGGGTGTGTTGGACCTTCCATTGAGCTACGGACCCCCTTGAAGACGTCTCCCGCAGTCGGAGACGAAACATTGGGAATCGACACAGAATTCATCAACCGACCACGGCATAACAGCCCGGATAATTATAATGGACATGATATTTCCGGCTGTGAAAGTCTACATTTTAGTAATCCAAGCATACATACAGAATGAGAAGAAATGGTAAACAAAGGTCTTAAAAGTCTCATTGGTTACCTGTGAATGGTTTCACTGTCAATTTTAAAAAGACACAACATGTTCAGTTCTGCACATCTAACGGTACTATACCAATGATAAGTGTAACACATAGTGAGGAAACAATAAATAGTCTGTAAACTTAAAAAATCTTAGATGTCCATATTGATGACAATTTAAATTGGAAAAAGTACATTTTGGTACTCCTAAAACAACTTAGTTCAGCCACATTTGCACTTGGAATCATTACAAGTCTTGCAGAGAGAGAAATCAGTAAGTTGATGCATTTTGCATATTTTGATTCAATAATGTCATATAGAGAATGTTGTGGGAAACTCCATCTTTAAGAAAGAAAGTCTACATTGCTCCAAAATGTGCTGTAAGAATAATATGTGATGCTGATCTATGATCATCTTGCAGACATTGTGCATCCTGACTACTGCTTCACAGTACAGGGTTATTACAAATGATTCAAGCGATTTCACAGCTCTATAATAACTTTATTATTTGAGATATTTTCACAATGCTTTGCACACACATACAAAAACTCAAAAAGTTCTTTTAGGCATTCACAAATGTTCGATACATGCCCCTTTAGTGATTCGGCAGACATCAAGCCGATAATCAAGTTCCTCCCACACTCGGCGCAGCATGTCCCCATCAATGAGTTTGAAAGCATCGTTGATGCGAGCTCGCAGTTCTGGCACGTTTCTTGGTAGAGGAGGTTTAAACACTGAATCTTTCACATAACCCCACAGAAAGAAATCGCATGGGGTTAAGTCGGGAGAGCGTGGAGGCCATGACATGAATCGCTGATCATGATCTCCACCACGACCGATCCGTCGGTTTTCCAATCTCCTGTTTAAGAAATGCTGAACATCATGATGGAAGTGCAGTGGAGCACCATCCTGTTGAAAGATGAAGTCGGCGCTGTCGGTCTCCAGTTGAAGCATGAGCAAATTTTCCAGCATGTCCGGATACACATGTCCTGTAACGTTTTTTTCGCAGAAGAAAAAGGCGCCGTAAACTTTAAACCGTGAGATTGCACAAAACACGTTAACTTTTGGTGAATTGCGAATTTGCTGCACGAATGCATGAGGATTCTCTACCGCCCAGATTCGCACATTGTGACTGTTCACATCACCATTGAGAAAAAATGTTGCTTCATCACTGAAAACAAGTTTCGCGCTGAACGCATCCTCTTCCATGAGCTGTTGCAACCACGCCGAAAATTCAAAGCATTTGACTTTGTCATCGGGTGTCAGGGCTTGTAGCAATTGTAAACGGTAAGGCTTCTGCTTTAGCCTTTTCCGTAAGATTTTCCAAACCGTTGGCTGTGGTACGGTTAGCTCCCTGCTTGCTTTATTCGGCGACTTCCACGGGCTACGCGTGAAACTTGCCCACACGCGTTCAACCGTTTCTTCGCTCACTGCAGGCCGACCCATTGATTTCCCCTTACAGAGGCATCCAGAAGCTTTAAACTGTGCATACCATCGCCGAATGGAGTTAGCAGTTGGTGGATCTTTGTTGAACTTCGTCCTGAAGTGTCGTTGCACTGTTATGACTGACTGATGTGAGTGCATTTCAAGCACGACATACGCTTTCTCGGCTCCTGTCGCCATTTTGTCTCACTGCACTCTCGAGCGTTCTGGCGGCAGAAACCTGAAGTGCGGCTTCAGCCGAACAAAACTTTATGAGTTTTTCTATGTATCTGTAGTGTGTCGTGACCATATGTCAATGAATGGAGCTACAGTGAATTTATGAACTCGCTTCAATCATTTGTAATAGCCCTGTATATTTATTCCCTCATGAAGTCTGTTGCAAATAATCTACTACAGTTCAAAAGGTATAATGATGTACATAATTATAAAACTAGAAGGAAAAATTACACACATTAAGGTTGTCTTTGGCACAAAAATGGGTGCACAATGCTGCAACTAAAATTTTTGATTACTTATCCAGTAATATAAAATCTCTGTCAGACAGCAAAGTAAAATTTGAAAGCAAACTGAGAAAGATTCTCCTTAATAACTCCTTCTGTTCTATAGAAGAATTTCCATTATTGTAGTGTGTCAATGATGGTGGGTAGGAATTATTAACTCACATCTGTATATCTTTTTTCTTAAAAAAGAGGACACGTTAGAAATGTTCAGCATGTAACCAAATGTCCCAATTAATTTGTGATGCAAATAATGACTCAGTCCACATCCTAACGATTTGTTGTGTAAAATGATCCATGGAACATGAAAATAACTGACTAACTTTCAATATACCCTTTTAAAGTGCATTGCCTCAATGTGCTAGCACCACTTAGTCAAGTGATGACATCCTTCAAAAAAAGCACTTAATACGATACCTTCTGCCACACCGTTCATTACGTGTGAAATTTCATCAGCTTCCATCACATTCAGGTTCACTGTGTGACTGGCATTAAGCTCTGTCCTTCCATTGCAATAAAGGATTTGCAGACCAGCTGCTAGTTGGCACCAAATGTTTTCTTGATTTCTGCCTGTAATTTTCCCATCTCATGAGCTGTTCCCTGTTGTTATCAGACCACAGTTGGGCTGCACTGTCCAAGAAAAAGTAGGTGTTGGCAAGACACTTCATGTCATACACCTGTTGTATTTGGTGACATGGTAGAAATTCTTTAACCATTTCATCAAACCCTGACCAGTGTCTCCTGAAAACATTTATGGATACTTGACATGCATCTGAATCACTGATGCTTTCATATCCATTGATGCCTTTACAATACAGCCCACAGGGGGATATAATGTTTATGTTTGGGGTCCAGCTAGCAATGGCGATGACTTTTGCACAGTCATATTCAAATCATAGCAATGTTGATGTCAGTGATGACCTGGCTCCTTTTGCAAACTATGTGATGTTGAATCCAGGAACAAGTAACACTTATGAGAGGAATGTTGTCAAGAGAAACTAAAACATCACATTGAAAACACAGCTATAGATCACACAGAAAAGTATACATTCAGCTAAACTGCCTGCCTAAGCAGTGTGTTCCTTTTTATATATTTGTAAAATGTTCTAGTAAATCACAATATTTCTACATGAGTAAGTCCCAGAACCTTCCAGAAATTACAAATGCCAAATAATAAATAACCACAGATGGCAGAAACTGCACCAGTGACCTATACATCACCAGCCAACAACTATAAGCACTACACAAGGTGTACAGGAAAATACAGAGCATATGGTAATATAAACATGTTTTTGTAACAAATATGTGCAATTTCTGTTTGATTGACATATCACACATTAATATGATCTCTGGAGTATGTAACCAACTACATTAAAGAAAGGGGTGTGCAGCACAACATACATCTGAAAAACAGGCTTCCTCAGGACTGTGGTTATTTGTGACCAAACAGGTTTTCAAACACAAATTGGAGACTTTTCTCCTGGCAAACAATTTCTATTTGCCGTACGAATATTCAAACATATACTGGAAGCTTTTCTCCTGACAAATTAGTTTTATTCACTGTAGGAAGTCTTTAGTACAACTTAATTTTCTTATTGGACTGCAATTCAGTAAAATGAATTTCATATCAGCTTGATAGTGCTGTTATAAATGTAACTCACTAACATAAATCTAAATGTAGTTCAAACTGTTCATACAAAAAGTATATAGGTTTGTTTATTTGATGTGGGTGGTTTTCATTGGTTTCCCTAAATCAATCCGCGTTATCTGGAATGAGTTCCAATGGCTAACACATTATAAACAGAAAGTCTCAAAAAAGTAAATAATCATTTTTATTTCGATTTAAATGTGGTGGGACATGAATGTGGGTTTTCATAACTGATGGAAGAGAGATGAAAACTTTAGTGGCAGAATGGTGAAGAAGACTTAGATGCTCCAGATCTCTACATAAATCATTTTTAGATCTAGGTTGAAATTTTCACTCTGCAGCAAAGTGTGCACTGATAAGAAACTCCTGGTAGATTGGAACTGTGTGCCAGATTGAGACTTGAACTCGGGACCTTTGCCTTTCGTGAGCAAGTGCTCTATCAGTTGAGCTATCCAAGCATGACTCACAACCCGTCCTCACAACCTCACTTCCGTCGGTACTTCATCTCCTGCCTCCCAAACTTCACAGAAGTTCTCGTGTGACACTTGCAAGACTACCTACCACTCCCGGAAGAAAGGATATTGTGGAGACACGGATTAGCGACAGCCTGAGGGATGCTGCCAGAATGAAATTTTCACTCTGCACGCTGAGTGTGCTCTGATATGAAACTTACTGTCAGATTAAAACTGTATGCTGGAACTAGACTCGAACTTGGGCCCTTGTCTGCAATAGGCAAAAGTCCTGAGTTCGAGTCTCAGTCCAGCACACAGTTTTAATCTGCCAGAAAGTTTCATATTAGAGCACACTCCACAGCAGAGTGAAAATTTCGCTCTGGAAACAGTCCCCAAGCTGTAGCTAAACCATGTCTCTGCAATATCCTTTCTTCTAGGAGTGGTGGTGTATTCTCTGAAGTTTGAAAGGTAGCAGTCGAGGTGCTGGCAGAAGGGAAGTTGTGAGGACGGGTCATGAGTCATGTTTGGGTAGCACAGTTGGTAAAGACTTGCCCATGGGAAGCAAAGGTCCTGAGTTCGAGTCTTTGTCTGGCACACAGTTCTGATCTGAAGGGAAGTTACATTTCTAGATCTTGTGTTATGATCCGTGGTTTGCACTATTAGATGTAAAAAGAAAATAGTTATTAGAGACAAAGACCACCAAAGAAAATAAATTGAGATGTGATGGTTAATATTTGTAGCTTATGGAACACGTTTCTGCAAGAATATCTTGGATGACCTCCACCCACAATTCTAACTGCTCTCTTTTGTGTAACGAAGACTTTTTTGGCTAAAGGTTGATTACCCTAAAAATACACACATCAAAAAAAATTTTCCATCACCTCAGTTCCCAGAGCTGAAGATAGACGTTGACTGTGGATATTGTATCACAGACACAGTCCCTTTGACTGTTCAGAGATGTCACTAAACCTGCCCAAAGGTGTAAACAACCATGCATGAGCAGCACCTATTAGACGGAGGGGGTCCAACAGCTGATCAGTTCCAGTCATTCCACCAGGAAGGAGGTACATGGTTCGTGTTGTCTGTATTTCAACCATGCCTAGATGGTCAATACCACAGTTGGATCATGTCCGCATAGTTACTTTGTGCCAGGAAGGGCTCTCAACAAGGGAAGTGTCTAGGCGTCTTGAAGTGAACCAAAGGGATGTTGTTTGGACATGGAGGAGATACAGAGAGACAAGAACTGTTGATGACATGCCTCACTTAGGTCACCCAATGGCTAATACTGCAGTAGATGACCGCTACCTACAGATTATGGCTCAGAGGAACCCTGACAGCAACATCACCATTTTGAATAATGCTTTTCGTGCAGCCACAGGACGTTGTTTTATGACTCAAACTGTGTGCAATAGGCTGCATGATGCGCAACTTCACTCCCAGTGTCCATGGCAAGGTCCATCTTTGCAACCATGACACCATGCAGCACGGCACAGATGGGCACAACAACATGCCGAATGAGCTGCTCAGAATTGGCATCACGTTCTCCTCACCGATGAGTGTTGCATATGCCTTCAACCAGACAATCGTCAGAGACATGTTTGGAGGCAACCCGGTCAGGCTGAACGCCTTAGACACACTGTCCAGCGAGTGCAGCAAGGTGGAGGTTCCCTGCTGTTTTGGGGTGGCATTATGTGAGCCGACGTACGCCGCAGGTGGTCATAGAAGGTGACTTTATGATATGTGAATGCCATCCTGTGACCAACAGTGCAACCATATCAGCAGAATATTGGTAAGGCGTTCATCTTCATGGACGACAATTCGTGCCCCCATTTTGCACATCTTGTGAATGACTTCCTTCAGGATAACAACATCTCTCGACTAGAGAGGCCAGCATGTTCTCCAAACATGAACCCTACCAAACATGCCTGGGATACATTGAAAAGGGCTGTTTATGGACAAGGTGACCCACCAACCACTCTGAGGGATCTATGCCGAATCGCCGTTGAGGAGTGGAACAATCTGGCCCAACAGTACCTTGGTGAACTTGTGGATAGCATGCCATGACAAATACGGGAATGCATCAATGGAAGAGGATGTGCTACTGGGCATTAGAGGTACCGGCGTGTACAGCAATCTGGACCAATACCTCTGAAGGTCTCACTGTATGGTGGTACAACACGCAATGTGTGGTTTTCATGACCAATAAAAATGGCAAAAATGATATTTATGTCGATCTCTATTCAAATTTTCTGTACAGGTTCCGGAACTCTCAGAATCGAGGTGATGGAAAACTTTTTTTGATGAGTGTATTATACCATATGACACGACAGAGTGAAAACAGACAGAATAAGCAGCTCTGATAGCATTCATATCACTGACTGCGGTAACCAGACGCAGGGGTAAGTTGCCACACTGAGTCTTTTTTGATGGTCTAGAATATGCCCAGACCAATTTAACCTGCCATCAATCAGAATTCCCTGGAAATTACAAAATTCACAATGTAATATATATGGGTTATCATATTTCAAGTGGATTACTTCATTTTCTTGTCGAGATAGATGAAACTGCATATATTGAGTTTTTTCAGTATTTAGTGCTAACCAATTATACTTAAACCAGTGTAAGATGTCTACAAGTACAGCATTACATTTATTTTCTAGTGCACCCATTTTTCAGCTTTCAAACAGAATAGTAGTGTCATCAGCAAAAAAGCAAATTTGCTCTCAGTATTTGTACAAAGTGGGAGAGTGTTGATGAAGATAAAACATAGTACAGGCCCCAAAATGGATCATTGTGGTACTCAGCACTATCATGTGCCTTTGCTCAAACTGTAAAAAGCAGCCTTCCTTAAAATAATGTTGTAGTCTATGCAGTCAAAGGTCATTGATGAGTTGCAGAAAATTCTATATGTATGTTACACACCAGTTTCTCTAACATTTTTGAGAAGCAGCTTAGCAGAGATAATGGACAATGGTTTGATAAATTAGTTTTGTCACCCTTCTTAAAAAGTAATTCCACAATAGCAAACTTTAATCTCTCTGAAACACTGAAAGGAGTCATTGAAAATGTGACATAGGACTTCATATAGATCATTACAGCAGTGCTTTATAGCTTTGGATGATATGTTGTCAATAGCTGTGGTATTTTTGGTTTCTAAGATCTTGATTATATTTTCAGCTTCACTAATAGTGACTGGAGCCATACAAATTAGGTCATGTATGTTGTGATCAGCTCCTAATAAATTTACGGCCATATTTAACAAGTCCTTACAACTTTCACATTCTGCTGAAGTTAAGAAGTGATAGTGAAATACATAAGAAATTGTTACAGTATTATGTGATGCGCTATCACTCACTGACGAGTATGGTTGTCTTCTATGGAACTCAGTTTCTATGAGATCTTAAGTGACTTTAGAAGCCAATCCTGGAGTTGCAGATTTTTCCACATTTTGTTCTGGTGGGGACTGGCTGCATAGTGTCGCTGATCTTCAGGAGGCTCCATTGTTTTCTAGCATTGTGCTTGTCAGTTTCTATTTTCCACCTCAATTGCTCAACATGCTTAATACCTTCCCAGACACTGCAATGCCATACTGAATGGCTAAGTGCAGTATTTTTCCAGTTATCAGTTTCAATTTGACATCTTTTCATGTTGTCCTTAAGTAAATCTTTGTATCTTTTCTGTGGACTTCCTAGTTTTCTTTGACAATCCTTTACCTGGGAATCCATAATTTGTTTTGGAAGACGGGATTCAGGCATACAAACAATGTGGCCCATCCACAGACTTGATGCTTGATGATCATGGCTTCAATGCTCATAGAGTTTGCTTCTTCCAGAACACTGATGTTAGTGCGCTAATCTTGCCATTTCACCCTTACGATTTTTCTCAGACAGTGATGATGGTACTTTATCAGACATTGTATGTGCATTACGTAAGTAGTCCATGCTTTGCACCCATATGTGAGAAATGTTATAACAGTATCGTGGTATACATACAGCTTGGTCCTAATGCTGATGTTATGGTTATCAAAGAGTCTTTCCCACTGATGACCAAACGCCATACTGGCACATTTGAGGTGATATTGTATTTCACCATCACTACTTGCATTTGCTGAAATATGGCTTCCAAGATACGGGGAGTGTTCTATGTTCTACAGGACTTTTCCTTGTACTGTAATTCTTGGGGTATAGCAATGGAGTTGGGTACAGGTTGGCGTAGGATCTCCATCTTCTTGATGTTAAGGTTTAGACCAATGCTTGTGTATGCTTCATCCAATGCATTTAGGATAGTTTGTAGATCTTCTGAGCTGGTAAGAACGACATTATCGTCTGCATATTGTAGTTCAAAGATGACTGCAGTGGATACTTCAGTCTTGGTCCATAGTCTGTTGAGATTGAATAGACCACCACCAGTCCTGTATTCCATTTCTATGTCCTTTGGCAGCTTCCTGTTTACAAGATGAAGTACAGTTCCAACAAATATTGAAAACAAAGTAGAAGCTATCACATGACCTTGCTTTGCACCTGCTTTATTTTGAAATTCTCCCCAGGGCCATTGTTGACTAGAACCATACCATTGATGTTATCGTGCAGGAGTGTAAGAATGTTAACGTACTTCACGCAACAGCCCCTGTTTTGGTTAAGATCTTCCACAAGGATTGATTGAGTCAAAAACCTCTACAAGATTTATGAACTCCATGTACAGAGGATGTTGTTGTTCTTTACACTTTTCCTGTATTGGTCTGACACACAGAAAACCATATCTGTGATACTGTGATGAAGTCAAAATCCACACTGTGTTTCAGGTAAACAAACTTCAGCGAGAGGTATCACGCAGTTGGAAAGAATTCGAGCAAGTATTTTTCCAGCAGCAGATAGAAGGCATATTCCATGTAGTTACCAGAGTCAGTTGTGTTGCCTTTTTTGAAGATGGTAACTATCAGTGCATCTCTGAAATCTGGAGGAATGATTTCGGTGCTCCATATTTTGGCAATGAGAAATAGTATATGATCAGCAAGGGTATTTCCACTTTCCTTGAAAAATTTAGCAGGGATTTCATCTGACTCAGCAGTTTTGTTGTTTTTGAGTTACTTAATAACTTTCTCAACTTCTTGTAGAGAACGGACTTCACCAAGATGAGGTTTTGTAGGTTCTTGCAGAGTTGTGGAAAGTACTGTTCCATTGATCTCTGGGTCTTTATTAAGAGTTCATGGAAATGGTCGTTCCATCGTGTGCTAATGGAGTAGCTGTCCTTCAGGAGGGCAGGGGCATCCCTCAGTTTAGACCTTGAGTTACTGGGCCATATATAGTTTTTGTTATGCTCAAGAAATCTTGAGTGTTGTTAGCTTCTGCTAGATGTTGCATTTCTTGAGATATCAGCATCCACCATTTGCTTTTCACAGCATGAGTTTTCCTCTGCACTTCTGCCTTCACTTCTTGATATTCTCTTTTCTTGGCGATTGATTAGGATTGCTCTGCCAAGCCTGATGTACCTTTCTCTTTTTGTTTAGTAGTACCTGAATTTCTTGGCCATTTTTGTCAAACCAGTCTTGGTATCTAGTCTTGCAGTATCCAACTGATTCTTCGGCAGCTGACATTATTGCAGCCTTTAGTGTTACCCAGTGTTCTCTGGTGCTTTCAGGATATTTATCTGGTAGCCTTTCATCCACGAGTTTCTGGAATTTTTCTTTATTGTTACTACCCTTAAGACAGTCAGCATTCATTTTAGATCTTGCAAGTTTTCTCTGTTTCGTACATTGTAAGTGAATGTGAAGGGTCATCACAGACTGTATCAGTCAGTTGTCTGTCCAGCAATCATCAGCACTTGTAAACACTTTCATGATAATGACATTGCATTGGTCTCTGGTTTGCACAATTACATAATCAGTCATGTGCCAGTGCTTAGGGCATGGATGTGCAACGAGGTTTTAAACTTATCCTTCTGCCTGAAGATGGGATTAGTGAGAACTAAGTTGTGCTCTGACCATTTCATGAGCAGAAGAGTTTTGTTAGAATTGCACTTCCATATCCCCTCTTTTCCAATTACTTTGGGCCAAAGTGTTGAGTCTCTACCAACCTGTGCACTGAAGTCTCCCAAGAGGATGACTTTGTCAGTTTGGGGTATTCTTCGTAGAGGCATTTCAAATTGGGTGTCGAAGTCTTCCTTTTCATCGTCTTCACAAGTGAGCATCGGGGCATATGCACTGATAACAGTAACGTGTTGGTTATTGGCGAGTTAGAGGATTAAGCTCATTAGTCTTTCGATTATGACAGAAGATAGTTCAGCAAGGTGAGGAACAAATTTTTTTGTGATAGCAAAGCCACCACCATGAATGCATGGTTCATGAATTTTTTTTCCCTTCCAAAAAAATAGTGTAACCACCTCCTTGTTCTTTGATTTGTCCTTCGCCTGGTATTCTAGTTTCACTGAATGCTGCAATATCAGTTATAAATCTTTTAAGTTCAGGAGAAATAATAGCTGTTTGCCTTTCTGGTTGTCTTATTGTATCATTATCCATTAGAGTTCAGATGTTCCAAGCAGCAAAGTTTATCTTTATTTTCTGTCAACTGCATGTGGTGTGCCCTCCGAGTGTGGCTTCCCAGTTGGGTTAAAAATTGTGGCTGACTTTGTTTAGGGCACCTTTTATAGCCCCCTCCCCATTCAGGGTGAGCAGAATGGTTCCTAAACAGGCCTTCTCAGTCACGAATGCAGCACATGAGTTGCTTTACAGCCTCTTCTCAAGCAAAGTGGTAATCACACATTTGTCATCTACATGCCTGTCCATCGGTAGGGGCTCCTAGACTACATAATCTTGCTCCTGTCACAATTCCCTGATCGCCGCAGGACTTGTGGCAAGTGCTATGTTCTTCAGAAGATGCCTGTGCATGATATCATTTAGTGTGGGAATGCTGCTGCACAACAACAGTCACATATTTTTTAACAGGTTAGGGACCTGTGCCCAGTGGCATAGTAGTTACAATGACTGGAGATTCCAAACCTGATGCAGCCTTTGTCCACCTTTCCAACTGCTGGGGACAGTTTGGTTGTCCCTGCTCCTGGTCTGCTGTTGAGAACTTTAAACCCATACCAGCTCATCCACCTTCCTAGAAGCCGTTGGTGTAGTAGAGGAGATTCTCTATATACCGAAAGGATATTCAAGATTTTCTGTCAGGGTTTACTCCCTTAGTCATCAAGGATCCCTTCCCATCCCACATGACAGTGGGTTCTGCCTGTATTAGCCCCAGAAAGATGGATTGCCTCTTCTGCCAGCTCTGCAATTCTGAATTCCACATTTTCCGCCTGTGGCGCCTTACCCTAACAAGGAGGCCTCACAAGGATAGGATTATGTACCACCTTGCATCATAGCTTATCTCTGTGGTATTATCATTCTTACTGCTCTTGGCACACTCTAATAATTCAGAGGGCATGTCCATTGAACATCCCTTCAGTAGTCTGCAAGTGCGTCATGCATTTATCTCAATCATCACCATCAGATCACATGAGCATATCCCATGATCTATAACTGTGGATAAAGCTACATTCATAGAAGAATTAATTAGCACATATTTATGTTTAACACATATTTACGTTTACTCATCTAGTACATTGTGTGAATGTTCTGTACTTGCCTGGACTTGATTCCTATCAGATATTATCTGGAATTGTTCTTGTACTGATGCAGATGTTAATTAAAATAGATATTGGATGTGAGTGGACTTCCTCTGGAACCCTTGCATTCTTTGCATATGAAAATGTGGCCTGATGTGGATTGTTAATTGTGTTTGGGTGACATATTTTGTATCTGGGACTTAATTGCAAAAATAAAATTAGTCTCAAGAAAAACACAACAATAATCTTAACTGTCATAGCTCCCACTAAAATAAGGAAATAAAATAATGGTCTGGATCTGTTATAAAATATTGTTTGACCTTATGTGGTCCATTTGAATAATAACAGACAAATGATTTACTTATGCTCTCAGTAATCAAGATAGCTACAAAGGATTCAAAACGATTAATTCATAGCAATTTTTATCACAAGTTTAAGAAAACACTTGTTTCCATTCTGCACTACTTAAGAGAAAAAAAAACTCATCACAGATATGTCAAAAAGCAGGAAAATAATGTACATTTGTAAACTAATACGAATGAATTCATACCTGGTTCTCTTTTTTCCACTCTATATCAGTCTCCTTTGGAATTTCAAGGTTTTTCACCCTTTCTATAATGTTTATGGGGCTGAAGCCAGTCATTTTGTAATAGTGAGCTGCAAGTGTCCAGTCTTCTTCACAATCACAACTCAAATGAACAAATGCAAAATTTAATTATTAAACTCATATGATCATTCTGCATAATACAATAAACTGTAAGAAATGTTATACAATCAGAGTCCTGTCTCCAGTCAATAGGGATAATAGCAGAAAATAAATTAGGTTTAAGTGTCCCATTAGTGGCAATGTTATTAAAGATAATAGAACTTCAGAATGGAAAAAAAAAACAGACAGGAAATTAGCTGCAGCCTTCCTGGCATTTGTCTTTAATGAATACAGAAAAAACCATGGAAAATCTAAAGCAAGAGATAGGGATTTGATGGCAAGACTGCAACCAAAACAAAGTGATCTATGAGAAAACGTGGCAAACAAACTATTCAGTGAACAGAGAGACATTAAATGAAACCAAAACTGGTAAACAGTTTTTAAGTTAAACTAATTAAGATTTTTATGAAAGGATACTATTATAAAAGTCTTTTTAGAACAGCATTGTTATATAATATTTTGAGCAAATTGCAATTTTGAGGCATTCTTCAATTTTTTTCTTCATATTACCCCACACTACTATAGCAGTTGACTTCCCTAAGAGTCGTCCAGTGTATTTTCTCTACTGTTTTAGCAGATATTTGAAATTTCACTTTTGCAATGTGTGTCAGATGAACCAAGTATTGCTAATCATGTCTTTCATGTAACATCCAGTGTCAATGGAAAGCATCAGTTTATTTCCCATTACAAACAAACTGATTTTTAAAGTGGAATTTTATGTGCCCATGCCATAGAGTGATCCCAAAATAGTCTAGTGTGACATTTATCTTATGTCACGGATTAACAGAAAAAGTAAAACATGAAGAATAACCAATACACCAGCAGCAACAGTACTGTCTTGGTCAGTGTTGACCGCTACAGCTATGCAAACGCGCTGCTTAGTCGCTGCTGAAGTACTGGTTATTTGTTACGTTTTACTGGTCCTGTTAATACATACACATAAAATGAATATCACAATAGACTACTTTGGGATGGCTTTATCAAGCAGGTATGTAAAATTCCCATTTAAAAATCATTTTGTTTGTAATGGGAAACAAACTGATTATTTCTATTCATTCTGGGCATTGCATGAACTGTGTCATGAGTAGTATTTGTTTGGGCCAACTCCATCTACATAGAGCAAAAATGAAATTGCAAATATCAGTTGAAACATCAGAGTAAATGTGCCAGATGACTCTTTGGAGAGACATCCTGTATACTGCTTGGTAGAGGCAATTCTTTTTCTTTTTACATTTCAAGTGCAAGAAAATACCTATCAGTCTGGTTTCAAATGCATCCTAATCTCTAATATGTTGTTCTGAAAAGCCTAACATGAAATATATGATTGCCACAGTATGGTGTTCCACAGTCTGAAATAATGCACGTTTAAATTTACCCCACAAGATTTCAAAAGTAGAATATTCCCATTCCGTTTTTTCTGAGTAAATCCATAAAACTTTTGAATGGGTTGGTTAGTTATGTACCTAGCAACATTTTCCTAAATTTATTTTACTACTTCTTTCACATCAACATGATAAGAATTCAGAATATTCACACAAGACTATTGTGAACAGCGTTCTGTGCAATAATTTTCTAGAATTCTGTCAAATTACTGAGTGAGGTGACACAATGGTTAAGGTTCTTTTATTTATTTATTTATCCCACTATAACCAGGCATTCTTCATACTTTACATTATACTCATTACAACACATGTTATATGTGGTCTTACATCTAACATGGAATCCAACACTTGGAAATATAAACATAAATAACAAAAACAGTAAAAGCCACAATACAAAAAAAAAACAGTTTTGTTTATATCCATTCATGAAAAGTAGGATAATAAAGATAAATTATAGTTATATAGATTTAAGCTGGGAGCAGTAGCTGCAATGGACATGAAAAAGCTATATGAGATGGAAAGGAAGAAGAATGTGATAGGACACAAGTATTGAACAGACGGATAAAGAAGGTAGCATGATTGATAGCAAAATAAAAAGAGAACTGAGTAACTGGGAGAAGGTGAGAGGATCTGTTTCAATGTTGACTGAGAGAGAGGGCCACATACGTTAATTTTTAAGGAAAAGTTGTGATGTTGACAAACAGAAATGTTTCAAATTTTTCCTAAATGCAAGAGGACAGTAAACTGTGCACAGAGTGTGAGGCAGCTTGTTCCTGAGATGTACAGCGGTACTGGAAAAGGGATTCACAAATGTTTTTGTTTTATGTGAGATCATGTAGTTAGAAGAGAGGTACTTGATCTGTGGTGTGAGGTACTGGAGCACATGCACACTGGGGAGCCAATGAAGTACTTGTAGACATGGATTTGGCAATCACATAATTTTTGTGACTGCAACCAATCCTAAGTGGACAAATGAAACACTGAAATGGTAAAATAGATAGATGTTGCAAACATAACACAAACAAGCATTCATGGTTAGTTCAAACCATTGAGTCTTTTAGTACTCATGCAATGTTATATTACTAGCGGATGTTTAGCAGAACAATTGACTGCACAAGTTTTTGTTGCACATCCTTTGGAAAAATTTTCCAAAATTTCTGGAGGGCATAGTGACAAATGAAACTCTTCCTGCACTTGATGACATCTAGTTCATATCTCAGGAGTTGCACCCATTTGAACACTGAAGACAGATCTTCACTCACACAACATAAAAATAATATTTATAGGACAGAACTGATGAGATATCATTGGTACACAATGAGAATAATACTGGGTCCACAACTCATCGCTGTGGCACTACTCATATAGATTGCTTACAGGACACCTTTTCATTCAGACAGACAAAGGCTGCTCTCTATTTGTCAAGTAGCTTTCAACTGCATCAGTGAACTATATGAAAATTTCCGCCGTCACATTTTTCTGAGCACTACGTCAAAATTGAAAATACCAAATGCTTTGCTGATGTCTAGTAATGTCAATACTGTGTTCTCATTGTTGTCAATGGCAAATTTCAGGCCATCTGTTGGCTTTCTTAGTTCAATGTTTGTGCTATGATGTTTATGAAAATCAGACTAGTATTTGTTACATAAGTTTAATTTGCATAAGTACAATTGGTCATGAATGATATATTCCAGGGCTCCGTACACAGTAGGTAAAATGCTGAATGGTCAGTATTTACAAGGTGATTGTGGGTTTTATTCCTTGGGGACAGATTGGACTATGGTTCTTTTCCATTAGGTGGAATGTATCCCATTAATGAGAGAATCATGAAATATGTCTGTCAACACTGTTTCTAAGCTCTTTGTAACATTCTTAATCAAGATTATGTTTCGCTAATATGAAAGAGGTGTAAATTTTAAGTCCTTTCATCAATCTTGATTAAGGTTTTCCTTAATTTGCCATGATTATTTCAGGTAAATTTCAACATGAAATTTTAAAGTCTTTCCCCTGTCCATATCCAACTAAGCCAGTTGATGTTAACAGGACATTAAACTGTAATTTTCCTTCTTTCTCAAATCTTATGTTTCCCAATCCAACATTCCATTTTACGAAACACAGTTTAAAGTATGTCAACAGCACAGCATATATTTATATTAAGTATAAAGTTTATTTTAGTCCAGTTCTCACATATAGTATTTATGGGACTATTTGACTCAAACTTTGTAGTTAAAATACTGTGCTTGCTGATGCTCTCTGACAATAATATGAACTTTATTTTTATGACCAGTTTTTGATGTCACCCATTATCAAATTACACAATTTGCAAAATGTAGTATGTAGACTTCATGTAACAACCAAAAATACTCTTCACACTCTCACAAAAAGTGTTGTTCATTCATACACTACATTTACATTATTTCTTTGAGTCTCACTTAACTTGATAAAGGACAATACCCAATAACTATCCATGAAATTAAATAAGTCTTTTGCAACTGAAATGATTTAAACTGTATGGTTTTCATTCAGTAACTTGATACAGCTGTGGTACCTAAAGTGAACAAACTTTTTATTTTGAAGTGACTTTTCTACTTCATGTTTCGACTAAAATTAGCACAGGAAATAATGATTAGAGAGAGAGAGAGAGAGAGAGAGAGAAAGAGAGAGAGAGAGAGAGAAAAGAGACTAACTTTTCAATTCAACCGCAAGAGCAATAGGAAACAAACTGCACAGTATGTGAGCAGTCAACATCAAGCATTCATCTCAGGGATAAAAATGGGTAAAACTCAACAGAATTGTACAATACGCTTTAGCCATGTATGTGCTGAGCATGGTTATAAGAATGGAAAAGACCCACAATGGTTCAGGAGCCAAGCAAAAATGTTGGCAAAGAGAGCTTCATCACAGATTTAAACTATGTAAAAGACTTGTTGACACATAATAGTTTAACTAAATATGAATACACATTGCT
This sequence comes from Schistocerca piceifrons, assembly GCF_021461385.2. NCBI lineage: Eukaryota > Metazoa > Arthropoda > Insecta > Orthoptera > Acrididae > Schistocerca > Schistocerca piceifrons. The sequence continues at coordinate 707,048,474 of NC_060149.1, forward strand.
CTCATCAGAGCAATTGGAGAATGGTTTGATCAGTTTGAAAGACCATATCTGAACTCAGTAAACACATCAAAGATGTCTATAAAATTGCTGAGTTATTGTACTGACACTGAAATGGAGAATAATTTTGTTCTTTGATCTTCTCTGTCTCAGTATTCCAAAATGTTTTGACTGCAGATAACCATAACATGGCTCCTCTTTCAATCTTTACACAAGTGCTGAAATGACAGATACTGAAGTAAGTGATCAAGCAATACAAATCAACTAAAATCACTAACATTTAAGAGAAAACTGAACCTGATAGGATACATGGATTACTCTACACAGATTATGTGAAAGAATTTGCTCTAATTACAGCAGCAGTTTATCACAAGACACTAAAGTAAAAGGCATTCCTATAACTGAAAAATAAGCTATGGTCATTCAGAGTTTTCTATAAAGGAACAAATGCACATAACTACAGGCCTCTGCCAACTTCAATCTGTTGTAGAATTTTGGAACACCTCTGACACTTCTTTATCATGATCTTTTTGGAGAGCAAAAATCTCGTCTTACGGAATCAACATGGATTTTTCCAACAGCAGTCTTGCTAAATGCAGCTCATGTTATTTGTAAATTAGAGGCAGAAGGCAGTATGCAATGGTCCCAAGTTGATGCTGGGTACCTTGATTTCCAGAAGGCATTCAATACAGTTCTGCCTTGTCACATAGCAAATAAAATACAAGCTTATGGTACATCAGACCAGATTTTTAACTGGATTCAGGACTTTTAGCACACATTGTTCTTAACTGGGTAAAATCCTGAGATGTAAAAGAAATTTCAAGCATAACCTAGCACAATGTTATAGGATTTATTACTGTTCATGATATACATAAATAGTTTGTTAAAAGACATGTTGTTAACACCATGAGCTCTACATAAAATATTTAATCGCCACACCAGTACTTAGGCTCAGAGCTCATTGTTAGTGGAATCTGATACAGAGGGCAAACAAACAATTGTATGCATACTGATTTCTACAACATATTATGTTCCTCTATATCAAATGATATGAGTGTTAATTACAAATTCTCTATGATGTCAAAATTGGTGTTGATCTAAAAAACATAGAACTTCATGGAGTTAAAAATCTAATTTATAACCAAGTCCAAGTGATTATGATAGGATATAAGATCTGTCCTACCTCAGAGTAAACAGGACATTTTGCATACATGTTACAGCTACCAAATGTTCAACAATGATACATTCTGGTCACACTGAACACTACTGTCACAGAATGCAAATATGAAACTGACAGGTAAGCCAAAGTGTTCATATTACAAGTAGCTTGTAATTCCTGAGATCATATTTTGATATATCTGTGGCATGTGCTTACATATGTATTAAACACTGTGCTTGGACAATCAGTATGTACGGGGAGAATACATAAAGTATACAAATGTAGTATATATGTAAAGAGATAAAAACTGATGTTAAATGGCCCAAAAACATATTGAGTAAGATGGACACAATGCAAAATCTGTCTGCCATGGAACAAGACTGTCACAGATCTAATGGTGAACCACCATCTTGTGTCAAATTAGTCAGTTTCACATGCAGGGAACAGGTAGGGAATTGCAGGGAACAGAGAGGAACTTGAATCTGAACCCACTTGTTTAAAACACTGTTGAGGTTCTGTATACACTTCTTATTTCGTAACTCTGTCTGCTCGTTGGGGATGTTATCTGGGTGGTTTGTCACATGTATATCTCAATTTCTTCCATGATGTTTGATAATGGGAAAGGGGACAGAGATAGGTAGATAGAGAGAGAGAGAGAGAGAGAGAGAGAGAGAGAGAGAGAGAGAGAATCTCCATGATGTAGGCTTTTAAGACTTTATTTTAACTTACTTTATATAATAATCTCCGAGCAGAGCACATGATTCTCTTAGTGTATCTTCAAGTTGGGTTGCTTCATCATTCTTCATATTTGGTGTAATTATGCCAACTGAATGGTGCTGCTTTGAGAGCCATGACACAGTATGGGCAGCTATCTGCAAAATTGTGTGAGCTTCTGTCAACAGATGACAATATGTTGCAGGACTTGACCAACGGTGTTGTGATGCAACAGTCATAATATCATTATAAAGTGTTAGTGCACTAGGAACTTTAAGTGAATATAAAGTCCAGTTTGTGCTATGAGAACTGAAATGAAGAGACAAAGAGATGTATAAACAATACAGTAAATGGATGAAATGTGTACTGAGTCATACAAGTGTTTTGTTAATTATCATTGTATCATAGTTTGGTTCAGTTCTTACTCTTGGCTACTAATGCTGGATCCTTCTGAACAAGCCAACAGTGATAAATATGAATCAGAAAGCAATAAATGTTCCACACCAAGGAAAGGTCGCAAGCCAACCAAACACACGGGGTCATCAGATTTTCTAGATATCTGAAAGAAAAGGAAATGTAGAAACAAACGAAAATTTTTAAGATGAGTATGTAATCTGTATCATTAAAACTACACTAAACTAAGATAAAAACAAAATAAAATTTAGGACTTTGTTGGTTGCTGGCAGAAATAGCAGTCCACAATAGTTTTATTTCCAAATTTATGGAATTTAATGTCACGGTTACTTGATCTCAAGTGCTGTATTGATTGCATTATATACTGTTAAAATTTGTGTGTGATTTATAATTTGAATTTCATTTTCAACAAATGCATGGCATTCACCTGAAGAATTCTGCTTTATATGGAGGTGTTTGTAAGCTCATTATGATTTTTCAGAACTTGGATTTTCAATTACCTTTTCCTCATGAAGAGCTTTCTTATTTCTTTAATTTGTTCATTGGTTACTAAATTATTGTACTTCTGTTTCTCATGGATTTGTAACAATTATTGATAAAAAGTTTTCTAATAACCAGTCACACCAATGGTCTTGCCACAGTGGTAACACCGGTTCCCGTCAGATCACTGAAGTTAAGCGCTGTCGGGCTGGGCTATCACTTGGATGGTTCACCATCTGGTCTGCCGAGCGGTGTTGGCAAGCAGGGTGCACTCAGCCCTTGTGAGGCGAACTGAGGAGCTACTTGATTGAGAAGTAGCAGCTCCAGTCTTGGAAACTGACATACGGCCACGAGAGAGGTGTGCTGACCACATGCCCCTCCATATCTGCATCCGGTGACACCTGTGGGCTGAGGATGACAAGGCAGCCAGTCGGTACCATTGGGCCTTCATGGCCTGTTCGGGTACAGTAATAACATGTCGCAGACTCAGTGACCTAACTTACAATATCAGAAATTAATTAAAACTTTTGCTTCCAGTTTACAGCTATACATTCATTGCTGTACACTCGCTTGCACATGTAACTGAGCTAAAAATTGTACTGAAGAAGTATTCTGTAAAATTGTGATATCAAAGATATTGGAAAAGTTGAAAAATCCACAATTAAATAGCACAACACAAGAGTACAGCTCAATTTCAGTATACACACTACTGAAAGAAATTTGCCCCTTCTGAAGATTGGTATCAAAGAATCTGGAACGAACATAGTGAATAAATTTCAAAGACAAAATGGTGATTGGTTGCTATAATACCATTTACCAATTTTAATATCTGACAGTTATTCAGATTCCCTGCCTGGCCCAAACATCAGTACTGACTCACAAAGGTTTTGGGCTACCTAGCCAGCAAGTTGTCCAGCAGTTCCATGGAGAGAACAATTGACATGTGAGGCTGGTGTGGCTGCTAGAGGTGGTTTAGGCACACTCTTGGATTGTATGAAGCTACAGCATATGGAAAATCAATATTTGACATTGCTTGTTTATTTTCATTAATTTCAGTTACTCTCTTGGCTGACTTATCACACTTTATGACAACCTCTGCTGTGCTTTGGACTCATTTCTGTCTGGGCATTTAGTAAACAAACTCTGTTATAGAATAGAATAGAATCTGTACCGTTGCATGACACACATTTGATTGTAACACTGGTGACTTGTCAATGAATACAGTTCCATGCCTACATAGATATATATAAAAACAGCATACATTAAAAGAAGGTGAATGCATGCAGACGCAAGCATGTTACAAAAACACATTACATTTTTTCTTCTATCTTAAATTTTCCACACTGTATCTTTTTAGCTATTTTTAAGTTTTTGTTTCTGTAGTATATAAATATGGACATGTATAAAAAGAATCCATATGTCCATTAAAAGAGAACACACACATACACAGAGATCACAATGTAGAAAGAAATTAATATCTGCTACTTGTCTTCCTCATTTACAAAATCTTCCACACGGTAATAAGATTTACTTTTTAAATATTTTTCAGTGTTTGCTTATGCATTCCTTGAACGTGGACTGTATTTTATTGCTAGTCTTCAAGGAAATTTAATATGGCGTATTTTCAGATAAGCTCAGACCGTGACATGGTAACATGTAATCTGATCTATTCCTTGTTTCATAAGTGTGTGCAAAACATTTTCCTTCAAAAACATGCAGGTTTTTTAGCTCGAAGAGGAGTATTTTCTATATAAACATAAAAGGAGTTTTCATTAAGTGAAGATTTAGGAATAAATGTTTGCCTGATTGCCTATTGTTTGTTCTCATCATACCTCTGATGATTTTTTTTTCTGTAGTCTGAATACAGTGAGGAGGTTTGCTTTTTCGACACCCCAAAAAATTATGCCGATCTCACAAATGATGTAAAATATGGATGATAAAAAAATTCCTTAACAGTCAAATCAGTTATTTTACTTAGAACCTGCATAAACAAAACTGTTTGATCGCTTCACTAAACAGTCTACATGATCAGTCAATGACAAGATTTTCATTATAGTAATTCCAAGAAATTTAACACAGTCCACAGTGATCAGTTCTCTGCCCTCATAATTTAACTGTGATATATATTGTGCGTTTTCATCAACCACTTGGAACGGCCTGTTTGTTTCCCCACTATCTGTGTCATCATCTGCGCAAGTGATTGTGAACCCTGTTTTTAACAACTTCTGAGTAGCATAAAAAATTATAATGTGGACATTTGTTATTGTACAACTACACAGTGTTTAGCATCGATTCTGACTTTTCCAAGGCTGTGGCAGCAGCAGCTGGTACAGTAACAGCAAATGTTTCTGTAGCAGTTAACCGACTAAGAACAGTAACCATAAGACAAAAAGAGAAATGCAACAGCAGTAGCAGTTGTAACTGCAACAGAAATAGCAGAAAATTCGGAAACAGCAGTTAACCAACCAACAGTGACAACAGCAACTGCGGTTACAATTACTACTGCAACAACAACAGCAAGCAAACAAACAAAAAACAAAAACAAAAACAATAATCTGCAGCCGCAGCATCCCCTAAACCTAATTACTTTGACAAAACAAGGGAGTGCTGGGAGTCTACTTTTGCCAGTTTGTTCTTCACTGAAAGACAAATCACACGATTCATTTTGACTGTCAGGGTACTCCTTTATTGTATTCTAGTAACAAATTGCTTAAACTGGTGCAGAAATTGCAACCATTCTCAGACCTCAGTACTTCGACTATTCCTGATATATGTGGTTTGCTGACTCATTACTAGGGTCAACAAACCCACATGGTAGCAAATTCTTCAGTATTTTAAATAATGTAAATAAATTTATGCAGCATGGGCTGCAGTCTGCAATTCTTAGGATGTGAGTTTGATTTTTCATGCAAATAATGAGGCACTCATGTGTGTGTGTGTGTGTGTGTGTGTGTGTGTGTGTGTGTGTGTGTGTGTGTGTGTGTGTGTGTGTGTTTTTGTTGACGAAGGCCTTAATGGCCAAAAGCTTTAATTGTGAGAGTCGTGCCTATCTGCGACTCAGCATCTCCGCTATATGGTGAGTAGCAACTTTTCTTCTCATAATATTGTTACATTCCATCCTGGATTTTCCATTGTTTAATATGTGACTTTATCATACACCTACCTCCAAATAGAAAAGTCAGTATAAAAACATTACAGTCACCTGAGTCAAATTAATTGAAGTTCTTAAAATAAGTAAGCTGCATGAAATAACACTTCACTCCACACTATGTTTGATGATGACATTCGGACAGAATGACTTACTACTAGTCAACATCATCTATGGATGACAGGAGTGTAGAAGTTCTTAATAATAGGTGATGTCATACTCATCACTCAACTGATGACAATCAATCAATTTCATCATCTGAGGTACAAAGCACGTGTACGCCTGGTGATGGGGTGGACAGAAGTTAGATCAGTAGCTAATGATTAACTCCCCTCACTGAGAGTCAACTGGTGTAATAGGACATTAAAAACTAAGAAAAATGAATCCACAGCCTCCCAAAATCTCAGATACTATAGACATTATATTCTCCATGACTTTTTTGTTATGTTTTTTTCTGAAAACATCTGCTACAACTTACTTCTTCTTCTTGTATCACTTGTCTCTTGGCACCTTAACTGTCTACATGGATGGTAGAAGGTGATGTTTTGGAATAATTTACAATTTGATTTAAACATGAATTAACCTTGTGTAATATTATCAATATTTTCTGTCCTAACCTTGTTTTTGAATGTATTTTGCAGACATGTGATTCGGGGATGAACATGTGTTGCTGTTACTAATACAGTTAGGCTATTGATTGGTAGCCATTGCTGCAGCCTTAAAGGGATTCTCTATGGTCAATGAAAGAAACTGTTTTTTCCAGAATTTGGTTTTTGAAGTCCAATCCATTTAAGGAACGTTATTCTTCTGCGCTAATACTAGTGGTGAAATACTTGCCTTTGTCTCCACGGTCATGCATCGCTCTATTAGTAGTGGACCAACCATTACAGATTGTGCTTATTCATAAATTAATTACCATCTTAAAATAACTCCGTCTTCTCTCTTTTTGCTAATCATATGGCATGAATAACATTTGATCATTTACCCAAAAGGAAAGAAGAATTATAGTGGTAGCTTTCAATAATGCTGTAGCACATCAAAGTACACCGTTAAGTACACCATTTTCATTTGTGAGTTGAGATAGCTTCTCACTAGAAGTGACTTATTTTGAACTTCCTCTGTGCTCTTTAGTTTAAACTCCTACAGTTTGTGCACATTTGTTTTTGGCTGAAGAGTAACTTACAGTTGTTAGTCTCTTCAGTTGAGTGTTAGCTTTTGTTACTGCAGCAGTGCATCGAAGTACACCACTTAGTTTGTGAGCTGATGCAGCTTCTCATTTTATGTGATTTATTTTGAATTTACTCTGCACTCTTTAGTTCAAACACCTAAATTTTGTGCATGTTTGCATATTTATCAGACATAGTTCTGCGTCTTGTTAACTGTCTAGAGCATATTTCTGCCATTTTTGGTATGAACAGGCACTATGGTTGCTGTGTTCAGATCTGATCTGAGTTGGTGACCTTTTGCTCACAGTTCCAGGTGGTGCTGGCTTCAGTTACACAACTTGAGGCTGTTGCCAATGAACATCACTGTGGAGGGCCAGACATTGGGATCCAAGCGACGTCCAGTACATCCCGTGTGTCCCCTGATCGGTCCACTACTGTGGCCACCCTGGGTACTGCCCGTACCACTATTGACCCCTCACCCGTGGTCAAGTGGGAGGACATTCCAAGGTGTGACAGGCAGTGAACGACATTCCGGGGTGCCGATTGGAGGACCTCCCAAGTTTGTCTGATGAACAGGTTTCAGGTGGTATCTTTATCTGATAACTATCCCAAGCCAGATGTAGTCCCTTGCCCTGTTTCTGTGGAAACCCTTAGCCTGAAAAATCTGGGCTGTCACACAGGGTGGGATAACTGGTAGTTGCAAGCTCCAACATTAGGTGCATAGTAGGGGCTCTTGGGAATACTGTTGCCAACTAGGGGAAGGAATCCAGCATGTACTCACTGTGCAAACTTGGAGGGATCATTACAGATATGGAATAGGTGTTCCAGATGCCATCAAGAGCACAGGGTGCAGCCAACTGCAGGTGGCTGCTCATATCAGTACTAATGATGCGTGTTGCTTTGGATCACAATAAATTCTCTCTGGGTTTGGGCAGCTAGCAGAAATAGTAAACACAGTGCCTCTTGCTTGCAAGATGAAGGCAGAGCTCACTATCTGTAGTATCAGCAACAGGACTGACTGTGGGCCTTTAGTATAGAGCTGAGTGGTGGGTCTAAATCAGAGGCTGAGATGCTTCTGTGCTTGTGAAGCCTGCAGATTACTTGACTTGTGCCACATGGTGGTGGGTTTTCAGGTTCTGCTTAATATGTTGGGGGTCCACTATACACAGGAAACAGCTAAACAGGTAGCAGGTGCTCTGTGGAGAGGACTCAGCAGTTTTTTTAGGTTAGACAGTCTCAGGAAACTACAGAAAGGACATTAGTCTTGAAGGGTGCTGGGAAAACACAGCACAAGGACAGACCTGGCAACAACTAGTCATCAACATCATCATCATCATCTTCTTCTTCTTCTTCCATTGGCACTACAACCTGGGGTGAGACTTGGCCTCCTCAATAATTTTCTGCCATTCCTCTCTGGACTTCGTCGTGGACCTCCAGTTACGGCAACTGACTCGGGCAGCATCCTCTCCAACCTTGTTGCTCCATCTCAACCTAGGTCGTCCTCTTGGTCTTCTTCCTCCAGGTTCACTGCAGCAGGCTTTCCTTGTGAGATCTGTCTCATTGAGTCACATTACATGTTCACCCATCTCAGTGTACACAGCTTTATGAACTTGACCACATCATCCTCCTTATAGCAGTCATAAAGTTCATCATTCCTTCAGCTTCTCTATGTACTATTTTCAAATACAGGTCCAAAAATACTCCTCAGTATACTTATTTCATGTGATCTCAGTTTGTTTTCACCCTGCTTTGTAATTGTCCATATTTCTGAGCCATAAGTAAGTACTGGGTATATCAGCATTTTGTAATGTTGGCACTTACAAGGGAACCTCCCCATCGCACCCCCCTCAGATTTAGTTATAAGTTGGCACAGTGGATAGGCCTTGATAAACTGAACACAGATCAATTGAGAAAACAGGAAGAAGTTGTGTGGAACTGTGAAAAAATAAGCAAAATATACAAACTGAGTAGTCCATGGGCCATATAGGTAACATCATGGACAATGTGAGCTCAGGAGCGCCGTGGTCCCGTGGTAGCGTGAGCAGCTGCAGAACGAGAGGTCCTTGGTTCAAGTCTTCCCGGGAGTGAAAATTTTACTTTCTTTATTTTTGCGTAGCTATTATCTGTCTGTTCGTTCATTGACGTCTCTGTTCACTGTAATAAGTTTAGTGTCTGTATTTTGTGACCACATCACAAAACCGTGCAATTAGTAGACAAAAGGACGTGCCTCTCCAATGGGAACCGAAAACATTTGATCGCAAGGTCATAGGTCAACCAATTCCCCCACAGGAAAACACATCTGATATATTCTATACGACACTGGTGACGGCGTGTGCGTCACATGACAGGAATATGTTGTCGACCCACCTAACTTGTACACTTGGCGAATGGGTAAAAAGATTCTTCTACCTTGCCCGATTTAGGTTTTCTTGTGGATGTGATAATCACTCCCAAAAAAGTGATGAAAACATAAGAGTTTGTCACATAAAATGAAAATAAAAAACTAAACTTTTCACTCGCTGGAAGATTTGAACCAAGGACCTTTCGTTAAGCAGCTGCTCACGTTACCACGAGACCACGGCGCGCCTGTGTTGCCAATTGTCCATGATGTTGCTTATCTTCCCATGAACTACTCAGTTTGTATATTTTGCTTATTTTTTTTCACAGTTCCACACAACTTCTTCCTGTTTTTTCAATTGATCTGTGTTCAGTTTTTCAAGGCCTATCCACTGTGCCAACTTATAACTAAATCTGAGGGGGGGTGCGATGGGGAGGTTCCCTTGTTAGTACCTAATGATAGAAGCTTGGATTTAAAATGTCGCAACATTTCAAAGTAGCATCGGTTAGAAAAACTTATGTGAGCCATAATTTCAGTAAATGTGGTGCCATTTGCTTCTATCTTTGAGCCCAGATAGGTGAAACATTCCACTTGCCCAAATGTCATTCCATCAAGGGTTATTGTGGGCTGTAAGAGTTGGTTAGTGCCATTATACATATACTTCATCTTTCCTTCATTAATTCTCAGGCCTATCTTTGCATTCAGTTTTAGAGCTGAAAATGCACTTTGCAGAGCTCTATGTCTTCTTAAATCCAAGTCATCTGCATATCCCTGCAATTGCACAGACTTATAGTAGATAGTACCTCTTGTCTGAATACCCAATTCGCGTACCACTTTTTCAAGTGCCAGGTTGAAAAATAGGCAGGAAAGCCCATCTCCTTGCCTTAGCACAGTTCAAGTGGGAAACTGAGGTTATAGCCTGGACTGCACTCACACAGTACACTGGGGGTAGTTTAGGGCGATCTCTATTAAACACCCCAATATTCCAGGCATTCGAAATTCCCGCATTGCATCATAAAGTTTGGCCCAGTTTATTGTGTCATGTGCAGATTTAAAGTCAATGAAAATATGATGCACACCAACACTGAACACATTGGTCTTTTCTACTATTTGTTGGAGAGTAAATAACTGGTTTACAGTTGACTTTCCTGGTCTGAACCCACACTGATAGCTTCCAATAATGTCTGTTGCTATGGGTGAAAGTCTACTAAACAGGATATTTGACATTAATTTATATATAATATTTAAGAGTGTTATGCCTCTGTAGTTGCTGCATTCAAATAGATCTTCTTTCTTGTGCAACAGACACACTATCCCTACATTCCATTCTTCTAGTGACTCTTCCTTTTCCCATATAAGGCACACAATCTTGTATATCCTACGATTTAGCTCAACTCCTCCAGCTTTCAATATTTCAGATGTTATATTGTCAGTCCCTGGTGCTTTATTGTTCTTCAATTGGGCAATTGCTCTGCTCACTTCTCCTTGCAGAGGGGGAGGTACTATGGCATATCTTCTGGAGGGACTGGGATATCTTCATTAGGGGACTCTGAAGCATCCAACAGTTCACTGAAATAATCTAACCAATGCTCCAATACCTCTTGATCATCAGTTAGCAGTGTCCCATTTTTACTTTTGCACAAGTTGGTGCAGAGCTTAAATGCTCTTCTTTCACTATTAATTTTCTAATAAACTTTTGCTAACACCATTTGTTTTTCCAATTTCTCCAGTTCTTTAATCCGCTTTCTTTCCCATTCCCTTTTCTTTCTCTGATGCAGTTGCTTCTCTTCTTTCCTTTTATCTTGATAATTTCTCACCGTTAGATCAGTATATGATTTCTCAAGCATTTTCCTGTATGCCAGATTTTTCTCCTGACTTATTCTCTTACGTTCTTCATCAAACCAGGAATTCCTCTGTTGTTTTCCTTCTTTCTCTAGCACTTCTTCTGGTGCCTTAATGACTGCATCCCTGAAAGCATTCAATTCCTGATCCAGATTATCACGTACACTAGGGGTGTATAATGCAAGATTCTCAGCAACCTTCGCACAGTACATTTTAGAGATGTCTTCATCTTTTAGCTTTGATACTATATACACTCCTGGAAATTGAAATAAGAACACCGTGAATTCATTGTCCCAGGAAGGGGAAACTTTATTGACACATTCCTGGGGTCAGATACATCACATGATCACACTGACAGAACCACACGCACATAGACACAGGCAACAGAGCATGCACAATGTCGGCACTAGTACAGTGTATATCCACCTTTCGCAGCAATGCAGGCTGCTATTCTCCCATGGAGACGATCGTAGAGATGCTGGATGTAGTCCTGTGGAACTGCTTGCCATGCCATTTCCACCTGGCGCCTCAGTTGGACCAGCGTTCGTGCTGGACGTGCAGACCGCGTGAGACGACGCTTCATCCAGTCCCAAACATGCTCAATGGGGGACAGATCCGGAGATCTTGCTGGCCAGGGTAGTTGACTTACACCTTCTAGAGCACGTTGGGTGGCACGGGATACATGCGGATGTGCATTGTCCTGTTGGAACAGCAAGTTCCCTTGCCGGTCTAGGAATGGTAGAACGATGGGTTCGATGATGGTTTGGATGTACCGTGCACTATTCAGTGTCCCCTCAACGATCACCAGTGGTGTACGGCCAGTGTAGGAGATCGCTCCCCACACCATGATGCCGGGTGTTGGCCCTGTGTGCCTCGGTCGTATGCAGTCCTGATTGTGGCGCTCACCTGCACGGCGCCAAACACGCATACGACCATCATTGGCACCAAGGCAGAAGCGACTCTCATCGCTGAAGACGACACGTCTCCATTCGTCCCTCCATTCACGCCTGTCGCGACACCACTGGAGGCGGGCTGCACGATGTTGGGGCGTGAGCGGAAGACGGCCTAACGGTGTGCGGGACCGTAGCCCAGCTTCATGGAGACGGTTGCGAATGGTCCTCGCCGATACCCCAGGAGCAACAGTGTCCCTAATTTGCTGGGAAGTGGCGGTGCGGTCCCCTACGGCACTGCGTAGGATCCTACGGTCTTGGCGTGCATCCGTGCGTCGCTGCGGTCCGGTCCCAGGTCGACGGGCACGTGCACCTTCCGCCGACCACTGGCAACAACATCGATGTACTGTGGAGACCTCACGCCCCACGTGTTGAGCAATTCGGCGGTACATCCACCCGGCCTCCTGCATGCCCACTATACGCCCTCGCTCAAAGTCCGTCAACTGCACATACGGTTCACGTCCACGCTGTCGTGGCATGCTACCAGTGTTAAAGACTGCGATGGAGCTCCGTATGCCATGGCAAACTGGCTGACACTGACGGCGGCGGTGCACAAATGCTGCGCAGCTAGCGCCATTCGACGGCCAACACCGCGGTTCCTGGTGTGTCCGCTGTGCCGTGCGTGTGATCATTGCTTGTACAGCCCTCTCGCAGTGTCCGGAGCAAGTATGGTGAGTCTGACACACCGGTGTCAATGTGTTCTTTTTTCCATTTCCAGGACTGTATTTTCTTTGAGCTGTTCCTTTGACTTTTCTTGCCTTGGATATTCGAGTTCTTATTTTCACAATTACAAGGTAGTGGTCTGAATCTATATTAACTCCTCTGTAAGTACGTACATCTAGTAAGTTTGAGGAATGCCTACCATCAATAATTACATGATCAATTTGGTTGAAGGTATGGCAGCTAAGAGATAACTATCACATAAATTAATAAAAGATGGTACTGATCCCTCATATGCACAAAACAGATCAGAACACTGAAGTAGAGACAAAGAAAAGAGCATGCCAAATTCAAAAGGACGCAAAATCTCCAAGATTGGTGAAGTTTTACAGAAGCTTGAAATTTAGCGCAGTCTTCGATATGGGATGCTTTTAACAGTTACCGCAACAAAATTTTGTATTGAAACGTGGTAGAAAACCCAAAGAGATTCTGTTGTATGGAAAGGAAAGCAGCAGAAAGACACAATCAATATCTTCACTTTGTGATAGCACTGGTCTTGTTATTGACAACAGTGCCACTAAAGCAGAGTTACTAAAATTCGTTTTTGAATTTCCTTCATAAAAGAACATGAAGTCAATATTTCAGAATTTGAATCAAGAACAACTGCCAACATGAGTAACTTAAATGTAGGTATCATTGGTGTAGTGAAGTAGCTTAAATCACTTAACAAAGGCAAGCCTCCAGTACAGATTGTATATGACTTAGGTTCCTTCCAGAGTATGCTGATACAACAGCCCCATACTTAGCAATCATATACAATCATTTGCTCACCAAAAGACCCGTACCTGAAGACTGGAAGGTTGCACGGGTCGCACCAATATACTCAAGAAATGAAATAGGAGTAATCTGCCGAATTACAGACCCATATCACCAACATTGATTTGCAGTAGGGTTTTGGAATATGTATTGTACTCAAACATTATGAATTACCTTGAAGAAAATAATTTATTGACAAACAGTCAACACTGACATGCAGAATATCATTCTTGTGAGACACAACTAGGACTTTATTCTCACACAGTAGTAAGTGCTATCAACTGGGGATGTCAGATTGAATCCATAGTTTTAGATTTCCAGAAGACTTCTGATAGTGTTCCTCACGACGACTTCTAATCAAATTTGTGCATGTGGTGTATCATCTGCTATGTGACTGGATTCATGATTTACTGTCATAGTGGTCACAGTTCATAGTAACTGTTGGAAAGGGATTGAGTAAATCAGAAATATTGTGTAGTGTTTCCCAAGGAAGTGTTATAGGTCCTCTGTTGTTCCTGATCTATATAAACCATTTAGGAGACAATCTGAGCAGCCCTCTAAGATTGTTTGCAGATGATGCTGTTATTTACCGTCTTGTAAAGTCATCATATCAAAACCAACAGCAAAATCATTTTGGCATGATTACTGTATGGTGCCAAAAGTGCAATTTACTCTAAATAATGAAAAGTGTGAAGTCATCCATATCAGTACTAAACGGAATCCACTAAATTTTGGTTACAAAATAAATCACACAAATCTCAAGGCTGTGAATTAAACTAAGTATTTAGATATTACAATTATAAATAACTTAAACCGGAGCAATCACACAGATAATGTTGAGTGGAAAGTGAACCAAACGTCACAATTTATTGACAGAAGACTCAGAAAATGCAACAGGTTTATTAAAGAGACTGGCTACACTATGCTTGTCTGTCCTCTTCTGCAGTACTGCTGCCCAGTGTGGTATCTGCATATGATAGGCTTAATGGAGGACATTAAAAAAGTTCAAATAACAGCAGCCCATTTGGCATTACTGCAAAATAGGGAAGAGAGTTTCAGAGATATTATACACAAATTGGGGTGGCAGTCATTAAGACAAAGGCGTTTTTGGCTGCGGCAGGATCTCTGCATAAAGTCTGAATCAAATTCTCCTTCAAATGCAAAAATATTTTGATGGTGCCTACCTACATATGGAGAACTTTCCATCATAATGAAATAAGAGAAATGAGAGCTCACATGGAAATATTTGCGTGTTTATTTTTCCTGTGTGTTGAGGGAGAGAGGAGAATGATAGAGAAATAGCTTGATGGTGGTTTGATGAACCTTCTGCCAGGCACTTAATTGTGAACTGCAGAGTAATGATGTTGGTAACTGCCCACAGAAAAAAGTACTTGGTTTGCTGTTATACTTTCAGAAAATGAGCAGAAGCTCAGAAAAAGAACCTGCTGCACCTGGTCCAATGACTACACACACAGCCATATTATCATGCAGGCTCCTATGTATGGATTTTCTCTTTTGGGCAAAATCCCAGGTAAGTTCATTGTTTCATCAGTGGCAGTAGGGGTGACAACTGTTGAAGTCATGGCCAACTACTTCCAGCCACAGCAGGTAGTAATATCCTCCTGTCACCCCTCTCCCACTTGGGCCTGTAGCACCTAGTTTTGTTTACATATGATTACAAGGGTGTGACCCTCCAGGATTTACATATTACTCATGTCTTCTTAATAACTATAATAATCAGTAGTTCTGCATTCAGGCTAACTCAGTCACAATAGTAAAAATCAAACATCAGGCAAGGAATTTCTTTACAGCTCATATAATGTGTTTCAAAATTTATTCATCAGATACTCTGGAATGATTGCTACATGTAGATACAGTGTTTCCAGTTGTATGTGGAAAAAAAAATCACAGGTTACTACTAGTCTCTCATTTTCAGAAAAGGGGAAGTGGTTTAGTATCTTATAGTGTTACAAATTTCCAAATACTTGGAAGAGATTGTTTGAGAAGTAGTTTCATTGATTCTACATAAAAGTCCAGTAAATGGGCATACATTGCAAAATTGTTCTCTGTACACTTTATATAATCATAAAATATGCCAACTATTTGAAAACTTTCTTCTTTATTCATAGTGCCAAATGACAAAATGAACTTAAGTGTAGACTAAAAGCACAGGGCGATGAGGCAATTATGTTTAGTTTTTGTTTAAGTGTAGAGACTACAAGCATATACTCACAGCACTGTCCAGTGACTCATTTTCCCTTATTAACTGATGAGAAGATTTCAAGGTGTAAGTTTCCAGTCCCATTTCTGTAAGGGCATGAAGCAAATAGCTCTCCAAAGCTATGTGCAACACAGGTGCTGTAAATGGATACACAGAGACACAAGCTGCCTGTTGTAACTTCAAGGGTTCTCTTGATGCTATCATTGGGAAATGATAAAGAAAACCTTCTTGTTGTGTAGCAACAAAACAAACCACACTTCCAAGATTTTTGTAATAAGGTGACCGCATTGGGTGGTTTGTTGATATTTTCTTGTTTGCTGTAAATGCATACAGAATTCACAGAATTAGTGACCACACCAACAGAGTGCAACAATAGGACAACAGTGACATAAAATAAAACTGTAAAAATTACAATGTAAAATACTGATACTATAAATCACACATTAATGTGACTGCCTATCAAAAGGCTGAATAACCACCTTTTGCAGTACAGACCACAGCATGACATGTAGAAAGAGTGGCAATGAGGTTCTGGAAGGTATCAATAGGGCTGGGGAGCCATGCTGACTCTAATACAATGGCTAGCTGCACTAGGGTTCTCAGTTGAGGATACATAGTGCGAACAACATGATCAAGGTGGTCCCGCAAATTCTTGAGTTTAAAATACGGAGAATTTTACAGCCAGGAGAGTATGCTCTTTGAACCACACATGTACACTGTGAACTGTGTGAAATATTGCAGCATGCTGCTGGTAGGTGCCATTGTGCTGTGGGAAAACAAACTGCCTGTAGGGGTGGAGATGGTCCCCAGAGATAGCTGCATACTTGTGTTGATCCGCTGTGCCTTCCAGAAAGACAAGATTACCCAAGGAATGCCCTCCAGCCTGGACCCTTCCGACGATTGTTGCAGGGTGTTTGCTTTCAGACATTTCATGCTGTACACACCAACGGCCATCTGTTTGACGGAGCATAAAATGTGATTCATCTAAAAAATTCACCTGTCACCCAGTGGATACTCAGTTGCAGTACTAGTGTGCAAATTCTACCATTCATCACTAATGAACAGGAGTCAGCATGGCTGTGTGAACTAGATGCTTGCTGTGGAGGCCTATATGCAGTAACATTCACTGAAAGGTCATTGAGAAGACACTGTTGGTAGCCAATACAGCATTAGTGACCTGTGGTGCACCATAGTTGCCTCAGTGCCAATTTTCAAGAGTGCCATTTTGCCATGCATGGTGTACTTCAACCACAGCAACACACAAACAGTTTGCAAACTTTGCCACTTTGGAAATTCTTCCGCCCTCAGCCCAAAAGCCAATGATCATGCCCTTTTGGACATCACATTCTCCATTTCTGCATTATGACAATGACTGCACTGTTTGCAGTATGGTTCAAATGGCTCTGAGCACTATGGGACTCAACTGCTGAGGTCATTAGTCCCCTAGAACTTAGAACTAGTTAAACCTAACTAACCTAAGGACATCACAAACATCCATGCCCGAGGCAGGATTCGAACTTGCGACTGTAGCGGTCTCGCAGTTCCAGACTGCAGCGCCTTTAACTGCAAGGCCACTTTGGCCGGCTGTTTGCAGTATGTCCCCCTGCACCAACACTTTATATACTCTCCACTGTTAGTGCTGCCACCTTGCTGTCTGTGACTGGTTTTGCACATTGACATCGAACATAGGTGGTGGTCACATTAATGTCATTAATGTGACTGGACCGTGCGTGTGTGTATAACACTACTGAATCTGCAGTTCAGTATTTCTGTAAAGGTGGTGCTTAGGTTGCGCTCTCCTCACCTTCATAATTTAATACTAAAAACTGTTTCAAATAGTTTGTCTGAATATGAAACACTATACTGTGAGGTATTCATACAAAAATAAAGAGTTTACAGATATGTAAGAAATATAGTCACTCACCAGCCCCCATTTGCATGGTATACTGATAGAAGGCATTACAGGGAATGATTCAGTGTATCATGCTACACATAGCCTAAAAATAATACATTGAATAGAAAAAATAGCTGGGACAATACAAACATTATCTCACTTGATGAAAGAGTGATCTGTCATTTTCAGAACTTTATGGGATTACAATTCTTGTAAGCATTTCAGCCTGGTACAGCTGAACACAAATCGTAAAACTGAGTAACTCATTGAGGTCATACAACTGTAATAGAAAGGAAGACAGAAGGTCAAAGTAGTAGGGACACAATAAGATAACACTGCTGACAAACCTAAAGAAATGGACAGGATTGTGAAACTGCTGAACATCTTGTACACACAGCTATATATTTGGATAAGATGAATCATGAGCTCATACACATCCATTTTTTGAGGAAGTGGCAAACGTATTGGGTATGAGATGTCAGCCGAGTATCACTGTCAATGTTGACAGATCAAGAAAGGCATTTCTCATCCAGAACATTTGTTATAGCTTTCACAGTATATTTAACATGTGCCAGACAGAGCAAAAGGTTGTGTTTTCTTAGTATGGTAATAACGATACAGCATTAGACAAAGAAACAAGATAAATTACATCTCTAGATGCTATAGCATCATCATGATAGCATCTAGAGATGTAATTTATCTTGTTTCTTTGTCTAATGATTATTACCATACCAAGAAAACCTATTTTGGTAATCTGCTGATTAGACTGCCACACATTTTTTGCAAGAACAAAGTAGAAACTTGTTCTTATACATGTAACTAGTTCTTTGGGGACAAACAGTCATCACAAAACACTGGAAAAATGGTGTTTTGATCAGTCCTATATATAAAAGAAAAACTGTGAAAGGTGTAATGTGTCACATGGGTCAGACTGGTACAACTAGTGGATATCACTAACATGAAACACAATTGATGACATAATTGGCCCTGTATATTTCACACGTAATGTAGCTTACAACTGATTCTGTTTCCTGATGCTAATCAATCATAATATTTATTTGTGCTCATTACTCCAATACAGATTAGTCATATATTTATGCAAAAATTGTTGCAGTTACATTTGTTTTACACCACTTTGTATGTTTTATCTATGTTGCAATAATTATGATGAATAATAATTTTATTACGAGACACTGCTTCATTTAAGTTTTTGACAGACTGATAGCTTTTATTCTAGGAATCATTGTCACTATCTAGCTAATCATCATAGTGATAGACTCACTAATGAGTAATTTTCTTTGTATTCCATGAGAATCACCAACCTTTATGGGTTCACAAGTGGCTGAGACCAATCTTGGAACCACATTTTGTGCTACAGTGAGGGTATGTCCTGCCATGCCTGCCAGGGATTGCTGCAGATTGTTTGTATGAGGTTTCCTTGTCCTTAAAATTTTTTAAAAGTTTTGACATTGCTGATTAGATCACTAGAAAAAAAATCCACTTGGTGTTCTGTAATTCACATTTATTTGTGTATTTCAAGATTAAGTCATCATCAGAACATCGAAGAAGAAAGGGGGACTTCTTCGTGCACAGTAATTTGTCATGTGTGAGCTAACTGCTCCAGAGCACTAATTTTTTTCTAACAATCTAATCAGCAGTGCTACAAGTTGTAAAAAATTTCATTAGACAATGGTTGCAATCTTCCTAAGCGACTTCATGTAGCACCTACAAAAATCCCTTGCTCTTTCCTACAGTATTGCTTGTCCGAGCTTTGTCTTTGCCATCACTGTTTGAAGTTTTGTGAGCCACTGAAACAGTCCAATGCTATGTCAGATGATCAGAGGCATTGGTTGCACTATCTCTGGTGTCAGTTTGACATCATTTAAAGTGACTTCAGAATGTCTTTGTATCGTTTCCGTTATCCCCCTTGCTTTCATTGTCCGTGTTTGAGTTGTGAATAGTATTCTGGCAATTTACCAACACATCAAAGTTGCTATTTGATGATGTTAGACTCCATCCTACATCTACATCTACATCCATACTCCGCAAGCCACCTGACGGTGTGTGGCGGAGGGTACCTTGAGTACCTCTATCGGTTCTCCCCTCTATTCCAGTCTCGTATTGTTCGTAGAAAGAAGGATTGTCGGTATGCTTCTGTGTGGGCTCTAATCTCTCTGATTTTATCCTCATGGTCTCCTCGCGAGATATACGTAGGAGGGAGCAATATACTGGTTGACTCTTCGGTGAAGGTATGTTCTCGAAACTTCAACAAAAGCTCGTACCGAGCTACTGAGTGTCTCTCCTGCAGAGTCTTCCACTGGAGTTTATCTATCATCTCTGTAACGCTTTCACGATTACTAAATGATCCTGTAACGAAGCACACTGCTCTCCGTTGGATCTTCTCTATCTCTTCTATCAACCCTATCTGGTACAGATCCCACACTGCCGAGCAGTATTCAAGCAGTGGGCGAACAAGCGTACTGTAACCTACTTCCTTTGTTTTCGGATTGCATTTCCTTAGGATTCTTCCTGGCAACATTTGTTTCTTCTGGGACACTGATTTTGATACACTGGTCATGCCATTTCACTTTCAGTACTCTCCTGAACCACCACTTATGATATTTCTCAAGGAGCTTCAGGCGTCTTCTACAGGTGATAAAGGCCTCACTTCCGTATGTAAGAGTTGGTATAATGATGGTTTCATAGACAAAGAGTTTAGTCTGAGTGTTGAGGTCATGGTTGTCAAAGAATCTGTCCTGCAGAGAGCCAAAAGCTGCACTAGTACAGCTTCTGCGATATCAGATTTCAGCGTCAATATTTGTGTTTCGAGAGATGACTGCTAAGATAAGGAAAGTGATCCATATTTGGCAGGATTTCACAACTGAGGGTTTTTTTTGTTGGTATTTGATGAAGTTTGATGGAAAATTTGTGTATTCCTCATGCTGAAGCCTAAGTCAATCTTCATGTTCACTTACTGATATACATTTGTGATAAATGTGGATACAGATGCAGAGTATGCCTCAAAATGCAAGTTTACCTGAAAATACTATTTCATATCAAAAGTTATCCGGATGAATTATTTTGTCAGAGGAAGTTTGAAATGGCTTTATTTTCTGCACATAAATATTGAAAGTAACCAATTTTTGGGTATTAGTACTGCATGACATTTTGTCAAGCCAAGTTTGAAAGACAATGTGCACAAGAATGTGTTTGAAAAGTAAAGAGTGCATTACTGCATAACACCACAACCTAGCAGTGCACCAGTAAGATACACTCTGATGTCAAATCAACTGAGAGTTGGTGAATGATTTCTATAAGATACACACTGTGTATGGCAACACAGGACTCTGCTATGGGCCCTACCATCTTACAACAAATAAATGCGTATGTTTGTCTGTTAGTTTAAATCCATTATGAGTGGACACTTTCACATCACAGTTCTAGGTGGTGGGAGTTTTGAACTATGGTTGTCTTACTTTAGAGATCCAGTCTGAACTGCATCATTTACGATGCTACCAACTGCAACCAGCAATTGCGCAGTACCTGTTACCAAATGCTTTGTGCACTTCGCTTTGCTTTGTGTTGTCTGTTGCTCTTTGTTTCCTGTTCTTATTTTGAAAATGGGTAAAGAGAATAATCCTAGTCCATCATGGGATTCAAATAAGTTTATCACAACACCAGAAGAGTTTTTATTGATCCCTACGACAATGTGTCAGTTCTGCTTTTGCAGAAATACAGAACATGTGTGTAGCATGCCTGCCAAGGAGAGGTGTGACCTGTTCCTCGACACTGTTCCTGCTTGTCCAGTGATCAAAGTTCTCACTTGTTTATGCTTGCAGCCAACTGGTATGTTATATAGTGTCTGCACTACAAGAATAAAAAAACTAAACTTTGTTATCAAACAGAATGAGAAGAGAAAGATAATAACAAGAAATACCTTAAACCAGAGAAACACTCTGTTCACTGGTAAGAAACTGTTTTTGCTTCTCAACAGAGGCAATAATTTATTGAAAGCTTAAATAGAGCCAAAAGGAGAAAACAAGTAAAGGCCATTTTGGTGAGAAAAACAAAGTTTTTGCAAGAGGCAAGATTCAACTCAAAAACATTCTTACAGAGAATAAAAATTATTTATTCTCAATTACTATTATTTTATCTCCAAGCATTTTTTCCCTCACTTCTATCTTCAGGCAACATATTAAATTTATGTCTAATCATTTACACAGACAAAAATAGAAGCTAATTTTGCCCAAAATAGATGCTAATTTTACCAAAAATAGGTGCTAATATTGTCAAACCTAATTGCTACATTTTCAGGCCCCTACATCAAATACATTCAAGTGTTGTAGGCTTCTGTAGGAAAACTTTTTATTTGCCAAGCTTGCAAGGAAGGATACAGTTAAATAGCCTATTCACAACTGAAGCATACAAAAGGTTACAGGCTATTATTTAGTATACAAAGAATTCTTTGTATTATAAATATTGGCTGTAGCCTTCTGTATACTTTCAGATCTGAAGATGGCCATTTTACTGGTCAAAACAAGTACCTGGCATATTCTTCCTTGTGATTGTGTCAAACAAAGGTTTTTCCATAGAAGACTACAACACTATATTTAAAGATGGCCCCTGCAACACTGACAATGTCAGGTAATTAAAATATATTCAAAATTTCTTGAAGGGCTTCCTCTGAGTTAGACAAAACATTACCATCTGCATATTGGATTTGTATGACACAGATTATTATTACTTTGATCAAAGTTCTCAGTCTGCTAAGGTTGAAAATCCCACCACCTGTACTAAAAAATACTATTTTAACTCCTGATGGTAGTTTTCCTTCAACAAGTTTCAACAAATATTGAAAATAAAGTAGGAGCAAGTACACATCCTTACTTATTTTTTTTATTTTATTTTGAAAGCTTATCTGGGTCCATTGTAATTGTCAAGTATGGTGCTGCTCATGTTGTGCAGTAGGCAAAGTATTTGTATCCATTTTGGGGAGCATCCAAATGAGGTCAGGAGCATCTAAAGATAACTGTTGTTAACAGAGTCAGATGTCTTAACAAGATCTGTAAAAGCCATACAGGGGAAGAGATTTTGTTGTCTTGATTTCTCTTGCATTTGTCAAGTGCTAAATATCACATCAACTGTGCCTCAGTTTGGCTTAAAAGCACCCTGTGGTTCTCGCAGGGCATCTTCAGCGAGGAGCATCAAGTGGTTGGATAAAATCTGGGAAAGAATTTTCCCAGTAGTTGAAAGTAGAGATAGCCCATGGTAGATGACAAAGTCAGCTTTACCCCCTTTTTGAATATGGTTACAGTCAATGCACCACATAAGTCAGCAGGAAATGTTTCAGTATCTCATGTCTTGGGTATATGGATGTGTATATGTTGAGTAAGCTTGGAGGCATCCTTTCTTATAGAACTCTGAAGGGACCTCATCTATACTAGCTGCTTTGTTGTTCTTCAGCTGATGACTAGCCTCTTCAACTTCCTGGTGAGAAGGAACATCGATGAGACAATACTGACTGGACCTTTCAGGAATTATGTTGAACATATTTTTCTCACTGTACATGTCCCTGTTTAGAAGTTCTTGAAAATGTTTCTGCCAATCACAGTTGATGGAGCAACTGTCTTTGAAAAGTCTAGTTCCATCTTTGGATTGTAAGAGATTTATGCATTGGGTGGTCAGACCATAGATAGTCTTCATAGCACTGAAAAAAGTGTTGTTACTATCTGTTACTATCTGTTAGTTTCTGCATTTTGAGTGATTTTGTTTCTCACCATTAATTCTTAAAGGGACTGAATTGTTCTTTGAACTGCAGCTGTGAATGCTACAAATTGTTGTTTCTTGGGGGCTGAGTTGGGATCATTCTGCTTGGCAATGTGAGCTTGCCTATTTCAATCTATGAGGCTTTGAATTTCGGTTTCATTTCCATCAAACCAGTCCTGGTGTCTTTTCTGAGTGTAGCCAACTGTCTCTTTAGAAGTTAAGAGAACTACTGACTGGAATGTCAAAAAATGTTGTCCGATATCCTGGGGCCATTCACATGGAGGTTTTTTGGTGAGGATTTGATGAAATTACGTTAGCAATTGCTTGTCTTTAAGCCATTCAGTGTTCAGTTTCTTCCTTGGTTATTTTCTCTGTCTGCTTCATTTTGGAGAGACATGCAGGGACATTATGGACCATATCAGCTTCTGATCAGTGCAACAATTATGACCATTGGTCAAAGCTCTTGTGACCAGTAAATGGCACTGGTCACGGGTGCAAACAATCACTTAGTCTGTCGTATGCGAATACTTCAATCTGAGGTGTTGTAAGGATCATTTGAATTCGTCTTTTTTGCAGAAGAGAGTATTTGTAATGATGAGTTCATGTTCCAAGCATTTAGATAACAATAGAATTCTGATGGAATTGCTCTTACCTACTTCATCTTTTCCCATGATACCAGGCCACAATGTACTGTACTTACTAACCCTGGCACTGAAATTTCCTAAAAGTATGATTTTACATGACTGGTTATTCATAAACAGTGTGTTGGGTTGTGAATAAAATTACTCATTGTGATCATCATTGGATGTGTGAGGTGGAGCATAAGTGCTAAATATGACTGATGATTTTTAATGGGTTTACGACAGCAAGTCATGAGCCTTTAACTGATTCCGATGGAAGTATTTCAAGGAGATCAATGAGTTCATTTTTTATGGCAAATACAACTTTGTGTTTATGAGGTTCATTTCTATCCCATACTTTCCAGAAGAGTGTGTAGTGCCATCATTTCCCTGAGCTGCTTTTTGTCAGCCTGTCTAGTTTCACTCAGGATATCAACATCTATGTTTAATCTTGTCATCTCACGAGATGTAATTGCTGTTCCTGTTGTTATGCATCAGAGTACAACAGTTCCAGGTTGCAAAGATTAAATTTATTAGTTTGTTTTAATCACATGTGTTGTAGCCCTTGGATGCAGTGACATTCTCAGATGGGTTATAGGCTGACTATGTTTAAGGTACATTTTACAGCACTTCCCCATCCAGGGTGAGCAGGGTGAATCCTAAAGAGGACCCCTTAGTGTGGAGTGTAACATGCGAACTGTTCTACAGCCTGTCTTAGAACAGGAGTGGTGATCATACACCTGAGGTCTATGTGCCAACTTGTCATTAAGGGCTCCAAGACCACACAATCTTGCTTCTGTCACAACTTCCTGACCATTGTAGAGCTCGGTTTTATGCATTTGGATAATAGTTGTTAGGTCCAATGGATGACACCTGTGTGTGGATTCGTTTTACATGGGTATGCTATTGTGCATCAGCAATCACACGATCCTTGGCAATGATAGTGTCTGGCTCCAGTGCCATAGAAACTAGGATGACTCAAGGCTCCATCACTTTTTCAGCCTTCTTCCACCTTCCCAGTCACTGAAGCAGTGACTCACTAACTCTTATGCCTTGTTCGGCATTGAGAAATTCAGGAAGCTACCGAATATGAGACAGACGCTTCTGGATTTAATCCCTTTCTTAGATTACGTAGGATTACCTCTTTCACCTTCTTCGCCATACCAGAGTCCATCTCTCCTGCCATAGAGGTCTTTGTGTAACCCTCCAAAGGGGTCCACAGATGGTACTATTACTAGATGAGGCAAGGTTTTTAATGAAGTGTTACTCCTCCCACTGCAACTTTCTCAACTGGGATTGGGAGTGGACAGTATACTTAGTAAACTATGAACAGACTGTATAGCTTAGTGAATATATCAGAAAGTTGAACTGAATAAATTAGAAAGTTGAAACTGTTCCCTTTTCACAATATACCATCATCACCATCACAAAATAGGTTATCTGTCCTATTCCCATTTAACAATTCCTCTCTGTCTGGGAGATCCCACATTGCATCTTCCTGAAGAGATTTAAACTACTGATAATTTTCATCCATTCTTAGCAAATGTTTGAACCATTTATTTTTGTGTTCATTAATTTTCGCTCCTACAGAACAGATGTGTAGTTCATTTCTGATATCTTCATTTCTTATGCAATATCTTTTGGAGAATTTCTTAGCTGTGCATAGGAATTTCATATCTGTTGTTTTGATCTGGTATTCATCTCTGCATTTTATCATCCACATCTTGTTCAGCATTCTTGCCAGTGGACATCAACATGGATGGACATAAGCCAGTATCGGTCTCATGGCAGGATCATGTGGCAGGCTGTCATAGGGAGTGCACATGAAGCATTGGATGGACAGAACCGATGACCCATGTGTTTATTTGCCAGCGGTGATGTGCCGGGCCTGTCAGTTCTTATTCTGACGTTGACCTAGTTGATAGCCTTCACATTGCACTATGCTTTTGGTTCTGCTTGCTAGTTGTTCAGTCACTTGCATCAGACTCCCTGTTCCCCATAGACTGACCTGTACACCAAGTTTGTTTTCCTCTCTTGCTCTTCCAGGGCTAGTTTCTTGTCTTCTGAGTCAAGACACTGCTGGCTAGAGTAGTTACACATGTGCCAACAGGACAGTTTCATAGTGTTGACAAACCTGGGCAGATACAAAAGTGGCGATGGAGGATGCTACTATGCATGTAACACTTTTCTTTTTTCGTAGTGTTAATTTGTGGTCACTATGGGCCTGACATTTATGTAATGCAGTCAAGAACAGCTGTACCTACAGAAGCCACAACTGGAGCAGCATCAAATGCAGCAGGCACAGCTGCAGCAGCTGCTCATACAGAATTTGGGTGATCTGCTGTCACATGGAGCTGGTGGAAAGTCAGACAGCTGCAGATGAGTCAGTTTCGATGAGTCTTCAGAAAGGTGTGACATTAACAGCACCAGTTCTTGCCATACTATAGAAAATTTGTGTTGTTGATCTAGTGGATAAGGCTGCCTTGTTACTGTCCAGCAGTGCAAGGTTGTGAAATCTGAAAACCCTCCACCGAGCCCAAGAAACTTAACTTTGAGGAACTCTGACAGTTACTCGTGCAGTATTCTGGCCATCAAATCTATGTGGTGGTGGCACAGTTGCAGTTTAACCAGCACTACAAATATGAGCCTGGATCGCCACCCTGCCAGGTCTCTTGCGCAAGTGTTGGTTTGCATGTCCCCAGTGAGCTACCTCATGTGCCAACTTAGGTATGTGATTGTCCATTTAGCACCAGATCCGGAGATCCAAACTAAGGCATTTTCCTTGTCTGACCCTGACTCACAGCGAGCTTGGCAGGTACAAATAAGTCAAGGAGTTGTGATCCCCACACATGATGTTTCTCAGTGTCACTCTCCTTTTGCTTCTGTTTCCACTCAATGGGCAAGTCTGTTGTCCCGCCCTGATTGTCATGTGGTGCATATTTGACAGGACTGCCCATATGTAGATGCCATGTGTGGAACCTACCAAATAGTAGGCCATTTGGAATCAGTTTGTGGCAGTTGGCAAGCCACAGGAAGGTTGGGTCAGATGTCCCAGTGTTTTTCTTGGACTCAGAGGCTGTCACTGATACCCCACAAGCATCATCCCAGCATACGTTGGTTGTCAATGAGTGACCAATTGAGTTTCAGCAAAGGTCCAGCTGGTTAACTTAGGCACGTACAGGCTCTTGCACTGTCCTGCATTGCAATGGTCACTACGTCAAGATGTATCTTCTAGAAAACAGTGTATTCCATTGAGTGGGTAATCCTCCATCTCAGCACATTATAAAAACGTGGATCGATAGATCACATTGCTAGTGGTTAATTCATCACATGTGCAAAATATTTTTGAGTTACACCCAATTTTCGTTTTTTGTTTCCAGATTGTTAACAAAGTCCATTTAGTGCCCCACTTGGTCTTCTTTCAAGATTTGGACTCTTTACTTGAGTCGTATGGCCAGCTGTTTGGTAACACCTTGGGTCGGGCAGAAAATGTTGAGAACCTTGTCTCCCTTGAGCCATCAGCAATTCCTAAATTTAACACCCCCACCCCATCCCCTTTGCCATGTTTGACGAGGTTAAGGGTAAGTTGCAGTGCTGGCAGGGATTCCTGTTTCTCCTATTTCATCTAGTCAGCTCTTTGGTGGTGATTCAGAAGCCAAATGGTACCACGCACCCTTGCAGCGATTTTAAATAGATGGTCAAAATGTGCTATTTGTATCACCTCCCATGTCTGGAAGAGTTGTTGGTGAAGTTGTCTATGGACTAGTGTTTATCACACATTGAGGTATATCTGTAGTTGGCAATGGACTATTCTTCTCAGTGTTTTTAGTGCTCAACACCCCCTTTGACTTTACAAGTTTAATTGCTTCTCCATTGGAATTTCATCAACCACAGGAATTTATAAAAGATATTTGGGGCATTTGATTAAGTTTCAAAGGAGAGACCTTCTCCTGCCACAACTGGACAATGAAATAATTTGACGGTGAAAGTTGAAAATTTGTGCTGCACCGGGACTCAAACCCGGATCTCCTACTTAATGCGAACGGTTGCCTTAACCAACTTGGTCATCCGGACAGAGCTCCTGTTCAGCCAAAATTCTCAACTTGTCACACACTAGTAGAGTCCACTGTCCATTCTCCTACTTGCTTGCAGCAAGTCATGTATCCCCACAAGAGGCACAGACCCTGTTGTGCACTTGCACTGAAGTTGTCAAGGTAGTCACGCATACAGATATACTGTACATATGTGTGATGTCTGTCCTGTTGGGCTTGTCCAATGATGTACATGTTGAAATAATTACAGAAAAGAATGAGATCCACATAAAAGTAGCCCAGAAAATCACTCATTGTACTGAAAATGGGGCCTATTAAAGAACTAATTAGAAATCACCTTACAATCCAATGTGGAACAGAAGTCCAGATCTAATTTTCTGAATATTTGCAAAGAATTTATGCATGCAGAAACGTGCATTGCGATATAGTAAGTCTCAGAAGTATCATACAGCAAATTTGTGTAGTTAAAGGTTATCGTACAGGAAACAAGTATAAGAAGTTACATAAATGACCCCCACCCACACAAATTTTACACAAATAATACTTTCATACACAGATACGCAGTGGAAAACTTGCATGCGCGCATGCGCCCACGCCCACGCCCACACACACACACACACACACACACACACACACACTCTCTCTCTCTCTCTCTCTCTCTCTCTCTCTCTCTCTCTCTCTCTCACACACACACACACCTTCATTTTGTGGTACGTACACTCTTCTCTCTCTCTCTCACCTTCATTTTGTGATACTTATGTACATTGTATTTTGTGATGGTTGTGAAGTTATTCCTTCACACTTATATTTTATTTATTACTCATATCTATGTTATGTTTGGGGAAGGTGGGGGAAAATTGAAAGAGGAATCGAAAACAACTCACATTTTTGGTTTTGGAGGGGTTTAGCTTGTCTGAGGTACATTGGCTTCACCACTAAACAACGAAATTCTTCAGGACCAACAAGTACACCCATATTTGAATCTCCAGCTTCTGGTGAATACAGCTGAAGTTGTAGCAGATTTGTAACACTAGTTTCCTCAGAAGGGCCCTGAAACACCATAGAAATAAATGCAAGTCAAATACAACTTTGAATAATAGGTGTTATGTGTTTCAAAATTTCATTGTCAGACTGAAGCTGTGGAATGAAGTGTACAATAAATTAATGATAGAAAATAAACATAAGAGTGTATCTAAGTATTGCAATATACGGAGATTTCAAATAGTATTGTACTTACGTAAAAATCAAACTTTAGTACAAGGCTCATGAAAGTGAGCACATAGACCGAATAAAATACAAATCTCATTGCATGTACACATATTTGACAGTGCAGTGTATTCAAATACAATCAGTGCCAAACTGAGTGTAGTGACTGAACTATCAAAGAGGTAAACAAAGGCCAGTAGTTGGTGTTAACATTGACCACAGAAAGCAAGTCAAAGAGTGACTCTACACACTGCAATGAAGCACCTCATGAACGAATTTGACAAAAATATTTATGCTATTTTTATGAAAGAGAATCTCATACTAACAGCACGAAAAGTGCATCATTACATAACATTGTAAGAAATCTAGAATGAAATTTTCACTCTACAGCGGAGTGTGCGCTGATATGAAACTTTGGAAGGTAGGAGACGAGGTACTCGCAGAAGTAAAGCTGTGAGGACGGGGCGTGAGTCGTGCTTGGGTAGCTCAGTGGTAGAGCACTTGCCCACGAAAGGCAAAGGTCCCGAGTTCGAGTCTCGGCCCGGCACACAGTTTTCATCTGCCAGGAAGTTTCATTGTAAGAAATGTCACAGAGGTAGTCTTTAGTCAATAATGAAAACTGGGGACAATTGTGACTAATAACTGGTATGGTACAACATAAACATAACACAGATATGAGTAATAAATAAAATATAAGTGTGAAGGAATAACTTCACAACCATCACAAAATACAATGTACATAAGTATCACAAAATGCAGTCAAATTACAATAGACGAATTTGTAATAAATGACATAACAGAATCATTTATGTGAGCCCATATTGGTGGCAATAACTTGAAATGAAAGAACTATTACATGATAAAAGGTGACATTGTTTTCCCTTTTTTTTAAATATGTACTCTTTAACTTAGTATTAGACTGTGTAATTTTCCAGCTGTTATCAGTTTACAACCATCACAAAAAGAAATGTTACATGAGTATGACCAACTGTAATCATTACACTAGTCAAACAACCACTGGATGACATAGAATATAACCATTTAGGGAAGCCTCGATGAGTGTCAAAAACTTGAAATAAAATATTAAAATATTTCTTTATTACTCATATTTGTTCTATGTTTATATTGTACCATACAAGTTATAGCAATTTTCTTCCATTTTTTATGATGTTACCTAACAATGCACCTTTCATGCTGTTGGTATGAGTTTTTCTTCCATAAAAGTAGGCCTACCATAAATGTTTTTGTCAAATTAGTTCATGAGGTGCTGACATGCACTTAATTTTAGTGTATATTAGTTTGTAAAGTTACTCTTTGATCTGCTTTCTATGATCAATGCTAGCACTACCTACTGGCTTTTGTTTACCTCTTTGATAGTTCAACTGCCATTCTCAGTTTGACACTGGTTCTATTCAAATACTTGGCACTGTCAAATATGCCTATGCGAGATAAGATTTGTATTGTATTCAGTCTATGTGCTCACTTTCATGAGCTTTGCATTAAAGTTTGATTTTTATGTAAGTACAATACTATCTGAAATCTCTGTATATTGCAATACTTAGTTGCACACTTACGTATATTTTCTATCATTAATTTATTGTACACTTCATTCCACAGCTTCAGTCTGACGACAAAATTTTAAAACACATAACGCTAAAGAAAGGATTGTGTGATCAAGACCTTTCTATATCTCAAAGCTGTGCCAAATCTGAATGGTTGCCAGACTATACTATGGAAATATTTCTGCATCAAGTAATGGAAATATATTATGGTTACAGCAAAACATAAGAGTAACTAAAATATAGTGCGGACTGTGATACATACTATGCTGCCTAAGTCAGTTATAATGCTAGTATTGCCACCGGATTTAGATACAAAAACAATAGAATTTGATTCTATACCAATATCCATACTCTGTAAACCACTGTGAAATTCCTGACAGAGCATACTTCCCTTTGTACCAATTATGTCTTCTTCTCACTCCATTCACGTATGGAGCGAGGGAAGAATGACTGCTTACACACTTCTGTGCATGCTGTAATTAGTCCACTCTTGTCTTCACGATTCCTATGGGAGTGATTCTTAGAGGTTTCTAGTATACTCATAGATTCCTCACTTACAGCTGGCTCTACACACTTTATAAGTAGGCTTTCACAGGCTAGTATGTGTCATCTTACCTGTCAGTTCAGTTTTCCAATATCTCTGTGATGTACCCCCATGGATCAAACAAAAGTTTGACTATTTGTGCTGCCCTTCTTTTTATATGTTCAATATCTCCTATTGGTCCTATTTCATAGAGGTCCAACACATTTGAGCAATATTCTAGGATAGATCATTTGAGTGTTCTGTATGCGTTTTCCTATGTAGAGTGATTGCATTTCTGTAGTACTCTACAAGTGAACCAAAGTCTGCAACCTGTTTTACCTATGACTGAGACTAAGAGATCATTCCAATTTGCATCTTCACAAATTATTGCAACTAGGTACTTTTATGAGAGGATTGACTGCAACTGTGACTCATTGATAATGTAGTCATAGGACGCCACATTTTACACTTTGTGGAATGCACAGATATGCATTTCTGAACATTTAAAGTATGTCGCCAACCTTTGTAACACTTTGAAATCTTATCGAGACCTGACTGAATATTTTTGCTGTTTTTTTCAGACAGCAGTTCGTTATAGATAATCACATCATCTGAGAAAAATCTGAGGTAATTACCAATATTGTCTGCAAGGTCATTAATAAACATGGTTCAAGCATCCAATGGCAGTGTTTCTATGACCATTCTACTCTATGTGAAAGATGATGTGTAGCCAGCAGTGGGACATTGACGTATGTACCCCATAGTAAGAAGCTTTTCTGAATGGTTTTTGCCCAGCACGAAACTGGCAAGTGAGCAGCTTCACTATGGCTTAGCTATCAACTGTTACTATCTATGGCAGTGAGGTTATCGCTTGCATGTGTTGATTCTAGCAGCAGATTTCTCCAAATCAAGATATACGAGGTCTGTTCAAAAGAGTCTGAAACTTTAGTAATTTCACACCTATGGTGTGTTAGAGCGACATGCAGTTGGCATTCCTGCACATGCCTGTTTTTAATGTGTAACTGCAGAAAGTTTCATTGTTGTATGTTGGTTAGTTACTGCTCAGTGCTATATTGAGTAGAACATTGTGTCGCACAGTCTGCGAATTTCGAGATGGCAGAGTTAGAGGGGCAACGTGTCTGCATTAAATATTGGGTGAAACTCAAGAAAACCTGTACAGAGATACACCATATGGCGCAGAAAGCCTATGGTGACGAGTACTTAAGCCGTACTTGGTGTTACAAATGGTTTACACAGTTTAAAAGTGGCTGGACAGAAGTTAAAGATGACCCTCTTTCAGAATACCCTGCCACGTCTACCAATGATGCTCATTTCAGGAAAGTCAATGAAACTGTGCATGGCAATCGAAGAATGACCGTCAGAGGGATTGCAGAACAATGTAAAATTTCAGTTGGATCAAGTCATGAAATCCTGACACAGCATCTTGGAATGCATCATGAGTCATGACCAGAAAGACCTTTGCCTTGCAGGATGTGAAGAGTTTTTCACAAATGAGATAAGAGAATCATCACTGGTGGTTTTTATATATTTATATTTACACATCGAGTTCCATAGGACCAAATTGAGGAGCAAATCTCCAAGGTCATGTAACATGTCAATAAATGAAATTACAACATAAAAGTAATGACAGATGAAAATAAATGTTCAAGAACCCAAAAAAGTCACTCCATAAGTTTAAGTAAACACAATCAACAATACAATAAGAATCAGCTTAATTTTTCAACGAACTCCTCAACAGAATAGAAGGAGTGACCCATGAGGAAACCCTTCAGTTTTGACTTGAAAGCGCGTGGATTACTGCTAAGATTTTTGAATTTGAGTGGTAGCTTATTGAAAATGGATGTAGCAGTATAACGCACACCTTTTTGCACAAGAGTTAAGGAAGTCCGATCCAAATGCACGTTTGATTTCTGCCAAGGTTTAACAGAGTGAAAGCTGCTTATTCTTGGGAATAAGCTAATACTGTTAACAAGAAATGACAGTACAGAATATATTGAGAGGCCAATGTCAAAATACCCAGACTCGTGAACAGGGGTCGACAAGAGGTTCATGAACTTACACCACTTATTGCCCGACCCGCCCATTCCTGAGCCAAAAATATCCTTTTATAATGGGAAGAGTTACCTCAAAATATAATACCATACGACATAAGCGAATGAAAATAAGCAAAGTAGACTAATTTTCATGTCAAACAATCACTCACTTCTGATACCGTTCGAATAGTAAAAATAGCAGTACTAAGTCTTTGAACAAGATCCTGAATGTGGGCTTTCCACAACAGCTTACTATCTATCTGAACACCTACAAATTTGAACTGTTCAGTTTCGCTAATCATATGCCCATTCTGTGAAATTAAAATGTCAGGTTTTTATTGAATTGTGTGTTAGAAACTGTAAAAACTGAGTCTTGCTGTGATTTGGTGTTACTTTATTTTCTACAAGCCATGAACTGCACCATTTGGACCAATTGTGAGCTACTCCCCGTATTCCGTAATGGTCCAACTTCTGGAGCAATATTTTGTGATCAACACAATCATATGCCTTAGTTAAATAAAACAAATATGCCAAGCGTACAAAACCTTTTGTTTGGCCCATCCAGTGCCTCGCAGAGAAAAGAGAATATAGCATTTTCAGTTGTTAAACAACTTCTAAAGCCGAACTGTACATTTGATAGCAAATCGTGTGATATAAAATAATCAACTATCCTTACACACACAGCCTTTTCAATAACTTTTGCAAACACTGATGGCATAGAAATAGGTCTAAAATTATCTACATTATCCCTTTCTCCCTTTTTATAAAGCAGCTTTACTACTGAGTAATCACTCAGGAAACTGACCATACCTAAAGGAAAAATCACAAATATGGCTAAATACAGGGCTAACATGTGTAGCACAGTACTTTAATATTCTGCTAGACACTCCATCATAACCATGAGAGTCCTTAATCTTCAGTGATTTAATCACTGACTCAATCTCCCTCTTGTCTGTATCACAGAGGAGTATTTCAGACATCAACCTCGGAAAGGCATTTGCCACGAAAGTTATATGATTTCCTGTAGAAACTACATTTTTATTTAATTCACCAGCAATGCTCAGAAAATGATTGTTAAATACTGTACATATATCTGATTTATCAGTAACAGAAATATTTTTACTGTAAACTGACTTTATATCGTCGACCTTGTGCTGCTGACCAGACACTTCCTTCACAACTGACCATATGGTTTTAATTTTATCATGTGAATTAACTATTTTTTTTTTTTTTTTTTTTTTTTGCATACCACAAACTCTTTGCATTACTAACAACATTTTTAAGCACCTTCCAATACTGTTTGTAATGGGCTACTGTAGCTTGATTGTGACTGCTTCTAACATTTTGATATAATTTCCGCTTTGTTCTACAAGATATCCTTATCCCACTAGTCAGCCACCCAGGCTGCCTATAACTGCTAGTACCCCATTTAGAACGTTTTAATGGAAAGCAACTCTCAAAGAGCATGATAAATGTGTTAAAGAAATCATTATATTTATCATCTATGTTATTGGCACTATAAACATCCTGCCACTCTTGTTCCTCGACAAGGTTTAAAAAACTCTCTATTGCTGTTGGATTAACTTTCTTACATAGTTTGTAATTAAATATGACATTGGTTTGAGTACAAAAGCCTTTTAGTGTTAAAATTTGTGCATCATGGTCTGAAAGGCCATTCATGCTTTTACTAACAGAATGCCCATCTAATAATGAAGAATGAATAAAAATATTGTCTATGGCTGTGCTACTGTTCACCTGCACCCTAGCTGAAAAAAATACAGATGATATGAATTTAGGAGATCTACCAACATCCTTTTTCTTGCATCATCATATACAAAATTTATAATGAAGTCACCACATATAACTAGTTTCTGGTACTTCCTACAAAGTGAATCAAGAACCCTTTCAACACTTAACAAGTACTGGGAATAAATGTAGTTCAAAACACAAAATTATTAGGACTCACCACTTACTGTGGGAACACCACATTGCTACCACACCTAGCAAACTAAATTCAGCCATATTTATTCTCAAAACATTAAACCACTAGCAGCAGATGATGTTATGTGAATGGTGTATTTCTCATATTTTAACTTATCATGAACTACGGAATAGAAATGTTACATCAGTCAAGTAATGCAATTAAAATCTTCAAACTGCAAAAAGTGACAATTAGAATAATGCCTAAAGTATTCAATTTTTGGAAAATATTCCATTCCAAATGGAATATAACTGAATATGAATGTCACATCTTTGATTCAACGATCTAAAAATTATCCCCTCATAAGAACAAATCTAGGGAAACTAAGAAGTTGTGGAGTATAATGCCAGAAAGCTTTCACAAGACATGTCATATTCCAAAAATGTTGGGTTGAACCTAAAAATTTCACATCTGAAAGAGAAAACAAAAATCAGAACTACTGAGTACCAACAAAAAGAAACAGTGTCCTATTAATACTCCTTGAAGTGGCAAAACAGTTTTATTCAACCTTAATATCATTTACAACATTTTGCTTAGTAAATCTCAAGTATTAATGAATTTACTGCATTAAGTTTCAACAAAAATTAAATTTGAGCAAAATGTGTTCTGAAATCTATATTTCTGAGATTTGTTAAGTAAAGTGTAGCTTTGGGCCATTAGCCTATAGGGCTGGGGGATAAAAAGTTGAGAACATTCTTTTCGACTGCATTAAGTTTCAACAAAAATTAAATTTGAGCAAAATGTGTTCTGAAATCTATATTTCTGAGATTTGTTAAGTAAAGTGTAGCTTTGGGCCATTAGCCTATAGGGCTGGGGGATAAAAAGTTGAGAACATTCTTTTCGACCTTGAAATTTGACACTTCTTCCCCGTTCTTCTTGTGCAGAAGACGTCATTTGCTTTTCTTCTGAGTTTACTACACTGTAAAAAAAATTGCTTTGTTGGGTA
Organism: Schistocerca piceifrons; assembly: GCF_021461385.2. Classification (NCBI taxonomy): domain Eukaryota; kingdom Metazoa; phylum Arthropoda; class Insecta; order Orthoptera; family Acrididae; genus Schistocerca; species Schistocerca piceifrons. The sequence goes on from NC_060149.1 coordinate 707,084,983, forward strand.
AAACTGGACGTAGAATCAGCAAGCCAACTGGAGTCTCTTATTGCACACAGTAAAATGATAAACTACTGTAAGTGGAGGGAGTGTTCTTGTGGGTATTGGGGATGGACGATGGGCTGCTAAGTTTGTGTTGTACAAGGAATCTGAGCTTCACAGTACTGGGCCCTACCTGCAACTCAGAAAGGGGTGTAAGAAGACGACACAGAAAAAAGCGTGAGGCCACTATTTCGGCAGTGAAAATGTGCATATGGTATATTTGGTTGGGAGTGCACTGCTCTGTACAGATTCAATTCATCTTGACCGGACAATGGCGTTGAAACCGCCACCGCACCAAGGAATCTGCATAATTTCCCAAGAATATTGTGACACGGGTCTACAGTTATGATGTTGAGAGCAAGGTTCAGTCTCCAAAATGGATCAGGAAAGGTTCTCCAAGACCAAGAAAAGCTCACTAGGTCAGATCAAATGTCAAAGCCATGCTGACAGTTTTTTTTTGACTTTGAAGGAGTAGTTCATCATGTATTCGCATCACAGAGACAAACTGTTGATCGATGATACTATCAGGATACAGTGGGACGTCTGCGAGAAAATGTGAGAAGCAAATGGCCTGAAATTTGGTGAGACAATTCATGGCTCTTGCATCACGATAATGCAACAGCACTTTCATCCTTGTTGATGCGTGACTATTGTACAAAAAAACGAAATCATTGTGCTACCTCATTCTCCGTGCTCTCCAGACCTGGCCCCTGTGGACTTTTTTTTATTTTCAAAGTTGAAAAACCTGTTGAAAGGATGAAGGTTTGCAATGACAGACGAGATAAAAGAAAATTCACAGATAACACTTCACGTGATCCAGCAAGAGGTGTACCAAGACTGCTTGCGGAAGTGGAAATGGCGTTGGGAGCAGTGCATCAATGAGGCAGGAGAGTATTTCGAAGGAGACTGTGCACAATAAGTAAAAGGTAAGTGCAAACAATTTTGTGGACAAAGTTAAAGAATTTTTTGAATAGACCTTGTACAAAGAACACTCTTGATACAATAGTAACAGAAAATGCTAGTGTCTGCACACTCCCGTGCACCGCCTCCTACATTCTAGCAGTGATCAAATGTGGTGATATTATGTGTTTTGCCTGTCCTGCATTTGGCTGTCACACTGGTACCCAGTAAAAAGTTTGACACCACATTCAAGTCCTCTGTGTGAATCATTTGGCAGGGAGTACTACCCATCGTACCACATATAGGGTTTCTTCCCATTCCACTTGCATAAGGAACATGGGAGGATGACTAAACAAGCCCTTATGAGCCGTGATCAGTCTAATCTTGTCATTCTGGTCCATTTGTGAGGGATACATAGAGTATCATAGAATATGCTTACATTCTTTCCTTAATACTGTATCTCGAAGCTTTGTATGCGGGCTTTCACAGGATACTTCACATCTAACTGCCATTTCACATTTTTAAGCATTTTGGGATTCTCTCTTGAGAGTCAGACACACCTGTGACCCTACTTGCTGAACTTTTTGCATACATTTAATATTCCCTGTTTGTTTTAGTCTGTATGCATCACACACACTTTGGCAGTTTTCCACGATGGGATGCATGAGTGTTCTGTAACGTGTACCATTTGTAGAGTGACAGCATTTTTTGCAGTATCCTACCAATGAACTGAGTCTGCCACTGTTTTACCTATGACTAAGCCCACTAGATCAGTCCATTTCACGTCCCCACAAGCTGTTACACTTTATTTATATTTATATAATAGAAGGAAACATTACACGTGGGAAAAATTATATATAAAAACAAAGATGACATATTTCTGCTTGTGTCTGTATGTGTGGATGGATATGTGCGTGTGTGCGAGTGTATACCTGTCCTTTTTTCCCCCTAAGGTAAGTCTTTCCGCTCCCGGGATTGGAATGACTCCTTACCCTCTCCCTTAAAACCCACTTCCTTTCGTCTTCCCCTCTCCTTCCCTCTTTCCTGATGAGGCAACAGTTTGTTGCGAAAGCTTGAATTTTGTGTGTATGTTTGTGTTTGTTTGTGTGTCTATCGACCTTCCAGCGCTTTCGTTCGGTAAGTCACCTCATCTTTGTTTTTATATTTATTTATATTTATTTAGTCTCTACCACAAAAGAAGGAATGCTTGGTTCCAGAAACATCCATCACATTATTTTTATAAGTTAACTGATTCTTCATGTGACTCATTGATATTATAGTCAAATGATGATAAATTTCTGTATTCTGTGAAGTGCAAAATTTTATATTTCCAAACATTTAACACAAGTTATCAACATTTGAGGCACTCTGGAACCTTATCAAGATCTAACTGGATATTTGTGAAGTGTTTACTCCATCATAGGTAACACACCAGACACCACACCTACCTTTAATTCAATTACTCATGATTGTAAACTGCGTGTGTAGGCTTGCATACCTCCACGGACTAGCACCACAACTAACGGCGAACATTTACTACCACTGGAGAAGCTGTAGTACCTCAAACTTTACATACCAGTACCACAACAATCCTCATCTTCACAGTTCATTCGCAATATTTCTTAAGAGTTTAATGGTTTTCTAATTTCATCTGTTTTCTGTATAACTAATTTAGAGAACTGCTTATTCCACTTTCTTAACCTCAACCCAGAGTTTTGAGTGAGATTCCCTGCAAATTCTTTTAAGTTTTTACTCTTCCCCTTTCTCTAACTAACTCTCCACCACAAAAGAAGGAATGCTTGGTTCCAGAAACATGAGAAATAATTATATATTACTTATACTTGTAAGTAACTGAAAACATGTTTATCTATTTTCCTTTAATATCTGTAGAAAAATATACACCATGTGATCAAAAGTATCCGGACACCTCCAAAAACATATGTTTTTCATATTAGGTGGATTCTGCTGACACCTACTACTAGGTACTCCATATCAGCGACCTCAGTAGTCATTAGACATCATGAGAGAGCAGAATGGGGAGCTCTGTGGAACTCACGGACTTCGGACGTAGTCAGGTGATTGGGTGTCACTTGTGTCATAAGTCTGTATGCGAGATTTCCACACTCCTAAATATCCCTAGGTCCGCTGTTTCTAATGTGATAGTGAAATGGAAATGTGAAGGGACACATACAGCACAAAAGTGTACAGGGCAACCTTGTCTGTTGACTGACAGAGACTGCCGACAGTTGAAGAGGGTTGTAATGTGTAATAGGCAGACATCTATCCAGACCATCACACAGAAATTCCAAACTGCATCAGGATCCACTGCAAGTACTATTACAGCTAGGCAGGAGGTGAGAAAACTTGGATTTCGCAGTCAAGCACCTGTTCATATGCCACACATCATGCCAGTAAATACCAAATGACACCTCGCTTGGTGTGAGGAGTGTAAACACTGGATGATTGAACAGTGGAAAAACATTGTGTGGAGTGACAAATCACGGCACACAATGTGGCCATCTGATGGCAGGGTGTGGGTATGGCAAATGCCCAGTGAATGTCATCTGCCAGTGTATGTGGTGCCAACAGTAAAATTCGGAGGCAGTGGTGTTATGTTGTGGTTGTGCTTTTCATGGGGGAGGGGGGGTGAGGGGGAGGGGAGGGGGGGGGGGGGAGGGCGGGGTGAGGGGGGGGGGGGAGGGCTTGTACTCCTTGTTGTTTTGCGTGGCACTATCACAGCACAGGCCTACATTGATGTTTTAAGCACCTTCTTGCTTCCCACTATTGAAGAGCAATTAGGGGATGGCGACTGCATCTTTCAACACGTTCGAGCACCTGTTCATAATGCACGGCCTGTGGCGGAGTGGTTACACAACAATAACATCCCTATAAGCGACTGTCCAGCACATAATCCTGAACTGAATCCTATAGAACACCTTTGGGATGTTTTGGAATACCAACTTTATGCCAGACCTCACCGAACGACATCAATACCTCTCCACAGTGCAGCTCCCCATGAAGAATGGGCTGTCATTCCCCAAGAAACCTTCCAGCACCTGATTGAACATATGCATGCGAGAGTGCAAATTGTCATCAAGGCTAAGGGTGGGCCAACACCATACTGAATTACAACATTACTGATGGAGGGCACCACAAACTTGTAAGTCAGTTTCAGCCAGGTGTCTGGATACTTTTGTTTCAGCCAGGTGTCTGGATACTTTTGATCACATAGTGTTCCTCTATCTTTCACTTACATTCTCTCATTATCACTACAAAATTCATGAACAACATTCCAAAAACAAATTTACTTGCATCAGTATTATGCGGATAGTATATTGGGACACAGTCGACCACGGCCTTAAACAAATGAGTTAGACTGCCTCTCTCTCGCACAGCTGCCAGCCTACATCTGCATTCTGTGCTTCCATAAAAGCAGAACTGAAATACTAATGGTCATAGGGATCGCTAATTCCTTGTGTTGTGGTGAGAGTTGCATTTGAATCCCATCATACACCAAAAAACAAGCAATTCACAAGACAAACTAAACTGGAATACACAAAGAATTTGGCGATGGCTACAGTGCAACTGTTTGCTGCAGTTGGCAGAGGTAGTTTAGGCTTGACCTCTACCAGTATCTTGCACAACCACAGTTCATAAAACTGCCACGATATAGTGTCTGCATAATAGCCGAGAATAATATTTTATTTTTCACATACCTCAGATGGTGATGAACACTTCACATTAATTGTCATTTCCAAAGGAGCTACTTTAAATGGCATGTTTCTATATGGTGTGCCATCATTTGTTGAAGTATTTGTTGAACAATGACCCTGCTGGGTTGTTATTCCTGGCAGGTGGATAGTAAGAGGAAATGAATTATTGTGGAGCTTCTCAACCCAGTTGTCTTCAAAAGCATCTCTGCCTTTTGCTAAATTTTTATTGAATTCTGCTTCCAGCAGAGAATCCCAGTTAATTTCAGAATCTGTTTCTTTCTTGGTCCCTGAAAATGGAGACAGAATAAAACTAACTGAATATCTAATTGTCTTAACATTGATTTTTTTTTTCAAAGCAGAAGAGTGTATTTTACAGAAAATAACCAGTCATTTGGGTGCTATCACTTGAGAAGAGAGCTGTCTTACCTAACAAGTATGCAAAGACATATAATTAAATAATTATACAAATTCTCAAAGTTTCACTATCCCGGACAACAGAACATACTATGTATGACTGTACATACAAGTTAAATTTACTTTGAGTCATTATACCAGAAAATTAAATATAAACAATTTTAGGCATCATTAAAGCTTTAACAACATCAAAGATCATACTGCAGGTATGTTTTGTAGCTTTCACTGAGTAGTAGTCTGATTTTATGCATGTGAAACAAAACAGAATGTAAATGCACAATGTTGATAACTTATTGTGAACAGAAGTATCATCAGTTAGAGGCATTTTGCTCTGATTGTATCTTCATGTGAATTCTACCCACAGCTTTGATAAATCTGATTAAGTTCTCAAATAATTAATTACTCAGCAACACAGCCATAAAGAATAAATACATAAAAGCTCAAATAAAAACACCACCAAGAACCAGACACAAGGGAGCACTCCCTGGACTGGAAAAGCTGAATCATATCCTTCACCAGGGATTGATTACCTATCATCATGTCCAGAAATGAGGAACATCCTACCCAAGATCCCTTTCACCACTCCTAAAGTGGTATTCCTTCACACACACACACCCTACACAAGGTCACAGGGATTACATCCCTGTGGAAGACACAGGTGCAAGATATGTCCAATCCACCCACCCAGCACTTCCTACTCTGTTCCTGGCACAGGCTTATCCTATCCCATCAGAGGCAGGGCCACCAGTGCCCTGCTAGCAACCATGTCATGTACCAACTCTGCTGCAATCACTGTACAACTTTTTATGCTGGTGTGACAACCCACTAGCTGTCCGCCAGAGTGAATGGCTGCTGCCAAACTGTGACCAGGAACAAAGTTGACCACTCAGTTGTACAACATGCAGCTGAGCACAACATGCTTGATTTCAATGGCTGCTTCACAGTCTGGACCACCTGGAGGCTTCATTCCACCACCAGCTTTTCTGAACTATGCAGATGGCAACACATCCTCTGTCTTGCCACTCCTTCACAAACCACATCACCTTCCACGTGCGCTGCACCCTACCAGCTATAGTACCCATGCACCTGTCACCTCTCTCACTGGATTCCTAGCTAGCAAACCTGATACCTCACTCCAAGCCAATAGCAACCCACCCCAATCCCTCTTCCTGCCTCTCCCATCTCTATTAAGCCAACACTAGTCCACCTGCCAAAATGCAATCCTGGCATTGTGCATCCAGCTGGCAATATGTAAGAACACAGGTGTGTGTGTGTGTGTGTGTGTGTGTGTGTGTGTGTGTGTGTGCTTTTGTTTGTTTATATATACACCCATGCATGCACGCGCATGGCGCCCTCCCTGCCCTCCACACACACACACACACACACACACACACACACACACACACACACACACACACACACACAAAAAAATCTCTCTCTCTCTTTCTCTCTCTCTAGCTCAACAAAGAATTTCTTCTGAAAGCTAGCTAGTTTTTTTTCTGTGTGTGTGAATGTAACGACTTCAGTGGGTGGTCTCCTTTAGCCCTAATTATTTACATTCTACCAGAACTTTCCCACATATTTAAGAACTTATGCTCTTACATGAATTCTTTAAACAGATCAAAATAACATGCAGAATAGTTCAGTGGTCATACTGGCATAAAAAAGAAAGATGACACAAGGAAGGACAAAATAATGAATTTTATCTTCCACAATTGTTTCACTGTGGACAAATTGTAATACGGTTCCACACTCCTATCATCATTTGAATGCTAGAATGACAAATATTGAAGAAAGTATTCAGGACACGGAAAATAAATGGGACATGATGAGCTATCTGTGTTACGTGAAAGAACAGAGATCAACTAGCTCTGTTCATCATTCATGAGATCCAGAGCATCATTATAGGTATCCATAATGATGCTGTTTCCCTGGCCTTCAGAAAGGCAGTTCATACAGTTCTGCATTGTCATCTAGTGAACAAAATACGAGTTTACCAAGTACTGGATGAGATTTTGATTGGATTCAAGGCTTCCTTGTAGATGGAATTCAATATGTTGCTCTTAATGGGACAAAATCGACACATGTAAAGGTAATTTCAGGACTATGCCAAAGAAGTGTGATAAGACCATTACTATTTATAATATACAGGGGTGAAGAAACATTGCTGCACTTGTTGGTTGGCATGTGATTCCTCATCCCAGCTCAAGACAACAGTGTAGCTAGAAAAACCTAGCCCTGCCAACAGGTTTAACAGAAATGTGATTTTAAAAAATGAGGCTCTGGCAACGCCGTAACTGCATGCAGTGTGGCCAAGAACAGGTAGCATGGATTCTGTGCTGTGCTGGAGTTGTTTCATTAGCTCAGTGTGATGAGGCAATTCTGTGGGGAATGATATTACAAAGTTGCTGAGGTTCGAGTCGCGTTCATGCCAAAACTTTTTTTTTTTCCCTTTTCCCTTTTTTTCCAGCGGCACACATTAAAAGAGAAAAGCTGTGCATCACAGAAGAAAGGTTCACTATTGAAATTGTGAGATATTATGTTCCAGGAAGATATATTACTTCCTCCCATATACTGCTCACAGAATGACCACAATGAAAAATCAGAGAACTTGGAGCTAATACAGAGGCTTACTGACAAACACTCTTCCCACTCACCATCTGTGAATGGAACAGGGAATGGGGAGGGGGGGGGGGGGGCAGAAGCTAGTGGTACCAGAAGCAACTCTCTGTCATATATTGTAAGGTGATTTTCAGGGTACAGGTGTAGAAGTATCTTAGTTAATACCAGAGAGCTTTCTCTTGTTGCATAAATTAACTACTTAGGTGGGCCTCACATATTTGCCTTTTGAAGTTGTGTGCATTTGTTAAATACCTATTTTCATAGCTACAACCACCCAGAGGTGTCTTGACTAAGATTTTACTGAAGATAAAAGTAACCAAGTCAATATTGTCATTCATGAGTAAATAATCTTTACGGCTTAAGCCGCAAGTATGCTTTTACGTATCAAGTGAGTGTTTGGTGAGCACATAAATCACTGTCGACATCTACGCCATTCTGCACTCATAAGATCTGTTTTACACTCTAAAAGGCGGAAAATATCATAGTGATGTTGATCACACACTACTTGCAAACTCCACTACATCACAGATAAAAGTTCTAGTTTTAGGTACATCATTTCACCTGCACAAATGCCAACAGTCACCTTTCAGTACTTCAAGTGCCCCTGCCATCCTCCAAAGCTACCTTCAACAGCTGCCTCAGAAAATCCCAGGATGCTGCAACTGACTGGACAAAATTATTATTTCGCAATAGAATAGAAGGCTCAAAACAGAGACTTTGAGTGTCCTTGCAGCATAGGATTGAGACCTGTTGGGATGCCCTAAATGGGTCAAATGAGGACTACGGATGCTGCTACCCAGGTATGTGGCTGTGTGCGTGTGTGTGTGGGGGGGGGGGGGGGGAGGGGGGCATATGAGGGGTTTTTCAGATTATGCGACTCTCCATCCAACGCATACAACAATAGCTGTATGAGACACCAACGTATCAGTGTAAAATCCAAAGAAATGACCATTACATCTATATACACACTTTGCAATCCACTACATGGACACATGGCAGAGGGTACCACATACGATATTTCCTTTCCTGTTCCACTCACAAATATAGCGAGGGAAAAATGACTATCTATATGCCTCTGAATGAGTTCTAATTTCTCTCATCTTATCTTCACGATCCTTATGCAAAATGTATGCTGGTGGCAGTATAATCGATCTCCAGTCAGCCTCAAATGCCGGTTCTCAAAATTCCCGCAATAGCACATCATGAAAAGTGTTGTCTTTCCTCAATAGATTCCCAACTGAATTCATGTAGCATCACCATAATACTTAAGTGCTGATTGAATGTACCAGTAACAAACGTAGCAGCACACCACTGAATTGCCTTCGATGTCTTCTCTTCATCCAACTTGGTAGGGACCCCAAACACTTAAGCAGTACACAAGAATGGGTCACACTAGTGTTCAATACATCTCCTTTGTACATACACTACTGGCCATTAAAATTGCTACACCACGAAGATGACGTGCTACAGACGTGAAATTTAACCGACAGTAAGAAGATGCTGTGATATGAAAATGATTAGCTTTTCAGAGCATTCACACAAGGTTGGCGCTGGTGGCGACACCCACAACGTGCTGACATGAGGAGAGTTTCCAACCGATTTCTCATACACAAACAGCAGTTGACTGGCGTTGCCTGGTGAAACGTTGTTGTGATGCCTCGTGTAAGGGGGAAAAATGCCTACCATCACATTTCCGACTTTGATAAAGGTCAGATAGTAGCCTATCGCGATTGCGGTTTATCGTATCGCCACATTGCTGCTCGCGTTGGTCGAGATCCAATGACTGTTAGCAGTATATGAAATCAGTGGGTTCAGGAGGGTAATACGGAATGCCGTGCTGGGTCCCAACGGCCTCATATCACTAGCAGTCGAGATGACAGGCATCTTATCCGCATGGCTGTAACAGATCGTGCAGCCATGTCTCACTCCCTGAGTCAACAGATGGGGACATTTGGAAGACAACAACCATCTGCACGAACAGTTCGACAACGTTTGCAGCAGCATGGACTATCAGCTCGGAGACCAAGGCTGCGGTTACCCTTGACACTGCATCACAAACAGGAGCGCCTGTGACGGTGTACTCAATGATGAAAATGGGTGCACGAATGGCAAAACGTAATTTTTTTGGATGAATCCAGCTTCTGTTTACACCATCATGATGGTCTCACCCGCATTTGGCGACATCGTGATGAACGCAGATTGGAAGTGTGTATTCATCATCGCATACTGGTGTTTCACCCAGCGTGATGGTATGGGGTGCCATTGGTTACATGTCTCGGTCACCTCTTGTTCGCACTGACGGCACTTTGAACAGTGGACGTTACATTTCAGATGTGTTACGACCCGTGGCTCTACCCTTCATTCGATCCCTGCTAAACCCTACATTTCAGCACGATAATGCACGACCGCATGTTGCAGGTTCTGTACGGGCATTTCGGGATACAGAAAATGTTTGACTGCTGCCCTGGCCAGCACATTCTCCAGATCTCTCACCAATTGAAAACATCTGGTCAATGGTGGATGAGCAACTGGCTCATCACAATACGCCAGTCACTACTCTTGATGAACTGTGGTATCGTGTTGAAGCTGCATGGGCAGCTGTACCTGTACACGCCATCCAAGCTCTGTTTGACTCACTGCCCAGACGTATTGAGGCCGTTATTACGGCCAGAGGTGGTTGTTCTGGGTACTGATTTCTCAGGATCTATGTACCTAGATTGCGTGAAAATGTAATCACATGTCAGTTCTAGTATAATATATTTGTCCAATAAATACCCATTTATCATCTGCATTTCTTCTTGGTGTAGCAATTTTAACGGCCAGTAGTGTATAAGAGCCACAGTTTCCCAAAATTCTCCCAATAAAATGAAGTGGAGCACTCGCTTTCCCTACTGCCAACCTGACAATATCATCCCATTGTGTATCACCATGCAACATTACGCCTCGTTATTTAATTGATATGATTGTGTCAATCAGTACATTACTAATGCTGCATTCAAACATTACAGGATTTTTTTCCTACTCATCTAAATTAATTTCTGTTTTTCTGCATGTAGAGTGCGCTGCCATTCATCACACCAACTACAAATTCTGTCTAAGTAATCTTGTATCCTCCTACAGTCACTCAATGACACACCAGTGTCATCAACAAACAACCATAAATTGCTGTTCACCATGTCCGTCAGATCATTTATCTATATTGAGCATAAGAGCGGTCTCATCAAACTTCCATGGGGTGCTCAAGACACTACTGTTGTATGTGATGAACCCTCCCCATTGAGGACAATGTATTGGGTTCTACAACTCAAAAAGACTTTGAGCCACTCACATATCTGGAAACATATACCATATGCTTGTAATTTTGTTAACAGTCTGCAGCGAGGCACCAAGTCAAATAGTTTCTGGAAGTCTATGAATATGGAAATTGCCTGCTGCCCTGCATACATGGTATGTATGATATCATGTGAGAAAAGGGCAAACTGACTTTTGCATGAGCGATACTTTCTGAACCCATGTTGATATGTGCACAAAAGCCCTTCCATCTCATGGAAATTTAATGTATTCAAAATAAGAATGTGTTCAAGAATTCCGTAGCAAACCAATGTTAAGGATATTGGTCTGTAATTTTGCAGGTCTGTTTTTTTTTACCCTTCTTACACACAGGAATTTGCCTGTGCACTTTTCCAGTCACTTGGGACTTCGCGCTGGGCAAGAGATTTGTGATAAATGCAAGCTAAGTAAGGGGCCACAGTCGTAGAGTATTCTCTGTAAAACCAAAGTAGGATCCCATCTGGAGCTGGGGACTCACTTTCAACTCTTTCAGTTGCTTCTCTATGCCAGAAGTGCCTATTACTATGTCATCCATATGGGAGTCTGTGTGACAGTCAAATAATAGTATGCTTGTATCATCCTCCTGTGTGAATGATTTCTTAAATGTGAAATTTAAAACTTCAACTTTCCTTTTACTGTCTTCCATTGCCACACCAGAATGATCAATGAATGGATAGAACCCTTTGACTTGCTTAGTGATTTTATGTATGACCAGCATTTTCTTGGGTTCCCAGCAAGATCTTCCAGTAAAGAATGATGATGGAAATTGTTGTATGCTTTGTGGATTGATCTTTTTAGAGATGCAAAGATTTCTACTAACTTTTGTCTCTCAACATTTCTGTGTTCTTTTTTAATCCAAGAGCACAGCAGTCTCTGTTTCCTCAGCATTTTCCGAATTTGATCATTAAATCATGGAGGGTGTTTCCATCCTTAATCCACTTGTGTCTCCAAAACATGATTTATAATTAGTTTAAATTTTGGCCATAGTTCCTTTATATCCATCATACTGGAAGTGAACGATGTCCATTCATTGTCTTAGTGGGATGCTAACAACTGCTTATCTACTTTTTCTAGTGTAAATACTCTTCCAGCCATCAACACAATGATGACATTATGATCACTAGTCCCTGTTTCTATACTGACACTGCCAATAATTTCAGGTCTGTTTATAGTTACAAGGTCTAAAATATTTCCATTGTGTGTGGGTTGTCCAACTGGTTGTTCATGGTAGTTTTCAGAAAATGTGTTCAAAAGGACTTCACAACACTGTCTGCTTGTACCAGCTGCAGTGAATCCATATATGTCCCACTCTGTATTTGGTTGATTAGAGTTGTTGTCAACTAATACCAATTGTTCTGGCTATTTCTGTGCTACTGAGTGTAGACTTTCCTTGAATAATTCTACAATTGTTATGGCAGAATTAGATGGCCAGTTAACACATCTGATAATTGATTTGAGTTCACCATGGCCTTCTACTCATGTCCAGATAACTTCACACTCAGACTTAATTTTGACCTCAATAGACATAATATTTTCACTGACAGCAATGAACACTCCCTCTTCAATGGCAATTAATCTATATTTTCAATATAATTCCACACCTTGCTAAATATTTTGGACTTTCTACTTTGGTTTCAGCCAGCCCTTGGTTCTGTGAATAATTTTAAATTTTAGTGCAAACAACTTTCCTGGAGGGCAGTAAGAACAGAAAATTTGCTTCGCATACTTTGCCAATTTATTGTTAAAATTTTGAAAGTCAAAGTGTGTCTACTTTGTACACAATCTGATTTTGCTCTCTGCTTATCAACTGGCACACATTCATCGGAGGACCTCAAACTACTGCTTAGCCTAAAAAACCACCATGTGTACTTCACAAATACTCTGCTACCTGAGTAGCTACTTCTTATGTGTGGTGCATTCCTGGCCTATCAAGAGGAGTAATACAACTCTCCACTCCATAGCATATGTCCAGAAATCAGCAGCCATGATCTTCACAGAATCAACAGAGCTTCTGGCTGAGACTGTTCACTTGGCTCCAAACCAAAGGAAGTTGATCAACTCTGTGTACAATGCTGCACAATGCGAGCTCTGCTTGCTAGCAGTGAGTGAGGCCAGCAGTCTTCACCACTTCCACCAGCTGCCCATATGAACACAGTATGGCCTCAGAACCTAAGGGACAGGTGTCACTGGTGTCAATATGAGCAACAACTTTCAGACTGCTGCATCCTTTACCTTCAATAGCCAAAAGCAGGGCTCCTCCACATCTCAGATGAGGCCTCCCCAGCAAACACACTGAAGGCACAATGGCATTATTTCCAGTCCTGGACACTATCTAGGGATTTTCCATAATGCACCTAACATTGGAGCTTCTGATAACCAGTACAGCCCTCCGTCTGTGTGCCTGCTCAGACCTCAATGAAGGAGTGACCACCTGTCCAGTCACAGAGTGAATGTACGAGGCCAGACAGCCAGCCTCCACATTCATGCTCTGCTTCAAGCGATGTGACCGTGTAACAACCCATCACTCACCCTGCAGTGAACGCAGACCCCAAAATGAGCCCCAACAGCAAAGCCTGTGGGCAAAACAAGAGACACCTGAGGTGTCCATGCATCATGCCACTTTCTCTGCTGCCACCATATCCTGAGGTAGCAGCCTGCAGATGGCTGACAGTGGCGATAATAGCCCCCAGCTGCTTCCGGACTGTGGCCAACTCCTCTTGTGCACACACACCATATCCATCCTACTAACTTAGGAACTTACAGGTGACAGAATTAAAATCCTAGAGATAAACTATTGAAGCATTCACAATGAAGTGTCAGAGTCTGAAGTGCTTGTGAAAGCAATGGAGTTTTCAAAATACTAAATACAGAAAGCTGGTTAAAACCCAAGATTGGTAGCAGTGAGATGTTTAGAAAAAATTAAGTGTATATCAAAAGGATAGACTAATGGGAAATAGCTGTGGTATATTTGTCCCATTAGACAAGAAACTATAATACACCAAGATCAAAATTGAAACTGCGTGTGAGTCTGTTTGGGCAAAAGTCAGTTTCAAGGTTGGACATCAAGTTAAAACAAAAAAATGCCTAAGATATAATTTCATTTAAAATTACACTTACTCTCTGCCATTTTCACTCACATTCATCTACAATCATACCCAAACATGGCGTGCACAATGAAATTGATAATGATTATGAGGCAGTTGCAGCAGCAGTGATTATCAAAGTAGAAAGGGCAACTAAAACAAGTAGAAAAAATTATATAATCAACAAACTAGATAAAGAGGTAGTGTCATGCAAAATGTAGTGTCCTATGACTACAGTATCAATGGGTAACAACTGGAGCTGGTTAACTCATACGAAGACCTGGGTGTAACACTTTGCAGGAATATGAAATGGAATTACCACAAAGGTTCAGTCATAGGTAGAACAGGTGGCAGACTTCAGTTTATTGGTAGAATACTAGGGAAATTAAATATGCTCATACATGAGTTTGCTTGCAAAATACTTATGTGACCCATCCTAGAATACATCTCCACAGTGTAGGGCCCATATCAAATAACACTAACAGGTGATATTTAGTATATAAAAATAAGAGTAGCAGGCATAGTCACACATTTGTTTGGGACATGGGACGGCATCATGGATATGCTGAAAAAACTGAACTAAGGGATGCTTGAATAATGTCATAAACTATCCTGGGACCGCCTACTTACAAAGTTTCTACAACCAACTTTAAGTGAGGAATCCAGGAATATACTAAAACTACCTCTGTATCACTCCCATGAGAATTGCAAAAACAAGACTACACTGTTACAGCATACACAGAGGTATTGATGCAAACATTCCTCCAACATTCCATATGTGAATGGAACAGGAAGAAGCTATAATAACTGATAATGTGGGAAGTACCCACCACCATGCACATCACAATGATTTGCAGAATGTGGTTGTGGATGTAGATATAAAGAGTGAAACTGGGTCTGACAGCATCACTTTCTGCCAATACAGCAGACATAGCACTTCCACTGTCCTGATTCATAAACCTCAGCTGTTAGAAGACTGCTCATCGGTCCCCCTTGTGGGCCTGTGGATGTGAACAGATACTGTCATTTGCAACTAAAGATGGTCAAACAACAGATTACCTCAAACATTACTGAATGGAACACTGTAAAGTCCAAACGAGTGACTACATGTGTTGAGCACCCATTAACTGCAACATACAAGTGACTAAATGTGGTTCGAGATCAAATTAAGTTGCTCCATTAGTTTAGTTCTGTTCCTTCAGATTCACATTTATAACGCTTCGGCCCACTTTAGCCTACTGCTCTAAGATTCTTATCATCACTGACAAGCAGCAAGCCTTTGGGTCATTTCATGATTTAGCATATCACTGTGCAGGAGCTGTGCTAGTCTGCTCCAGCTCTGTATTATTTCAAACACATTAAAGGAAAGTCCCTGGTGGAATATACATAATTTAACAAGTTCCTCATTCAGGCCACAAAGAGCCAATGAATGTCTATTGACTGCCATGTCATCTCCTGCCTTGTGGCATCATGCAGATGTGGTATGGAGGGTGGTTATGTCAGCACACGGCTCTCCCGGCCGTTTTGCAGACTTTTGAAACCATGAAGTCACTACCATTCGGCCAAGTAGCTCCTCACTTGGCATCACGAAGCTGAGTGCACCCATTACCAAGAAAAAATCATTGGCAGTACTGGTAATTGAACCCAGGTCCTCTGCCTGGCAGCCACCTACACTGACCACTCAGCTACTGTGGCAGACTGGATTATACATAATGGAAGGAGTAAAGGTAAAACTCACCATGTATCTGTGGCATTGAGTCATTGATTGTCACATAAATAAGGCTGAGAACATTTCTGAGCTTTCAGATCGAACAGAATGCACATATAACCTGCATGGCTACATTGTCCCAGCCACCTACATTGTACTGACACACCAGCTCAAGCTAAATACTTTCGATTCTCATGAACTCCATGTGGTGTCACCGCCAGACACCACACTTGCTAGGTGGTAGCCTTTAAATCGGCCGCGGTCCGTAGTATATGTCGGACCCGCATGTCGCCACTATCAGTGATTGCAGACCGAGCGCCGCCACACAGCAGGTCTAGAGACACTTGTCGGACCCGCATGTCGCCACTATCAGTGATTGCAGACCGAGCGCCGCCACACAGCAGGTCTAGAGACACTTCCTAGCACTCGCCCCAGTTGTTCAACCGACTTCGCTAGTGATGGTTCACTGACAAAATACGCTCTCATTTGCCGAAACGATAGTTAGCATAGCCTTCAGCTATGTCATTTGCTACGACCTAGCAAGGCGCCATTACCAGTTACTATCGATACTGTAAAACATGTACCGTCAAGAGCGACGTTCACCATTTATGGATTAAAGTTAAGTATTCCACCAGCTACGTCAGTTTTTTCTAAGTCTCATTTCCTTGTCCTGGTCCAGACCTCATGCCAGCCTGCGTGAGCTAAAACGCGTGCCTTTCGGCTTCCTCTAGTAGTACCGGGTTGGCTCTCTTGCCAACCCACAACATTTGGCGACAAGGCCACACCGTGTTCGTAACTATACTGCTCTGATCTACTTGTGTAATGGCTTCATCACCATCTCCAGATGTACTGTCCGAATTTTATCGCTTACAGAATCAGCAGACGCAGGCCTTACTGGATGCCCTTGGACAGCTCGTCCAGGGTCAACGTGCAATGCAAAACGATGCGGCAGCCGCCGCTCTACCGCTAACGCAGCAACAACACGCAATTGCACCAACTTTTCGTCCTTTTGATGCTGCAATGGAAAGCTGGACGGAGTGGTCACGCCAATTTGGATTCCATCTCGCCGCCTACAGAATTCAAGGTAACGAGCGGCAGTCTTTTCTCCTTTCCTCCGTCGGCGTACAAACGTACCGTGTGATAGTCAAATTATTTCCCCGATGCGACGTAGCAACTCTGTCCTATGACGAAATTTTGTCTGGATTAGATGCATATTTCAAAGAATCAGTATATGTAGTTGGGAAAAGGTATACCTTCTTTCGTACAAAACGTACGGCAGGTCAGACTAATCGGGAGTGGGTTGGTACCTTGCAAGGCCTTACTAGGGATTGTGCTTTTGAGTGTCAATGTGGACTCCCTTATTCAGATACTATGGTGCATGATGCAATTGCACAGAACGTTTCTGATGTTCGTATACGGGAACAGATTTTGAAACTAGTCAATACCTCTCTTCAACAAGTGACGGACATATTGGATCAGCAGGACACACTTGACTTTGCTCAGGAATCATTTGAAACTTCGCCACTCGTGTGTCAGGTTAACCAGCCCGCCAGGCAAGCTGCACGGAACAGTAAACAGTCCTTGCGCTCGGCCGCACCAAAGCCGCCTGGCTCTCAGCCACGTGTACCGCGCCGGCAAGCAAATGCAGTGCTAAAATCATGCCCGCGGTGTGCTACTAGGCATTCGCGTGAGAACTGCCTGTCACGCCAAGCTATTTGCTTTTTCTGTAATAAAAAAGGACATGTTCAACGTGTTTGCCGGAAAAAGTTCAAATCGGAAGCTCAAAACCATTCCAGGCCCTTTGCTTCGCACCGGAATCGGAATCGAACCAAGGATACTCAGGCTCGCGACACTTTGCCCATGGAAATTCATGTAGTTCATGCCACTCCGCCCAGTGCCACTCTCTCTAACAGTGACTGTGTTCATCCCACAAATAGTGTGCGTCGACATCGCAGGAACTCCCGTCAAGTCGCAAGTGATTTTGTACCAGTGTCAGTTCACGTTGCACGAGACAGTCACTCTTGTCGTCAGCAGGACAATAAACTTTTTGTGGACTTGGACATTAATGGCAAAGTGATACCATTCCAGCTTGATACCGGGACTGCAGTTTCACTGATCAATCAAAACACTTACAAACTGCTGGGCACACCTCCGTTGCGTGCCGCAAATGTTAAGTTAAGTACCTATTTAGGTCACAAGCTCCCTGTGTTAGGACAGTGCAGCCTTCTTGCAACATACAAGGGACACACAAAACTTGTGTCATTTTACGTCCTTCGTTCTTCTTCTGCAGTGAACTTGTTTGGTTTCGATTTATTTCAGTTGTTTAACTTGTCTATAGTAAATCAGGCCTATCAGTGAACCAGACTGTGCCTTCAGACAGTGTTTCTCGTCTATGTGAAGAATTTGCAGACATTTTTGCACTGGGCCTCGGTTGCGCTAAGAACTATAAAGCACATTTGGAACTGAAAGTAAACGCGCAACCGAAATTTTTCAGAGCGCGCAATGTTCCCCACGCATTGCGTGATGCGGTCGCAAAAACATTACATGATTTGGAATCACAAGGTGTCATTGAACGTGTGCAGGCTTCTCTCTGGGCATCACCCTTAGTAATTTTGCCAAAACCTTCCGGAAAATTGAGACTTTGTGTGGACTTCAAGGCAACAGTGAATCCACAACTAGTGCCTGCAACTTTTCCTTTACCCCGTCCGGAAGATCTTTTTGACAAACTGTGCCCGGGTAAATATTTTTCGAAGCTGGACCTAGCAGATGCGTACTTGCAAATACCGGTGGACGAAGAATCCCAGCGCATTTTGGTGGTTAACACGCATCTTGGTTTGTATCGATTCAAACGACTGCCATTCGGGTGTGCATCCGCCCCTGCATTGTTTCAGCAATATCTACAAACTGTTTGTGCATCGGTCCCTACTGCAGCAAACTATCTGGACGATATTGTGATCTCCGGAAAGACGGAAGAAGAACATTTAGCCAATCTCAGAACATTATTTCAGGTCTTGCGACAAAATGGTCTTCGCTTGCGGAAGGACAAATGTGTGTTTTTTGCTCGTGACTTGCCCTATCTGGGACATGTACTCAATGCCCAAGGCATACATCCCAGTCCAGAGCACCTCCGTGCCATACAAGACTTGCCTTCGCCGCAGAATTTGAAGCAGCTACAGATTGTGCTGGGAAAAATAAATTACAATAACAGATATGTGCTACATGCCTCTTCCATTTCAGCTCCGCTTCATCGCTTACGCCGTAAGGGTGTTCCGTTCATCTGGACGACGGAATGCAAATGCGCCTTTCGCCAGTTGAAATCGGCATTGCTTTCCAATACTTGCCTTACGCCATTCGATCCCCAGAAGCCCCTTTTGTTGATGGTGGATGCATCGGATTTCGGGATCGGTGCTGTGCTTGCGCACAAAGATGGATCGCACGATCGTCCTATTGCCTTTGCGTCCAAATTGCTCTCGTCTGCACAAAGAAATTATTCACAGATCGAGAAAGAAGCATTGGCTCTCATCTTTGGTGTTACAAAGTTTCATGATTTCTTGTATGGTCGTCACTTTACCATCATCACAGACCACAAACCTTTGACATCGCTTTTTCATCCGACCAAGCCTGTACCTCCACGTACAGCGCAGAAATTCATTCGCTGGTCTATTTTCCTCTCGCAGTACCG
The DNA here is from genome assembly GCF_021461385.2 of Schistocerca piceifrons. Taxonomy (NCBI): domain Eukaryota; kingdom Metazoa; phylum Arthropoda; class Insecta; order Orthoptera; family Acrididae; genus Schistocerca; species Schistocerca piceifrons. The sequence continues at coordinate 707,104,468 of NC_060149.1, forward strand.
CTACGATATCTTGTATCGATCCACTGCTCAGCACGGAAACGCCGATGCGTTGTCCCGTTTGCCTGTTGCTGAGGATAGAGCATTTGATTCCTCCGAACTTGCTTGCATGTTCATTGATTCGGAAACCGATGACATGGTCGAATCGTTTCAGATTGATTTTCGTCGTGTAGCTACAGCCACAGGTGCCGACCCTGTCCTTGCTACCCTTCTGCGTTTTGTTGCTACACAATGGCCCTTGTCAAAGTCACGGATCGGGGATCTGTTGGTTTGCCGATTTTTTGCTCACAAGGAGAGACTTTTTGTACGACGTGGTGTTTTGCTGTTGCATTCTGATAATTATCAGTCCAGGGTCGTGGTCCCACGTTCGTTACAGTCATCTGTCTTACAGCTTCTCCACCAAGGACATTGGGGTATAGTGAGAACGAAACAACTTGCTCGTCAGCACTGTACTTGGTTCGGAATCGATGCCGCGATTACGAATATGTGCTCTTCTTGCATGGTGTGTGCCGAACAACAATCAGCACCACCGCGGAAATTCTTTGCATGGCCACAAGCCACTTCCCCTTGGCAATGCTTACACATTGATTTTGCTGGTCCATTCTGGAATGTTCGATGGTTGGTTGTGGTAGATTCATTCAGTAATTTTCCTTTTGTTGTCCGGATGTCTTCCATGACGTTATCTGCCACCATCCAAGCATTATCCGCTATCTTTTGCATTGAAGGTCTTCCACAGACTATAGTTTCCGACATGGCCCACAATTCATGTCCGCAGAATTTCAGTCATTCTGCAAGGCCAATGGTATTCAACATCTGACGTCCGCGCCGTTTTCGCCACAGTCAAATGGTGCCGCTGAGTGTTTGGTCAGGACTTTCGAGTCACAGATGTTGAAGTTGAAAGAGTCGCATTCTCGGGAGGACGCGTTATTGCTCTTTTTGTCCTCGTATTGCTCTCAGCCCCGAGATGGTCGCTCGCCGGCTGAGTTGCTCCACGGTCGCCCTCATCGAACCTTGATGTCTTTGCTACATCCGCCGCATCAGGTTCCTGTGCAGCGGCAGACACCTGCTTTTGCTCCAGGCGACGTTGTCTACTATCGTCACTATCGAGGTTCACGGCGTTGGCTCGAAGGGCGCATTCTTCGCTGCCTCGGCCGCACTATGTATCTGGTTTTGGGGGCCTCTGGTGAGGTGCGTTGGCATCTCAATCAGCTGCGCCTCTGTCGTCGCATGGGATCTGCCGCTCCCCGTCTGCTTTCAGCAACAGAGCCGTCCGGTCAGCGCCCTGGGGACCCATCTACTGGCTCGCCTCAGCCCCAGGTGTTACCGATGCTGCCTTCCATTTTGCCCCATGGCGACGCGCAGTCGCCGCCTGTTCTCCCGCCGGCGACGCCCGCAGTGGACGCATCGCTGCAACCGTCGGGCACCTCCCTGGATCACGCGCCACCGATCGCTTCCCGTGACCAGTTGTCCTCCGACATGGAACTCTTGCCTCCTCTGGACCATATGTCGTCTTCGCCCGTCGGGTGCTCTGGCCCGATGGAGGTCGACCCTTCGGCCCCTCCTGTCTCTCTATGGGCGCATACACCGCATGTTGGCGTGCACCCTGGAGCAGGTTTTCAGGCGTTTCCTAGCTCCCCTCAGTCCGAATGGCAGGGTGCGGGTGGCACAGCCTCGCCTGTTGTTAGGTTCCCCACCTCGTCGCATACGTCAACATGGGGTCCTCCCCACGGCGGGCGGAAGCCTTATGCCACAACCGTCTGCCGATTTGCGGGAGAGGAATGTGGTGTCACCGCCAGACACCACACTTGCTAGGTGGTAGCCTTTAAATCGGCCACGGTCCGTAGTATACATCAGATCCGCATGTCGCCACTATCAGTGATTGCAGACCGAGCGCCGCCACACGGCAGGTCTAGAGACACTTCCTAGGACTTGCCCCAGTTGTTCAACCGACTTTGCAAGCGATGGTTCATTGACAAAATACGCTCCCATTTGCCGAGACAATAGTTAGCATAGCCTTCAGCTACGTCATTTGCTACGACCTAGCAAGGCGTCATTACCAGTTACTATTGATACTGTAAAACATGTACCGTCAAGAGCAACATTCACCATTTATGGATTAAAGTTAAGTATTCCACCAGCTACGTCAGTTTTTTCTAAGTCTCATTTCCTTGTCCTGTTCCAGACCTCACGCCAGCCTGCGTGAGCTAAAACACGTGCCTTTCAGCTTCCTCTAGTAGTACCGGGGTTGGCTCTCTTGCCAACCCACAACACTCCACCCAACACAGTAACCCATCCCAGTTGAGCTGCAGAGCCTGCTGGCACAATGTAGTCAGCCAGGACAATGAAGCCATGCAGGTTGATGTGTATTATGTTTGACTGGAGAAGGATTCATCCAAAATCTCAGCAACATTCTTAGTCTCGTTTATATACCTACTGATGACTTAATGCATCTACTGTACAATGACTTGTTACCTTTAGTTCTGCCATTACTTATTTCAGTTTTAGTATATGCACCACTGAAGCAAGCAATACACTAAATCAAATGTTACATTTTAGCACATACAATGCATTTTAGTACATACAATGGTACGGAGAGAGAGAGGGGGAGGGGGATGGGGAGAGGGAGGGGGAGGCCGGGGCGAGGGATGGGGAGGGGAGGGAGGGGGAGAGGGAGAGCGTTTTAAATGTATTTCAAGTAACTCTAATACACAAATGATGAGATTATTGAGAAAATTTTTCTTGCTAGTAGCTTAGTAGAGAAATAAACAACAAAATTTTTCTTTTGAACAATGGAATGTAACAATATTATGAAAAGGATAGTTGCTACTCACTATATAGCAGAGATGCTGAATCACAGATAGGCACAACAAAAAGACTGTCACAAAATAATCTTTCAGCCAACAAGGCCTTTGTCAAAAATAGATGACAGAGAGACACACACACACACACACACACACACACACACACACACACACACACTCTCTCTCTCTCTCTCTCTCTCTCTCTCTCTCTCTCTCTCTCTCTCTGCCATACACATGACCACAGTCTCTGGCAGCTGTGACTTCGGCTGCCAGAGACTGTGGTTATGTGTGTACAAGTTGCATTCGTGTGAGTGCATGTGTCTGTCATCTATTTTGGACAAAGGCCCTGTTGTTCGAAAGCTTATTTTATGACAATCTTTTTGTCGTGCCTACCCATAACTTAGTATCTCTGCTACATGGTGAGTAGCAACTAGCCTTTTCATAACATTTTTCTTTCAGTATTTTACGTGCATCATTTTACCAGATTAATGGTTAATACATTGAAAGGAAATGTTTGTCAGCACAACTACTAAGAATGAAACAATTTCGATAGCATAATAAAAAATAAAATACTAGACTTCCTTCAGGCACTCTCTAGGCATTCAGTGAATGATGATTCATGACAGTTCAGGACTTTAAGCTGTTTAGTGCCAGAATAGCAGTAAGCAAGCAATCACTGAAATTTTGAAATGAATTAATATAAAGCACAACAATGAAATAGAAACAGAATAAATTCTGCAGTACTTACCATTGTCCTTCTCATTTTTAATGGAAGTATTCTGCACGTTTTTTTCTTTTTCCAACTGTCCCACTTTGAACACATGCAGATACTGTTTGGACATGCAAGCTACAATATCCTCACACATTTCAACTTTCATTGGTGTGAAACACATTTCCAAACTTACTGGAGATTCTTCAAAATCTATAAATTTCTGTCTTGATATATCATGTGCCCTCACTTTAAAATAATAAAGGACCAAAGTTCTGTCAAGGACTACAATCAAATTTCCAGTTACCTGAAATAGTGTCAATAATTTGTTTTCAGTTTGTGAATATATATTACAACAAGCCACACTAAAACACAAAATAATTTTCATAGTGTAACTTATTTGTTACTGTGCATATTAAATGAAAAGGTGAAGCAACTACTTTAAAATACAATGGCAGACTGATGTATAGAGCTGAAAAATGAAAGAACTAATGTAATTTATTTTATATTTTTCATGGAAGATCCATAGCAGTATTTCAATGTTGCTCTGCTGCTTATGACACAGATATTGACTTAAGAGAAGAATATTTGTCAACAGCTTTGAATAAGGGATAAAGCCATTCATCAAATCCACTGAGAAAAATGTTTTAAAACACAACAGAAACTTATTTCCTTCAGATCCCTATCTCTCTCATTCAAATGAATATTTATTCAGTGAAACTATCATTTTTTACAAAATTTAAATGTATGTAACACAGTAACTGAATCATTGATTTGAACACCACAGTTTCTTATGAGGAATGATACTATAGTATAGGAAGTACCATGTATTTGCCTTCCTCCAACCGATGATTCAACTGACTCAACTAGTTCTGGATGAAGCTTCACTTTTGCCTTAAATTAGAATCAGCTTTGTTGTGCAGATTAACTACACCAGGACCTGAAAGTCGTATTAAGTGGCAGAATGCAGTAATGAAATGTTACAGGCATGAGATACACAAGTGGAGAAACCATAAAAGTTAACTACATCTAAAACTCAGACAATATGGATGTACATGGCAGAGATGTCCATATCTTAACTGCAACAGTTTTTACAGAATACAGTGGAAACAAGTGAACCTGTGTGGACATTTGTGTAGTGCTACATTGTGAATGTATAGAAGGCAAATAATATCATACTGTGGCACAAATACATTAATTCCACTAACATTTATAAAACAACTCATGCTTTGTGTCACATGACAGTTTAATATAAAGGCAGACATAGCATTTATGATTCCAAGAAACTTGAAAGAGTTTACTAACTACTTTTTATGGCATTATACAAAATAAATGCAATGGCCTCCTACATGTTAACAGAGTTCAGAGTAATACATTCCAAATTCTATCTTCGGGTAGACAAAGCTGATGAGGATGTTGTCAGAAGTGACAGGGACACACAGATATTCAATGAATCTCGTGGTGGAATACTGGCATTATGAAAATAATTGGTATGTCTGAAAACCTAAATAGAGAGACAGATGGAACAAAGAAGGAAGAAAGATTAGGCTTTAATATCTAACTGACAATGAGGTCAATCAAGACATGGCACAAGCTTGGATTGGGGAAGTAATTTGGCCATGTTCTTTCAAAGAAATCATCCCAGTGTCCTCTTTAACTGATTTTGCAAAATTAGTAGCAAAATAGTGTTGACAAAACAGTCTTCAAAATGTAAATAACATCCTTCTTAATTCTACAACAGTCCCGATGGAGGCCGATTACAAGAGATGTGAGCTTCCTGTGTGAGACTATCAGTTAAACAAGATATTTTATGTTAGTTTGGTTTATAATCAGTCTTGTAAACTGACATACGGCTGGGAGAGCAGTGTGCTGACCACACGCCCCTCCATTTCCACATCCAGTGACGTCTGTGGGCTGAGGACGACACGGTGGCCAGTCAGTACCGTTGGGCCTTCATGCGCTGTTCCAGCAGAGTTTAGTTTAGTTTTTTGGTTTATAATAGATTAATACTTTTAATTATTTTAAAGTAAATCTCTTGTACATAAATCTAAGTGACATAAAATAGTATTGGCCCAAAAAGATGTACATCAAATGAACATTTTAGCATCATTGCAATTATGTCACATAAAATAGTGGCCTCATGACCACTATAGATGGGAGCATGGCAGGTGGCCTAGTTTTAGCCCACAAAACTGAGCTGTAGAGACCATCTTAGTCTGCTGCATGGGTCAACCTGAGACAACAAGTGATTTAATGGCATGTGATCGGAGGCTCTGGGTCTGGGGATGACTAGCAGTCTGCAGTGTAAGACACTGGTGCCCACTAAAACCTAGTTAAAAAATTATAAGGACTTTTGAGTTTTTAATATGGAATTTCACCTGATAACCCAAAGTAGTGAATAAAAATTTTCAAACACAGTAAAACCCCTTTTTTACATTCCCGCATTTTACATTTTCCCACTTTTAAGTCAATTTTTGTCAGTCCCAACACAAGTCTTATTCTCACAATACAACATTTTCCCATCATTAATGATTCCATGTTACAACATTTACCACATTTTAAGTTTTCTTTGACATTATCGTGACCTTCAACACTGATTTTCATATAGATTTCTGCAAAAATTGCATTGTATTCCTGCTCAAAGTCAGCCTTGGAACAAAGCAGAAAATGCAGCCTATATGCAAAGTTAATTATCATGTAATGTAGTGTTAGTACAGTAAGTAAGATTTTCATTGTCAGCATTTCGGATCATGGTCACCTGTTATAGGTTTGCAGTGTTTGGAAGAGTGGGAAAGTATGCTGAGTCACTGTGTTAATGATAATCACGATCTGATGATAGTGACTCTAGAAGCAACTTTCATTCTGGTCATTGCATTGTATTACAACAGCTTTAATTTAATTTCACAGTCATTTATACAAATAAACACTACTTTTGAAGACGGACATCTCCATAATGAGCTTTCACAAATCGTTCTTGCTTTCACATGAAATAAGCTACTCTGTACCAGGCGCACAGTCTTAGGCTGGTACAAATTGATGTCAGACTTAAACATTCCTCCTTAAGATACTCCATATCATGACAAAAATTTCTGCCCTCTTTCTCATCTAGGAAGTCCATGAACTGAGTGCCCTCGTTGTCGGCAACAAACTTAGATTTCATGCCTACTATTCTCTGTTTACAAAGAAAGACTGCCAACTTTAGTGTTTTAATCAGTGTTGTGTTACAAGTTTTATTTATTATGATTTTATGATGATTATCAATAATAAGTCTTACATTAGAACACTAATATCTTTTTAATATGATTTCTGAAACAGTAGAGTTAGATTAGATTAGATTCGGTTTTCGTCCCATAGACCCCAAAAATGAGATGATTCTCATAGGTGTGGAACATGTCAGAAAGTGTAACATAAAACATTTGACTTACTACCCTGATCATTTGTCAGGAGATTGTCGAAATCGGTGAATACAATGTGCTAAACTGGAACAGCTAATATTTACAGAGTTAACACCCTGTCAGAATGAAACATTGTTATGCACTATTAATAAATTTATCATACACAAAATACCTAATCTTGACTGTTGTGACCAAGTGCTGTCAAAACTGAAATCGAACAGACATTTTTACCTAAGCTGGCTTAACAGTCTCTGTTAAGATATTTATCTATAGAGTGGAAGGAGTTGCCTATCAAAAAGTCTTTCAAACTCTGTTGAAACCGTGCTTTATCTGAAACCATGTTTCTAATGGTTGCTGGCAATTTATTGTAAATGTGTGTTCCTGAATATTGGACCCCTTTTTGGACCAAGATAAGTGATTTTAGGTCTTTATGTAGATTGTTTTTATTCCTAGTATTGATACTATGTATTGAGCTATTGGTTGGAAATAGAGATGTATTACTTGCAACAAATTTCATTAAGGAATAAATATACTGGGAAGCAGTGGTTAGAATACAAAGTTCCTTGAACAGGTTTCTACATGATGTTCTTGAATTTACACCACAAACGATTCTTATCACATGCTTTTGCACCCTAAAAACTTTTGCTTGGTTTGATGAGTTACGCCAGAATATGGTCCTATATGACATAATAGAGTGAAAGTAAGCAAAGTGTGCAAGTTTTTTTGTATTTATATCTCCTACATCTGACATCATTCTCACTGAAAATACAGACTTGTTTAGGCACTTAAGCAATTCTGTGGTATGCCCTTCCCAACTGAATTTATTACCGAGTTGTAATCGCAGAAATTAAACACTGTCAACCTCTTTGATCTGCATGTTTTCATAGGTTATACATATGCTGAAAGGAAATCTTTCACAGGTTCTGAGCTGCATATAGTGGGTCTTAAAGTTTAATGACAGTGAATTAGCTTTAAACCACTTATTAATGTCAGTGAAAATTTGATTACCAGCAATTTCTAAATCTGTACTTGACTTGCTACTTATTGGAATGTTTGTACCATCTGCAAACAAAACAAACTTAGCATCTGGCAATGTAACACAAGAAAAAGCAATGGACCCAAGATGGAACCTTGAGGAACACCACATATTAATTAATTCCCAGTCAGATGAAGACTGACTGCTTACTGCACAGATATTTCACAACAACACTCTTTGTTTCCTGTCAGATACATAAGACTCAAACCATATCACAGCATTGCCAGTGACACCACAATATTCTAATTTACTTAAGAAAATGCTGTGGTTCACACAGTCGAAGGCTTTTGACAGGTCACCGAAAATGTCAGTAGCCTCTAATTTATTATCTAATGAATTAAGTACATTCTCACAGTAAGTGTAAATAGCTTTCTCTATATTAGAACCCTTAAGTAATCCAAATTGTGGCTTAGACAATATTGATGGTATCTCTTTATCCCCCTTCTTGTAAAGAGGCTTAACTTCAGCATATTTTAGCCAATCTGGAAATGTTCTGCTGATAAGAGATTGATTACGCAAATAACTTAGAGAAAGAAAAACAATTAACTGTCAGATTTTTTAAATAGGCTGAATTTAAATTGTTTCAATTTCATATTTTGAACAATATAATGAGAATGACAGTAAGAATAATTTATTCATTCTCTCTTGCTGTGTTTCCTATGCTTTCCTGTATTTTACACTTACCTGCATTTTGCACTTTTTTGGGTCAATCTACTGAAATGTGTAAAAAGGGGGTTTTACTGTACCTTCTGTATTATCAAAAATACACATATCTCATCAACACTGTCCATTCTATCCAATAAAGTACAGTCTCACAGGAACAGAAACAAATTAGGTATATAAGTGTCAGCTATACCTGGCAACAAGCAACTGCATTTGGGTCTCTTTTCAGAGGCAGTTCAATCATTTCCAATCCTCCTGAACTTATCTGTGCACTGCTTGGTGTTACCTGACCAGCAATTCTTGCACGCATTGGCTGCTGTAGAAATGTGCTGTCTGGGGGGTTATTAACTACGTCCCATTTACAGTAAATTCGTACATAGTTGGAGATTGTACCTTGGCGGTTTTGCTTGCGTTCAAGGGCTGCAATGTAGTCACCTGAAAATAAATAATATATAACTTAGAGTTATCATGTAGTGTTCAAAAAGTTCATTTCATCCTCATTTAAAACCGGTAAAAATAACAGAATACATTCAGAGGCATAACACAGAAGCATTCAGTAAGTGATGCAACTTTTTTTTTCCTCAGTCAATTTCGGTTGAAAAAAATGTGGAATTTGTTGTGACGGATTGTGAAATATTCCTGCTTCAGCCCCTACAGTTTCATGAAGTTCTAATTGGTGATTGTGCTATACATAGCCTTGAAAATGGGGCCTGTAATGGAGGTGCATTCCAAGCAGAGAGCTGTCATTGAGTTTCTTTCGGTAGAAAACCAGAGCATCACAGATACTCATAGATACTTGCAGAATGCCTACAGAGATCTGACAGCAGACAAAAGCATTGTGAGTCATTGGGCAAGGCATGTGTCATCATCACAACAAGGTTGCGCAAACTTGTCTGATTTCTCACAAGCCAGCTGGCTGCAGACAGCTATGACTCCTGCAATGTTGGAATATACAGATACTCTCATTTGAGGATAAATTACAAACAAGCAACTTGCTGCTCAACTGGTAGTGCTGACACACTTGTCTACCAGTTTGGGTACTCAAAGGTGTGTGCCTGCTGGTTTCCTTGTCACCTAACAGAAGACCATAAAGAGCAATGGAGGACCATCTGTGGGGAATTGCTCGCATGTTATGCGACTGATCATTACAATTTTTTGTCAAACATCATCACAGGTGATGAAACATGGGTTCATCACTTCGAACCAGAAACAAAACGGCAATCCATGGAGTGCTGCCACATTGCCTCTCCTTCGAACAGAAAGTTCGAAGTCACACCCTCAGCTGATAAAGTCAGTGTGATGGCCTTCCCGGTCTCTGAAGGGCGTTATTCTGTTTGCTGTCCTCCTTCATGGTGCAACAATCACCTCTGAAGTGTATTGTGCTACCATCAGGAAATAAAAGAAATGACTTCAGCATGTTTGTCATCACAAAAATGCAAACGGACTTCTCCTCTATGACAACGCAAGGTCTCACACATGTCTGTGCACCCAAGAGGAGCTCACAAAATTTCAATGGACTGTTCTTCCTCATCCACCCAACAGCCCACATCTCTCACCTTCTGACTTCTATCTGTTTGGTCCAATGAAGGATGGATGCCATGGGAACCAGTATATGGATAATGAGGAGGTTACTGATAAAGCAAGACATTAGCTCCAATGTCTACCAGTAGAGTGGTGCTATACGGGCTCACAAGCCCTCCCAGTAAGATGGCATAAGGCCATCGCATTTGAATGGAGGTTATGTTTAAAAACAGGGTTTTGTTTAGATTAGATTAGATTACAGATTAGATTAGATTAGATTAATACTAGTTCCATGGATCATGAATACAATATTTTGTAATGATGTGGAACGAGTCAAATTTTCCAATACATGACATATTTAAGTTAATTTAACGACATAATTAAGTTAATATTACAACTTTTTTATTCTTTTTGTTTTTTTTAATTTTTTATAATTTTTTTTGTTTTTTCTTTTTTTTCTTAATTTATATCTAAAAATTCCTCTATGGAGTAGAAGGAGTTGTCATTCAGAAATTCTTTTAATTTCTTCTTAATTACTTTTTGGTTATCTGTCAGACTTTTGATACTATTTGGTAAGTGACCAAAGACTTTAGTGGCGGTATAATTCACCCCTTTCTGTGCCAAAGTTAGATTTAATCTTGAATAGTGAAGATCATCCTTTCTCCTAGTACTGTAGTTATGCACACTGCTATTACTTTTGAATTGGGTTTGGTTGTTAATAACAAATTTCATAAGAGAGTATATATTGAGAAGCTACTGTGAATATCCCTAGATCCTTAAATAAATGTCTGCAGGATGATCTTGGGTGGACTCCAGCTATTATTCTCATTACACGCTTTTGTGCAATAAATACTTTATTCCTCAGTGATGAATTACCCCAAAATATGATGCCATATGCAAGCAATGAGTGGAGAATAATGTGGTATATTGGAATCCTGAATAAAACCAACCTGCTTTCAGAAAATAGATGTGTTGCATTACTTATTTAATACGTCTTGTATTTTTTCAATGCCTGAAGAAAAAGATAGCAGAACAGATAGACCAAAGTTTTCTGTAGTCATGAAATGAGTCACCATTCTGCACAGTTATGATAATGCTGTGGACTTACCCTGTTGGCATAAGTGTCACTGCCCCAGCTGATGGCGGGTGCTCGATCTGGAAGCAGGTGGCTGGACCCCAGAGGGGGTGGGGGAGGGGGGGAGGGGGGAGGGGACCTTGGTATGCGGGTCAGTCTACCAGAGAGCAGACAGCCTGAACATCACATACAGACTGCCACAGAGAAAAGCACAAAATGCGATCAGTGTGAATGAACGAAACAACTAGCACGTGGAACAAAGAGCACAGCAAGAAGCAAAAGCCAGTTCTGTATTAGTCAACCTGAGCATGAGATCTGACTGGCCTGGCCTATCACTGCCGGCAAGTAAATACCTGGGTCAGCTGTTTGGCCCATATGGTACTTTGTGTGCACTGTCCATGATAGCTTTCTGCGTTGTTTGCCATAAGACCTACTCCAGCTCATCTGCATTCATATGTATGTATGCTGGTGGGGATACTAAATCCCCCCTCCCACCCCCCTCCTCCTGAAAAGGCCACATATGGCTGAAAATGGCTTGGTTTCTGCTAGGGCACCAAAATGGCAGAAGACTGTGGAGGCTGGCATAATGGCTAGTCTGACGGCATCAGCAGGAGTGACAATTCATCTACGGGTGACTAAAGAAAGGAGGGCTCGGGTCCTAAGTCCATAGCCTCACCGTCAAGAATCATGGGAATGATTGCTGCTAGCTCCCTATTCTGGAGTGAAAGTAGTGCAGAGAGGGTGTGGAGTGTTGGCAGAAGGTGTGCATGCTGTGGCAATTGGTAGTCTCCTACTGGGCAAATGATGTGACTGATCCCATCGCTCAGCTAGCGTGGAGATGGCAGCATTAAAAGTCCAATGGGTCATGGATGCAGCTGATCTGAATGATCGGTTAGCTGACTGATATCCACCACAAACAAAAGCTTATCTTTCTGGTCCACCACTACACTCGGCAGTCACCGCTGCTGCTGGCTGAAAGACCATGCCCAAACAGCAGCCCCATATGGAAAATGCAGTGGGACGTGAAATTCCAGGGCCTGCAAATCAGCATGTAACAAATCTAAGAGGCACCGTGGCTGGTGCCATTGTAAATGTTCCACTCAACTGCACCCTCCGACTGTAGTCGCACAGTACATGGCTAGAAAGCTAGAAAGTGCATCATCATGGGATGAGGTAGACATGGACTTCTTTGTTTGTGTCTTGAATGTTTGCATGAATCACTCCACCTCTGAGTTAGAAGCCATGTGAAATTGGGTGATATTGAGATGCCGGATGCTTCTGTGAATGCAAAAAACCTTAAAATTTTCATGGCACAAATTGCCAATCATTATCAGATACGAGAGTCCATGGGGATCCCTTGATAGTGAAAACAAATAATAGCTCACGAATAGTTGCTGTTGACATCACAGAGGGCAGACTGGCTATATATGGGAAATTGGACAATGCATCCACCACCAAAAACCACATGTTTCCCAAAACAAGGCCTGTAAAGTCAATGTGCACTCAGTCGCAACAGTGCTCTGGGACTGGCCAAGGGGAAGGGGAGAATTGATGCCCTGGTCAGCCTGGTTCCCTGCACCGGTCACACTAGCCTCCACAAGATGTCCAGTGTCATGATCAATCGTCGACCAGTATGCTCATCATCATGTCAAAGTCTCTATATGACACATAATCCAGTGCAACATAACAGCTGCAGTATGGGAGGACACAATGCTGGAGGGACGACTTTTCAATAGCTTTGATCCCGCAAGACAAGCATGTGGAACTCCTGAACAAACTCAAGTCAATTTTGTAGTAGGAAAAATGTAAGTTGCACCAAATCCACTCTTCCAGGGGCACACCTGTGCCATCCCATCTAGGTTGCGGAGATGTTGTTTTCAGAAAAGTGGGTCAGCAGCTATAGCGGCCCCAACTTCCCATCCAGTGAAAGAAAAAATCCAGCATCATCTGTTGCAAGGTATCGTCCAAAATGAAAATGAAAGCCTCCTGTTGATCAAACTCAGGATCAGGCACTGCTGGTGATTGCAATAGTGCATCTGCATTAGCATACTGGATGGTGGGCCAGTAACAAATATCACAATAATAATTACTGAGAAAGAATGTCCACCCCTGCAATTGGTTGGCAGTCCTATCCAGTAGTTTAGACTGAGGGCCAAATAATGAAATCAGTGGCTTGTGGTTGGTGATGACTAGGAACATTGCTCCACACAAAAAACATGTGCAATTTATTAGAAAATGATACCCAGTTCCTCCTTTTCCCCCTGCGAAAAATTACTTTGCACTGCTAATAAAGTATCTTCGATGCATAAGCACTGGGCTACTTGGTGCCATCTGGATTCTGTTGTGATAGGACTGTACCAGCACCATACTGGGATGCGTCAGAGGCCAGAGTTAATGACTTACTCAGCATAAAATAAGCTGCACAGGGAGTGGAGCACAAACACTGCTTGAGGGACTGAAAATGTCATTGACAGTCCACAGACTGCATGAAGTTGATGCCCTTTTGGTGAAGCTGGTTAAGAGAATGGCAAATGTGCCCACCTTGGGGAATAGCCTTAGGGTAATTAGAAATTTTGTCCAATAAGGACTGGAATTCCTTCAGGTTCTTGGGTACCAGCAGGCTGACAATGGCTTTGATGTGCTTGTCCAAACAGATGTCATCCTTGCCAAACATGATCCAAAGAATGCACTTTTAGGGACAAAGAAACTACATTTTTCCAATTTGCAATGAAGGCTGTTGTCCAGAAGGCATTGGAAAACTTCCTGCAGATTTCATACATGTTCCTTTCACATGGAGTCTGCGAACCAGATGTCATTAAAGTAGTTGACACAGCAGGGAATGTCCTTGCTCAAATGCTCCAAATATATTTCATAAATTCCTGGGGCAGACAAAATTCAAAAGGGCAAGGAATGAAACTAGTGAAGTCCAAACCAATTTGCCCACTGAGCAGAAGGAGATATGGAAGGAGAGCAATACCAAAAGCATAAAAAATGTCATCATCAAGGATCACAACTCTTTGTCTTACTAGTACCCACCAAGCTCATCGTCAATGGCATCATCACACTGAGGCTCAGCGGAAGACCAGATCGCCTGGCCAGCCCCTTTGTGCACTGTGGACTGCTTACTATGTGTATCTAACTTCACCACCTGTCGATTGTCTGAAAGTAAATCCCTTGCTGCTGCTGTAAGTCCATGTGATTCAGCAATCTGGGCAACTTCAGTTAAAGAAGGGTGGGACAAGGCCATGGCCCTAGTCTGGACCTCAGGGCTGTGTGCTCATTGGACCATCATGTCAGTAATTAATGAGTCCACATACATGGTGGTAGCACACTGGAGACAATTAATTGCACAGGAGACTTGGCAAGTCAGTGATCCAGGCTGTGAGTGGCTGCCCTGGGCACTTGTGATACCGTTTAAACTGCAACTGTGCCACCACCGCATGCATTTGATATCCAAAATACTGTGTCAGCAACTGACAGAATCCTGAAATATCAGTTTCTTGGGCTCAGTAGAGGGTTTCAAATTTTGCACAGCAGTATCAACAATACACCTTACCTGGCAGTGCAGCAAGAGTCAGTGCAGGTAATTCTGCCTTTCCATACACTCATCAAAACTGGCTAATGGTATGAGGGTGGTGGAAGAGGAGGCTTTTGTGCAGGTCCCTGGCCTGCCACCAGTATGGTGTGAGAGTAGATCAATTCTGTATTCTGTTTGAGTAGCTTCTGCATTTGCTTCTGCTAAAGTTGATGCTGTTGCTTCTGGAGACACAACTGTTCCTGCCAGCATTGCAAAAATTTTGGGTCCGTGGTAGCCACCAATGAACACTATGAAAAAAAAAAAAAAATGAAATAAAAGTGTCACATGTGGAAAAACAGCCTCATTCACCACTTTTGTTGGAACAGACATGACAATGCCCCAAAGCCATGCTGTCAGCACAAACACCACTATTCTAGCCAATGGTGTGTGCTCGACCTGAAAGCTGGTTCCAGGAGAAGAAGAAAAACTCAATATTCAGGTCAATCTATGGAGCAGCAGAGGGTCAGAACACTGCAAAGAGACTGGCACAGAGAAAACCACCAAACATGATCAGTGCGAATGACTGAAACAACTAGCACTTGGAACCAAGACCATGGCACACGGCTGCAGCCACATTCGTGTTAGTTGACCAGAGCATAAGAACTGACTGGCCCAGTTTTTCACTGCCAACAAGAAAACATCTGTGTTGACAGTTATGCCCATACGACACTCTGTCAGTGCCTTCTAGCTTATGATGCTACTCTGCCGTGAGACCCCTACCAGCTCATCTACGTCCATATGCATGTACACTGGCGGTGATATTAAACTCACCTTTTGTAAATGTAACACATAATTTATTGGATAGTGCATAAACACAAAAGAAACATCAACATGTTGGTGAGCTATCACTGTATGGTAGGTAATGGAAGGCACTAACATGCCTCACCAGCTGCAGCTCCTTGAAATGGTGCTTACAATCTTCTCATTACATGTCCATAATATCAGAATCCTCACATAAATGTCCTTTATAATCATATGAATACTCTGAATTTCTTTTTTTTGAACCCATATAGTTCCAATTTTGTTTTTAAACCTAACAATCATGACTACTGAAGACAGAAGAATCCATAGTGAAAATGGTAAATGATGTTTCCCTTAAAGTATTAGCTAGTTTTGCACAAATTTATGATGGTCACCTGCACATTACAAATGGTGGGACATGGTTTTATGATAGGGTGTGTGGTCACCACAAAAAGCAACACATGCTGTGCAATGTGCTCCCATGCTGGCAATAAAGTTAGTGTGGGGCTCTTGAGGTAGGGCATTCCCTTCCTCCTACAGTGGAGTTGACAACTGCTGGATGGTCAGTGCTACAACCAGATGTGCTACAATACGTCTCCCTATGCATCCCACATGTTCTCAATGTGGTTTACATTGGGGGAAAGGGCAGGTTAGTCCATCTGCTGAATATGCTCTCATTCCAAGAGCTGCTCTTCTTGTACTGTTCAATACGGTCGTGTACTGTCATCCATAAAAATGAAGCCAGCACCAAACACATGGCTGAAAAGTTTCAAATAGGGAAGGAGTAGAGTGTCACAATAACATCAACCAGTAAGTGTACCACGTTCAAGGATTTGGAGGTGAGTACACTCATTCAATAAGCTCCTCCACCAGTGCCGTTTGATGCAGTCACACTCTGTCATCCCTTGGATAGGGTCAGGGTCAAATACACCCCTCAAATGACGCACATGTGGAAGGAGTACAGAGTCACAATAATGTCAACTGGTGAGTGTATCGTGTTCAAAAATTTTGAGGTCAGTGTGCCCATGCAACATTATGTATCCCCACACAATAACACCTTGATCACTAAAACGGTTAGGTTTGACACTGTTCCTGGGTGTATTACTGTGTTCCCACCTCTCGCCGCATGACATGTCTAGAATCACTATCCACACTGAATTCTCTCTCATACAAGAAGAGCATGTGAGCTCACCCCTCATTCGTCCAGTTCCTATGCTCTTGGCACCATCACAAAAGATGCTGCCAATGTGCGGGTGTCAATGGAACACAACATAATGCTCACTGGGCAAAGAAACCACCCCCATGCAGTTGCCATTTCACTGTGGAGCACAAGATTGCATGCTTGCAGTCCTGTTAAAAATGTAAACGTAGGCTTCTGTGGCCGTTGTCACAGTCAGTTAGCAATACACCCTGAGGAAGGTGCCTTGCAACAGTGGCCGAAACGTCGGAATTTTACAGATGACAATACGGCCTCAAACCCAGAAGAATTTTATTAACTCTGTTAACTATGGTTGCAATTGCATCTGTTGTTTGATATGGGTCCCTTATTGCCTGTTGCACATCGTAGCAGTCATCTGCTTCTATAGGTGGCCATGGTTGACTACCTTCTTTCCTTCTGGCGGCAATGCCTATGGTTTGGAATGCTTCCATGCTCCCCATGAATGTGAAACAATGCTGTCAGCAATACCAAACTACTGGGCTACACTTGTCACACTTCACCCTTCTACCAGTTTCCTGATGATCCACCCCCATGTGAAGTCATCCAAATATTGTTTCCAGGCCGTGCTCTAATGAAGGACGCAATCATAGATCACCACAACTGCTTGCTGATAGACACACACTGTCTTTTCCCATTCCTTCAACTGCCTTGTGTTGCAGGGTAGCCCTGTTTAGTACTACAGTCATGCAGACCTCAAGCCATATGATTTTCAGCTTTCTGTGTATGACTCGGAATCTTCTGGCAACAGGCAACTGCACTTTCATTCATTTCCACTGAGTAGTTAATATATTATCGTACTTTATCTTTGTCATCCTAAAGGTTTTCAGAGCAGTGTTTTGCATATTTTGTGGTTCACCTCTAAAGGAGACAACTTACAGAGCACTAGTATGAAACATTCTTGAGTACTGCTCAAGTGTTTGGGTTCTCCAAGAGGTCAGCTTAAAGGAAGACATCAAGGCAATTCAAAGACGGGCTGATGGATTAGTTGCTGGTAGGTTCGACAGTATTATAGAGATGCTAAGTGAAGTCAAATGAGAATCACCGGAGGGAAGATGGCATTCTTTTTGCAGAATAATATTGATAAAATTTAGAGAAAAGGGAGTTGCAGTTGACTGCAGAACGATCCCACTGCTGCCAATGTACATTTTGAGTAAGGGCCCTGATGATAAGAGAAATTAGGGCTCACACAGAGACACATAGCCAGTAGCTTTTCCCTCACTCTATTTGCAAGTGGAACAGGAAAGTAAATGAGTAATAGTGATTCAAGGTACCCTCTGTCATGCACCTTACAGTGGCTTGAGGAGAATTAAGTAGCTGTAGATAGTAATTAGAATTGTACATGAAGTTCAAAAATGTACATCTTGCAGACATCTGTTTAAACAATTGAAAACATTAAACAGCACTGCCTTCTAGTGAATTTAACTTTTACACAGAAAAGAGTGCAACATTCAGCTATAGAAGTCTTCAATGATCTGCCCATTGAAATAAAATGTCTGACAGTCAGTATAAGTGTATTCAAACAAATATTAAAGTTGTTTCTCAAACCTGTAATCTGCCAGGAGGTGTGTGTGTGTGTGTGCTCTCTCTCTCAGCCTTTCTCTAATTGTCTCTTGTCTCTGTGCAACTGACAGGCTATGCATGATAACATTTATGGTGAATATAATATATGATCTACAAGACATGGAAACTAACAAACTAATTAATTACATCAGGTGGGCACAAATACATGAATACAGCAGTATTTACTGGTCATGAAGTTATCCAATCCATGACTGATGATAAGAATATCAGGCCTACAATCTTGTGCTGACAGTCAGTGACTCAAGGCATATTTACCGACAGTTTCAAATATGCCACATTGGCATCAGTATATCCAAATGGATATATGAAAATCACCTTCAATTACGTCCAAGAAAGTGTTTTACAATAAAAAACCTCATTCAGCTACACGGAGCAGTGTAACTACTCTCTGTACAGCTTTTGTAAGGGATTCTTTTTGTGGAGAATTCCTTACATGATGACAAAAAGTAAGCCCTGACAGATAAAGAACAAAAACTATACTATTTGTATATTTTATGATCTTGTCAAAATCTTTTTCATTATCTGCACAGGTGTCACAATGCAACTTCACTATATGATGAGTGCAGATACTTCATGGCCCAATGGTGGCTCAATAATAGCTGAAGAACAGAATCCCATGAGAATGGAATGAACTCGCCATCTGCTGCGAGCAGTGGAGGGCCCCCCCCCCCCCCTCCCCCATCAGCAAGAGGGAGGGGGAGGAGGGTGGCAGGTCAAATTTCATGAGCTCCACATCAGGAGGCGCGGGTGTGGGCTTCACTGTGGGCTGCTGCTGCAAGTGCAAGCCCTCACACAAAATAACATTGTGACTCAACCAGCTGCCCATCACACCAGCAGACCACAGCAGTAATGCTCCAACAGGATGCAGGTTTAGCTGATTTGCATGATGGGTCAGCTGCTCCCTACCAACATCCACAACAAACAACTGCTGACCTTTGTGGTCCAGCATGACAACTGGTAGCCACCCCCACTACAGCCCAAAGGACTGGGCCCAGACGGCAGCCCCCAGTAGGAAAACATGGCAGTCTATGGCAGTAAGTGGGATGTGACTCATTGTGCAGCAAGTCCAGGAGAAGCTGTGGCTGGCACCCATGCAAACATTCTGCTGCACTGCACCCATCGACTGGCGTTGCCCCGTATATGGCCAGAAAGCTTGACAATGCATCGTAATGGGAAGTGGCAGATATGGAACTTCTTCATTTGGGTCTTAAACTTATGCACAATGGACTCCATCTCTGAGTTAGAAGCCTGGTGAAATGGAGTGGTAGTCAGATGCTGGATACCACTGTGAACACAAAAGTCCTCAAACTCTTGTGACACAAATTGCTGAGTGTTGTCAGTTACCATGGTCCTGGGGGATCCCTCAATGGCAAAAATAGCCGACAGTGCATGAACCACAGCAGTTTGTGATGTGGAGGACAGACTGGCTATGTACGGGAAACTGGACAACGCATCGACCTCCAACAACCACATGCTGCACACAAAGAGTTCCCCCTGTCCCAGGGGTGCTCCAGGACTGGCTAAGGAGAGAACTGGTGCAGCCTGGTCCTGTACACATGCCCAGGAAGAACACACCAGATGTTCAATGCCACAATCAATCACCAGCCAGTAGAGGTGACGTCACATTGCCTTCATATGAGTCATACCCCAGTGTGATGTATGCGGCAATTGGTGTAATAAATGCCGGGGAATGACCACGTGACAGCATTGCTCCACTGTGGCAAGCATAAGAACCTTCTGGACAGCACTGAGCTGATAATGTACAAGAAAAAACATATTTCACATCTGATCCACACCAAAGAGAAGCGCTGCAGCCAACCCAGCTGGACCACTGAAATGACGTGCGAGAAAAATGGGCCAATGGCTACGGAGGTCACAACTTCATATGCCATCAACAGACAATCCGACAGAGTTTGCCGCAAGGGTTTGCCTGCCAATCAAACTCCAGATCAGGCTCCACTGGTGGCCACGACAACACATCACTGTCGGCATGCTGGCAGTGGTTAGTAACAAATGTCACATCAATAGTTACTGAGAAGAGGGCCCACCACTGCAACTGGGGGATAGTCCTATCTGGCAGCTTGGAACAAGAGCCAAATAAGGATATCAGTGGCTTGTGGTCAATGATGTGGAGGAAATTCACCCCATACAAGAAGACATTAAACTTTTAACCCTGAAAATAACATCTAGTGCATCCTTTTCCACCTATGAATAATAATACTGCACAGTAGAAAGCATCTCTGGTGCTTAAGCAATGGGCTGTTCTGTGCCATCCAGGTTCTGATGGGACAGAATGGCACCAGTGGCATACTTGGATGCATCACAGGCCAGGGTTAAAGGTTTACCCAGCATAAACAAAGCCAGACAGGGGACAAAGTACAAACACTGCTTGATAGACTAAAAAGCCCATTAACAATCCTCAGACCAGACAAACTCCATTCCCTTCTGGCAAACCCAGTTAAGAGGCTGCAGACATGCATGGCCTGGGGAACAAACTGAGCATAATACCAAATCTTACCCAAAAAAGACAGGAGCTCCTTCAGGTTCTTGGGCACTGGTGTGTTGACAATGGCCTTGATGTGGTCGTATTTGGGGGCAAGACCATCTTTACCAAGCACATGAACCAAAAAATGCACACCTGAGGAGAAAAAACAGCACTTCTCCCACTTAGAATGAAGGCCATTCTCCAGAAGACATTGGAAAACCAACTGATTGTTTCATAAATGCTCCTCCCAAGTAGAGCCTGTGACCCAGATGTCATCAAGGTAACAGGAAATGTCCTTAATCAACTGTTCCAAATTCCATTGGTAAATTCCTGGTGTAGATGATATCCCAAAAGGCAAGTGATTAAACTAGTAAAGCCCAAGGGGGTACTGAGGACCTGGAAATCCCAAGAAATCGCATCCAACATGAACTGCAGATAAACGTCGTGCAAGTTAATGCGGAAAAAATACTGGGGCCACAGACAACTTCATCAAAAACTCTGTCTGCCACAGAACAGGATACGAACCTACAACAAAATGCGTGTTGATCATCTGTTTAAAATCACCACAAAGGCACATGGCACCACTGGGCTTTACAATCACCACCAAAGCAGTGGCTCACTGAGTCGACGAAATAGGAGAAATGATACCCTGATCCTGCCAATGCTGCAGCTCAGCTTTTATCTTGTTGCGCATGGTGAAGGAAATGGTTCAGGGATGACAAAATTTGGGTACTGACTGACAGCTTAAGAGAAACATGTGCCTCAAAATTTCTGTTTGGCCCAAGGTATTGTCAAATAGTAGGCTGTAGGATTGCAGTAACGAGTCCAGATCATGAACAGGAATGGATTGAGACACTGAATGCACTTCATCAATGATCTGGAAGCCAAAAACAGAAAACACATCAAGCCCCCATGTGGAGATGGGGAATTGGTCCCGAGCCTCTCCCTCTAAATGAATGCACTATTTGCTATAAGACATAACCTGATGGAGCGAACACTGCAATTCTCTGCATTTAAAGAGCCTGCACGTATCTAAGTTAATTAAGCTGACTGTCTCTCCTGTATCTACCTGAAATTCTACTGGTCACCCATTCACTAAAAACAACATACACTGATGTGTCACATGAAAGGCCTCAAGGACAGCCCAGAGTCCAGTGAAAACAGCGGAGTATCTGATGACTGACTCACAGCCTGTCAACTGCCACAAACAGTTGCAAAATTACCTATCCACTGGTATACCCCACACACAGCCTCCAAGTGCAGACAGTCGTGGTGAAGAGGCAACAAATGACATTAGGGCCAGGATGCTAGCTCACCCAATGAGTGGAAGGATAATGATGGTGAGGGCCTGAAAAATGCTGCTGGTGGGAATTACAAAGCTGCATGCAGCATGCCACTCCACTGGCTTCGCCAATGGCAGAAACATACGCTGGCTTGGCAGGAGACGAGGTCACCTGGGGTGTGCTGAGAGGCACCGGGAGCTATTTACCATCCACACCCAATTGAAACCCCCATCAATTCTAAGAAAGGACTGCTGTAAGCTCATGCGATTCCACAACTTGGGCAATACTGGCTAAACAAGGGTCGAACAAGGCTAACACTGCAGTCTAAACATCATGATCAGGAGCTAACTTGACAATCACACCCTGAATTAGTGGGTCTGCATAAGAGGTACCACATTTGGGACACTCAAAATGACACTTGTGTGAGAGGCCCTGCAAATTGGCAATCCAGGCCACATACAATTGCCCAGGGCACTTGTGGTGCTGATTAAACTGCAACTGCACTGCCACCACATGGATTTGATGCCCATAATACTGCATAAGCAACAAAAAAAGCTCATCAAAGGGAACTTTCTTGGGTTCAGTGGAGGGCTTCAAATTTTGGACAACTCCATATAAACCTGTGCTGCTGGACGACAACAACAACAAGGCAGCCATATCAACTGGATCAATGATATGTCTTACCTAGCAGTGCAGCAAAAACTGATGCAAGTAATTCTCCCACCTTTCCATCAGCTCATCGAAACCAGGAAACTGCATAAGGGACGGCACAGAAAACTGAACAGCTGGTGCACAACTTCCCCAACAGTGAGGCAAGGGCGTAAAGCAAGTCCGCATTTTGGGTTATCAGCACCTGCATCTGCTCTTGTTGTTGTTGCTGCTGCTGCTGCTGCTGTGCAACTGTTCCTTCCAACACTACAGAAATGCTGGGTCCATGGTATCCCAAGTGAACACTAGGAAAAGGGAAAAGAAAATATAGGGGTATTACATGTTTAATAATCGTTGTCAATGGCAGTTAAGTACCTGCACGAGCTGCTTCACTACATGGCTGGCACAGATATTTCACGAGCTAATGGTGGTTCAGTAATAACTGGAGAACAGAACCCCATGAGAGGGAAACGTACTCATGGTGCGACTTAATCTACAGGAAGCAGAGAGTCTGAACACATGTAGAGATGAGCATGAGAAGAACTCAGCACATGGCTAGCATGAACGGCTAGTGGCTAAGTACTTGGCACTACATATGACACAATATGCTAGGTGATGTCTGTGTTGGTCAAACTCTGAGTAAGCACTGGTCCACCTGGCCTCCTGCCACTTGCAGGTAAATTCCTCCGGCAGTGGGTCTGCTCAAACCTTGTGTCACACGCGCTTTCTGTGGCAGGTTCCTGCATTATTCCACTATGCCAACTCATCTGCCTTCATACAGATGTGTACTGGCAGTGATACTACATCTTTGATTGAGGGGACCATAAAATTCTACTTCGGGAATTAAAATATTATGACATTAATGGTATCTCTCAAATACGGACTGAATCCTAGTTCCACCACAATAGAAAGCTTATGACAAACAAGTGTTTTACACTAAGAAAACTAAACTCAAAATGTAACTGAACAGACCCACAACTGTTTCACAGAGAACAGTTTATGTTTTGGGGTCTCAATTTTGAACAAATAAAACCTGCAGAACTAGTTGTCGGTGTCCAACAGACATATTTCAGTGAGCAACCGAGAGTTCTTCAGTGCCCCTGATGATGGAAACAGGGTTGTTCACTGAAATAGTGTGCCCGTTGGACACCAAGTACCAGCAGTACATAAATGGACTGTTCTGTCACCAAATACACTGAAAGAAGATACAGACTCATCAGCAAAACTAACTTGCTGGTATCACAGAGTGACATAAGTTGACACAAACTGATTGAAATATTATGGATAAAACTCTTTTCAGTCCACTTGACTAACAAACTGGAATACACACATGGATAAACAAATCAAGATTACTCGAACACTCCACGGGTGTACTAACGAACCACAGTGTCCAATGGGCACAATATTTCAGTGCTCAGGTATGTCACCATCGTCAGATGAGCTGATGAACTGAGCTCCTGAGGGTGGGCGGCTGTCTTAAATCCCCTCCCCCTGTGAGGTGTTCTCTCCGCAGTCCACACCCGTGGCTGCACATCGGCACTCACTGAGACGCTTGCATCGGCATCTGTGGTGGCGTCGGTGTAATTGCCTCTTCTTCCCTGGTCACCCGTTCGTTTTCTTTGCTGAGCATCTTTTTAATTAGACTCAGTGCTGGTTCCCACGCCTTGCTGAGGTTATAGCCACAATCTCGGTTGATGAGTCTGTCCCTGGTACAAATTTCGATAGCCTCTCAAACAATTCTGTTCCAGTATTTAGATGTCTATACCAAGACCCTGGTATGTTGGTAGTCCATTTCGTGATTTTCAGACAAACAGTGCTCTGCGACCACTGACTTGTTGGGGTACCTAAGTCGAGTGTGCCTCTGATGTTCTCAGCAACGATCTCTGATGGTGCACACTGTCTGTCCAATATAAGTCTTCACACACTGACATGGAATCTGCTATATGCCGGCCTTCCACAAACCGAGATCGTCTTGCTATTCTTCTCAAATTGTGATGGAATGTTTATGACAAATTTCATTGGTGAATATACGTATTTCTCTGGAGCAATTAAAATGCCTAACTCCTTGAAGAGGTATCAACATGACAACTGTGAGTGAACATCACATATCATTCTTCCAGCTCGCTTTTGTGTGATCAGTACTTTCTTTCCAAGTGATGAGTTACATCAGAAAATTATTCCATAACATATTATTGAGTGGAAATAAGCTACATGTGTCAGGAGGTTCATTCATTTGTTTCAAAGACTAGCAATTACACAAAGAGCAAAAATAGCTGAGGCTCAGTTCAGGACATTTTTGACTTAAAGGAGTCATCACTGTGATGACTTTAAAACAATGATTTATTAATTTTAACAACATGGTGCTAACTTATTTTTGATACGACAATATCCTATTTTCTTAAGGAATTATCTTCTATGGCAATGCAACCAAAGTAAATAAAGTACACACTCAATAAAAGTGAATAGTATGAGTTCCGTTTAGAGTAGATTATTGGACATCTTGCATAGACTCTTTAAAGGTGTTGCAATTTTTCCTCTCATTGCACTAAACATATAATACTGTGCTTCACAGCAAATGTACTCCAAAAGCAGTGGTTGAGTGCAGCCCTGCAAGCAGCAAGTACTGTACCTCCCTCCATCATCATAGGGAATAGGTTGGGGAACCATGTGGAGACTTGGGTAAATGAGGAAATTGGTCTTGAGAGAAATGCTTGAAGAAATCCAGACTGTCTTTATATTCTCTGTCATATTACACAACAATTACCTTAATTTGCAGATCAGTGCAAATTGGGTACTGGAAGCTTCTTCTTTTTTCCATTCAGTTGCACTACGAATCCTGATTTATTTTCCAACATGACTGCCACTACATAAATTCTATGACAAACTTATATTTTCGACAATTTCATCAACACTGCTATGAATGTTAGATCCAGCTGTGAGGCTCCAATATTTAACTTTCATTCAGCACCAAAGAACATGCAACAAACCCTGCCACTGAACATTGTACGCCATTGTCTGAATGAGACACATGATTGTCATGTTTGATAATGGCAGCATGAAAAATTATTTTACCAGAAAGGGACCTAAATGTTCAGCTGCAACTGCTGAGTATTATTTTATTCCTCAAAAGGCACAAGGTCTCTGCTAAAAGTAGTGTAATTTTGCAGCTCATTCGAACAACACAATTGATTCATTTTTTACTCTTCTGCTTCCTCTTCTTTTAAAACCTTGCAGATGCTCGTGTCCTTCACATTTTCCATAGTCTTTGACATGTTGAGATATAAACTGTCTTTGTAAATTAAGCTTCCTGATGGTAGACAGCACCCTACAGTTCACCACAAATTTTGCAAATGAATCTTTTTGTGTAAAATTATAAGATTACTCAGAATACAATTGAAATGCGAAGACATTGTCATTGTTATGCAATGCCAACTCGCCCTGGTGCTATTTGATGGCACCACTGTCAAAATACATTCCCCTATTTCACACGTGGCATTTGTCCTGTTTTATCAAACCACATGGTGCACATACATTCCCCCCATTCCCCACTACACTGCAACTGCTCCATTCACAAGCAAGAGTGTGAGCAAGCATGAGAGATCACACTCAAAATCAGCAGGTTGTTAAGCTCTAATACAATATTTCAGCTAGTAGTCTGTGCTGCTGACAGTAAAAATCAGTCAATGTTGAACTGCAATTTACACCATCCCCATAAATGATGCAAAAACAATTTTTGTGCATGCTTTGAAACTTTGTCTACAGTTAACATTGCGGTTTTGTATTCTGGTGCAAAGGTCTTCAACAAGTTCCCATAAGACACAAAGTAATGATAGGGAATCTGTAAATAGTCAAAAGAAAGTGAAAATGATGCACGATTAGGCACTGTGGCTACAAATTACCTGATTATACAGATTAAAGGCTTGAAGATTCCCATTAACTGCGTGGTAACTAAAAATGTCCATTGTAAGCAGAACTTGATTGCTAAAAATGTAGATAACTACTATTCCATGGCAAAAATGTCAATGTAATCACATAGGTTCAATGGTTCAAATGGTTCTGAGCACTATGGGACTTAACTTCTGGGGTCATCAGTCTCCTAGAACTTAGAACTACTTAAACCCAACTAACCTAAGGACATCACACACATCCATGCCCGAGGCAGGATTCAAACCTGCAACCGTAGCGGTCGCGCGGTTCCAGACTATAGCGCCTAGAACTGCTTAGCCACTCCGGCCGGCCTAATCACAAAGGTGTTAAGTTAACAGTAGGAGGTAGTTGGTTAGATAAAGGGAACCTGCCAACTGAACAAAAGATGCCACAGGTCTGTAATTAACTGCTAATTTATGTTCAATAATTTCTCTGTGGTGCAGAAGGAGTTATCAAGGAGAAAAAGGAACCACTTAATACAACTACAGAAGTATCAGTATTCTTCATGATCTTAATACATTACAGTTGATTTAACCTGAGTACACACAATAGTGTTTAGTAGTTTAACAACAGTTAACTATTAATCCAGTTTCTAACAAGTGCTTATCTTTGTTAAAAAATAGCACGAATAGTTTCACATGGCTGAAGTTCCTTCTTCAAAATGGGATCTATTAAATACAGTGAACAAGTAGGTAAATAGCTGAAGGAACAAATATAATTTTCTTAGATTTGTTAGTATTCAGCTGCAGCTTTTCCATACTTATTTACAAACATCACAGAGTAATTCCACTGAAGAAAATTGATTTAAACATGAAAGTCTCTTTTCTTACCATTACAGCAATACACCATCTGACGTACTTCATCTACAGTAGGAAAAGTGAACAGAACATCTCCACCCTCAGCTAAGCCACGAACTTCAACAGCATGCTGGGCCTGAGCCAACAGCAAACGATCAGGTGGAGCAGTAGTTACTGCCAATGGTTCCTCACATTTATGGATGTCCTGATTTGCAAAATGATGAACTGATATTACTCGCACCATTCTTCAAAAATCTGGAAAAAAAAGACATCAAGGAAATGAAGAGAATTAAAAGAAGGTTATTAGAACACATGTCTATACGAAAGACCCCTCTGTTTTACTGACAATCTGGAATATTACACATATACAGTAAATTATTGTTCTCACTATTTTTTGTAACATGAAAATGGAATAAACGGTGCAACACTGAAGGACTATTGAGTCTAAACACACAATATCGGCAAATGTGCAGTGCAAATTCCAGGTTTTACAGCACGAGCACAGTGTGTGACTTCTCAGTCTGCAGTATTTTAATTGTGATTCAGGTTAACACATCTCTGACTAAATATGTATTTACAGCCATGGGGAGACAAATTTAATACGTCAGTTACATGTTATTCTCTAATTACAACTCTAGGAATCTTGTTTTCCAGCTTCTGTTGACAAAATGGTAATTTATTTTACTTAATTTTGTCTCTGTTACAAAATGTTGTTAAAACTTCTAAGCATAATTAAAATATAGTTTTAAGCTCTATTACTGAAATGCATTGGTGTTGTGAAAAAGCCTATGAGCTGTGCTGCTGAGGTATGTAGTGTACTCAACATGGTGGATCCGCCCTCACAGCAGGGTGCATGGTGAGTGGTACTGCACTCCTGTCGCTCAAGGAGGGGGGCCAATGTGGAGGCTGGTCAACTGGCCTTGCCTATTTGTCCTGTGAGTGAACAGGTGGTGTTCCAATGTTACGCACATTATAGCGGCCCTTAGGAAGATAGTATTCAGGGGCGGAAAGAAGCCAGTGTGCACTCAGTATGTCTGCCAGGGCAGGGGGGCCTCATCTGATATGTGGAGACAGCCCTTCCTTCTGTTATCAAGTCAGCAGGGTGAAGTCATCTACAAGTTGTGGCTACATTAGCACCAATGATGCCTGTCACAAGAGTTGTGGGACCATCTTAGTTCACACAGGCGACTGGTAGAGCTGGTGAAGGGTGATCAACTTGCGCACGGAGTGCAAGCAGAGCTCACAATTTTCAGAATTGTTCCCAGAGTCTATTGGGGTCCTTTGGTTTGGAGTTGAATGGAGGGTCTGTACCAAAGGCTTTGTCAACTCTGTGACAGTCTTGGCTACAGATTTCTGGACATGTTTTATTGGGTGGGGATTTGTACAACTCTCCTTGACAGGTCATGGGTTCACTGCACAAAGGAAGCAGCTTCTTAGGTAGTAGAGTACTTGTGGAGTCACAAGGACATTTTGGAGTTTGGTTTGGTTGTTTGTGGGAAGAGACCAAACTGCGAGGTCATCAGTCTTGTCGAATCAGGGAAGGATGGGGAAGAAAGTCGGCCATGCCCTTTCAGAGGAACCATCCCGGCATTTGCCTGGAGCGATTTAGGGAAATCATGGAAAACCTAAATCAGGATGGCCGGACGCGGGATTGAACCATCGTCCACCCGAACAAGGACATTTTTTAGGCTAGGCGATAGTTTGAAGTACACTGACGAACATTCGCCAGTTGATACGCAGATAGGGAAGTCAGACCACATTCAGAGTGAAGACAACTCACAACTCATAAAAAGTTCCTGAATTTACTACTCTCCGAGAAAGTTCTGATACTCAAATTATTCTTGGGACCGAGAGCTGGTTGATCCAAAGTAGAAAGTTTTGAGATATTTAGCGAGTCATGGAATGTATTTTGGAAAGATAGATTAGATGCCATCGGAGGGGGAGTGCTTGTTGCAGTTGATAAAAATATGTTATCCACTGAGAGGGAGAGTGTTCATTGCAGCTGACAAAAATATTGTCTCTATTGAGGTCAAAGTTGAGTGTGACAGTGAAATTATCTGGTTGTGTATAACAGGTCAAGGTGAAATCAGGTTAATTGTTGGATGTTTTTATTGGGCACTCAATTCTGCTGTGACAGTTCTAGAGTCATTCAAAGAAAGTCTATGGTCAGTAGCACATAAATACCTAGATCATGCAATATTAGTTGGAGCAAATATAAACCGGGACATCTTTTATGGATTCTTTGTGTGAGAGGGGAGGGGAGCGGGGTAGAGACAGACAGTCCTGCAAAGTACTTTTCAACACAATTTCTGAAAACTGTCTTGAGCATGTAATTCGGCAGCCAATATGCAATGGAGATATCTTAAGAACTTGTAACTATGAACAGGCTGGATGTTATCGATAGTGTCAGTATAGAGACAGGAATTAGTAGTCATAATGTCATCATAATGACTGTGGGCACGATAGTTAATAAATCAGTCAAGAAAGCTAGGAGATTGCTTCTGCTAGAAAGAGCAGATAAGCAGTTGTTAGCATCTCACTCAGACAACGAATTGACATCACTCAGTTCCAGTAAGATGGAAACAGAAGAATTATGGGCAAAGTATAAACAGTTTGCAAATCGTGGTTTGGAGAAATACATGTCTAGTAAGCGTATTACAGATGGAAAAGACCCACCATGGTTTAACAACAAAATTTAGAAAATGCTGAGGAAGCAAAGGCTGTTTCACTCATGATTAAAAGAGAAGGCACAAATGGTGACAGGCAAAGGTTAGTAGAGATTCACGTGTCTCTGGAAAGATCTATGTGCAACACTTACAACTGTCACCTCCATATTTTAGCAAAAATCTGGCCGAGAACCTAAGTAAATTCTGATCCTTTGTATTCCACCCAGTCTCTCGTTGACCAATCTGGTGTGGCAGTCGAAGACAGCAAAACAAAAGATTAAGTTTTTTACACATAAAAATTATTCACACAGAAGATTCATACAAAAATATTGTCATTTTACCTTTGTACAAAGTGCCATATGGATGACAAAGTAATAAGCATACCTGGCATAGAGAAGTTACTAACAAATAACTCGCTGGTCCAGTTGGAATCCCAGCTGGGCTTTACAAAGAGTACTCTACAGCATTGGACCCTCACTTAGTTTGCATTTATCATAAATCTCTAACTCACCACAAAGTCCCAAGTGACTGGAAAAATTTGCACATGACTCCTGTATATAAGGGTAAGAGAATGGACCTGCAAAATTACAGATCAATATCCGTAACATCGGTTTGCTAGAGAATTCTTGAAAATATTATCGGTTCAAATACAATAAATTTCCTTGAGACCAAGATACTTATGTCCATAAGTCAGCATTGTTTTAGAAAGCATTGCTCATGAGAAACTCAGCTTGAGCTTTTCTCACACAATATATTGCAAACTACAGTTGAAGAGCAACAGGCAGATTCCAGATTTCTAGATTTCCGAAAAGCATTTGACACAGTGCCCAACTGCAGGCTATTAATGAAGGTACAAGCATATGGAATAGGTTCCCAGATATGTGAGTGGTCTGAAGACTCCCTGTGTAATAGAATCCAGTATGTTGTCCTCGACGGATAATGTTCATCAGAGACAAGGGTGTCATCGGTGAGTGCCCCAGGGAATTGTGATAGGACCGCCATTAATTTCTTTATACATAAATGATCTGGTGGACAGGGTGGGCAGCAATTTCCAGTTGAGTGTGTATGGGAAGGTGTTGAAGTTGAGTGGCTGTAGGAGGATACAAGATAGTTTAGACCAAATTTCTGGTTGGTGTGATGATTGGCAGCTAGCTCTAAAAGTATAAAAATGTAAGTTAATGCAGATGAGTAGGAAATACAAACCTGTAATATTCGGATTCAGTGTTAGTAGTGCTGTGCTTAACACAGACATGTCATTGAAATATTTGGGCTTAATGCAGCATAGCAATAAGAAATGGAACTAGCATGTGAGGATTGTGGTAGGGAAGATGAATGGTCAACTTCAGTTTATTGGAAGACTTTTGGAAAGTGTGGTTCATATGTAAAGGAGACTGGATATATGACATTAGTGCAAACTACTCTTGAGTACTGCTCAAGTGTTTGGGATCCGTACAAGGTCAGATTAAACTGAGACATTGAAGCAATTCAGAGGCAGGCTGCCAAATTTGTTACCGGTAGGTTTGAACAACATGCAAGTGTTATAGAGATGGTTTGGGAGCTCAAAAGGGAATCCCTGGAGGGAAGGTGACGTCCTTTTTGAGGAAGACTATTGGGAAAATTTAGAGAACCAGCATTTGAAGCTGACTGTAGGATTATTCTACTGCTGACAACACATTTTCGTGTAAACAGCACAAAGATAAGATATGAGAAATTGCAGCTCATGCAGAGGCATATGGACAGCAGTTTTTCCCCTCATTCTATATGCAAGTGGAACAGTAAAGGAAATGACTGGTGGTGGTACAGGTTAAGCTCCACCACACACTGTACGATGGTTTGTGGATTATATACATAGATGTAAATGTAGGACAACAGGACTAAAATTTCCTGTACAGACATCTTGTGACACGTAGTACACAAACTCTGCTTGATGGATAATATAAGGATATTATTAATCAGTAATTATAATTATAATAATTATTATTTTTGAAAATGTGCCAAAATTTTTTCCAATATAAAATAACGCACTCTAAGATTCTATGGTCATATTAAAACAACAGATCCAACAAGATTAACTAGACAACTTGAAGAGTTCTATGAAACTTGCAGAACAGCTAAAATTAAAACAACAAATTGGATTGCTGCTGTAAAAGACGATTTGAAAAACTGGGATAAGACAATACAAAAATATCTGTAGGCAGAAAATACATAACTAGAAAGTAGGCCAGGCAGAAAAACCCAAAAAGATGAGAGCTACTCGATTTGATGATAGGAAAATACACCATTGTATGGGAATGAATGTAACATGGACACAAAGAAAGGCTAAATGAAAATCCTGGAATGCTCATTTCTGGACATTGCGTGGCCCAATGTGACCCAAATGTGAATTATAACAACAAACCATCTGAACAGGCCTTGATAAGCCCAGTAGTACTAACCAACCGCCATGTCATCCTCAGACGATAAAAATCGCTAAATGCAGTTATGGAAGAGCATGTGGTTAGCACACTAGTCTCCTGTTCGTTGTGGGTTTTCATGAGCAGAACCGCAACATCTCAAGCAAGTAGCTTCTCAATTGGCCTCACAAGGGCTACATGCACCCTGTTTGCCAACACTACTTGGCAAACCTGAATGGTCACCAAGCCAAGTGCAAGCCTCGCCCAACAGCACTTAAATTCGGTGATCTGACTGAAACCAGTGTTTCCACCTTGGAAATAATAATAATAATAATAATAATAATAATAATAATAATAGTAATAATAATAGGATTGGCATGTCAATCAGGATTTTGTAATGTTAGTTGTACAGGGTGGCTGATTCCCCTCCTGTTGCCCCTTCTCCCTCTACCCCAGGATGAAATTTGTGCACCCCATCTGTCCGTGTCTATTGTTACCCCAAGTGAAAGTGGGGGGACATTTTGGAAATGTCTGTGAATTGTGTAACTGATAACGGATGTGAGTACAAACCCAGTATTCATCTAGTGAGCAGTGAAAGACCACCTAAAAACCACATCCATGTTGGACCGCACTCCAACTGTCATTGTTAACCCACTGGGCAGATAAATACAGGGCTGGAGGGCCTACCTGAATCCCAAAAGTGGCATGCTAGTACACATGACTATCTGGGTGGGGGAATGGTGGTAATATTGATGATGATAATAATAGCAATAAAAATAATAATAATAATATTATTATTAATAATAATGATGACTCCTCACACAGCAATGTGTGCCTTTATACAGTAATTTACTGTCTTGAAAATTTGTATCTTTTCTTGCAGCAGACTGCCACGTTCCTTCAGTTTATGTTGTAGTGACAACTGGCTTATCAGTCACTGGGCATCTAAGTTGCACAGATGTTCAGTGGGAGCTAAGCGAAGCAAAAGAAGAAGTATACACGTTTAATGGAGACATTTGGAACATGGGAAATGGCATGAGGCTGTGCACAATGCTGCTGGAAGGAAGAGAGAGTATGTTTTAATAGTTCACAGAGGACAAGGTCATTAAAATGCAACTTTGACTGAGAAAGAATGGCAAAGGATATTAGCCTTGACATTTTCAAAGGAACCAATCCACGATTTGCTTAAAGTGATTTAGTAAAAACCATAGGAATCCTAAATGAGAATGGCCAGATGGGACTTTGAACCCTGCTCCTCCTGTATTAAACACTATGAAACCTGAGTCAAGTGATACAGTGCTTCTTGTATGACAGCCTGTGGTGATTTTTTTATAATTTCTCGAAAGTCTCATTCTCTCTTCCAGTGACTTCTATACAAAAAGGCAGTAGTGCCAGTGAATGGCTTGTCACTGGGTAGTTTTCAACAAATACAGGAACATAATTAGTCAGCATGAGAGCACTACAGAAGTACTAAACAAATCTAGTGGAAAAACATGCACCACAGAAAGAATTACTCTTACAATTCAAAATACATCCCAAAGAAGTCAAGAAACCCATTACTTCTCCTCACATACTTCTTGCTTAATGCCAGTCACATTAATATTACAGAAATTGAAGCTTAAATGGAGGTATGTTTACTGTCATTGTTCCCACACTTATCCTTGATTGGAATACGGAAGAGAAAAAATTATAGTGCCTAGCTATGCACCTTCCACCACAGAATTTTCCACACTTAGCCATTAATTCCACAATTTATCCATATATTTGGATTCACAGACATAAATTGAGGTTCAACAAGTTTTTAACTTTTTTTTATGATGGCAGCTGACAGAGGTTTCTGAATTCATTTAAGTTATGGTACATAAATGCTTAATATGATGTAGTGCATTAAAAGAGCAGTTAAGTGTTGTAAGGGAAGCTGTGGTGAATAAATGTACTGTGGGGCTCTGGAAAATATTCTCAGTGGCATAACCAGATGTCTGCAAGATGTACATGTGTAAACTCAATACGTAATTCTAATCAGGCCTTCTTTCTTTTGTGAAATGAAAACTTATTGCCTAGAATATTATGCTGTAGTACATTACTGAATGAAAACTTGCAAAATATGTGAACGTAACGAATTCTATGTCCCCAAAACTGGCAGTTAATTGCGGCAAAAGTACGTGAAGCCAAATGTTTCAGCATGTCTACTACGTGATTTTCCTCTTTAGGTTCTCATCAACGTGCACACCCAAGTACTTCAAACATCCTGCTTTGTTTATTTACTTTTGTTGGTACACTATGTTAGCAGGAGATAGCGTATTTTGGCAGTGCAGAACTGGACAAGCTTCTTCCAAGTTTAAATGTAGTCCATGTGCGGAAAAAAAGGTAATAACTATTACAGAAACCTTATTTACTGTTCTCTTCATTGGCACTTTCAGGCTCCGCACGATAATAATATTGTATCTATCCCAAAACAGACTAATTCTGCCCGCTATTCAAATAAAATGGAAGATAATTAACATAGAGCAAGAAAAGTAATGGCTGAGGATCAAACCCTGAAGAGCACTCATGGTGATTTCTAGACACCATCTTTGTTTAAATAAATAAGACAGTTTATATGTTATATATTACAACAGACAAAGGTGTCTGTAGCCACTGGAGGCAGTGCCACATGTTAACCTAAAGTTGTAACACAACACATGTCATATTAATATAAATAAACCCACCTGATGATGAGATTTAAATCTCTGAAATTCATCATTGTGGAAAAAAATTAAACAGCGACTGGTAACAGTAAACTTTTCATGTCATTCTACATCTTGTGTGTATTACGCTGAGTATCCTACTGTAATTTTTTGCATCATGTTTCTAAAACAGGAAGTAAACCAGGCATGTGCTCAACTGCGTTTCAGCAAAAATTTAAGTTCTCTAATAGAATTTTATGACTGATACAGTCAAATGCTTTTGATAAGCCAGGGCTACCACCTGGTGATAGATCATCATTTAAAATATTTATTATGTGCTCAGTGACTTTATAAACAGGTATCTCAAGAGACCAGCCCTCTTGAAATTCAAACTGGGATTACTTCATTACTACACAGGTGGCTGCAGTCCTTGAGTTCATTTATCTTCTCAAAAACTTTGGAAAATTGGGTAAGGAGTGAGACTGACCCATAGTTATTGATATCGGTGGAGTAGCCTTTCTTGTAGAGAGACCTACCACTCCAGAATGAGATTTTCACTCTGCAGCACAGTGTGCGCTGATATGAAACTTCCTGACAGATTAAAACTCAGATGGTAGAGCACTTGCCCGCGAAAGGCAAAGGTCCCGAGTTCGAGTCTCAGTCCAGTACAAAGTTTTAATCTGTCAGGAAGTTTCAGACCTAACATTGTTACATTTTAATTTGTCTGGAAGAAACCTCTGAATTAATGGTATATTGTTCATGTGGCTAAGAACATTACATATTGTATAAAGGAAGGAAGATCACAGTTTACTGTCCCCTTGATAATGATGTCATTAGAGACAGAGGTTGGATTCAGAAAAGGCAGGCAGAGAAAGGGAATCAGTGACATCATTTTAAAGGAACTGTCCCAGCATGTGGCCTTATGCAATTTAGTGAATTCATGCAAAACCCAAATCCAGATGGGTAAATGGTGAACGAACCACTTTCTTCCCAATTAAGGGTCCACTGTCTTACCACAGTGCCACTTGACTTGTTACATATTACACACACAAAAATTTCGGTGTCTCAGGTGATATCATCAACTAGGTATGAACTTATACTCTTAAGGTCCATGACCATTTTCATTTCACTAAGTTTCCTCCACATTTTTTCTTCACTGCATGATTTTGTTCTCTCTTAACTCATTTACTGAGGGTATATTCACTGTATTTCATATGTGATTTAAATATTTCTGAATACTTTTATCATACCATTTTAAATCAGAATTTGCTAATATACAAATGACTAATAAATATTCACACAACAGTTGAAAGACGGAAGGAAGGAAGAGTAGGGTTTGCCATCCGATCAATGAGGGGATCATTTGAGTGGAGCACTAGCTCAGATTGGGAAAGACATTTGGCCATGTCCTTTTTAAGTACAATATTGTTGACATTTATTGCCACTCACAAATGTTGCACTAAAACTGGTACACTGATGATACGACAAACTTAACAATGTAATGAGAGTAATAGAAGTCATGTTTCACAATGCAATAATGAAAAGAATAAGGGATTCAATGAAGCTGTATCAGTGTCTTATTTGAAATTCAAAACAATGAGAAATGAGGAATAACATACTTCCAAAGGATGCAGACTGCAACCCACGCATGACACCAACTCTTGCACAAAGCACAAGTTTGTCATTTTCTTATACTTTCATTCTTAAAACTGCAATTAGGAAAACTGTGAGAGACATTCTTGGTATAATATTAATTAGTATGATTAGTGAAAGACTGTTTGGGAGATGACTGGAAAAATCACATGGGAGCCGTTGCAAGGGGGTAACAACTTACTCTCATGAAAGGTTCTCATGTACCTTTAGAAAGTATGCATTCAAAAGTGCTTGTGAGATCACTGTAATGAAGCCACAATATATTACACATACATAACATGTGGGGATGGTAAGAGATTAGGGCCTGTATGGAGTAAAGAAGAAAGTCAATTTTCCATTCCAGGACTTACTATTGGAACAGTATTGAGGGGAATGAACAATACAAAGTACTTTCCATCACACATCATACGGTAACTTCCAGAAAATACAGGCATGTAAAACTTGAATGGGGGTTTGAAAAGTCTACTTGTGCAACCTTTAAAGAGTCTTCATGGCTAGACTGAATGATTGAAGCCAAGTTACAAATTTAAGAAAAAACTTTGGAAATACGAAATATGTAAAATAGTAAGTATCTAATTACCAACTGAATACAAGCAAGTGATTATATGATTATAAGTCATGTGTTTAATGTTTATACATGTCAGTATACTTAACGTCAAGGTTTAACAAGACTATGAAAGTGAACGACATAACCGTAGCATTCACTGAAATTTTGAATCGCCAAACGAGTGTCCCACTTACACTAAAGTGTTATTTGAAGCATATACGATGGTACGAATAGCGTGGGGTAAATACGATGAAAGCAGATTCGAATTTTCAGCGTGGTGATCTAGGTGTTTACGGCGAATTGGGTACGACTTCATAACGTATGTCCAGTCATGACTGGTGCCGTTAAATGCATATAGATTTACTTTACTTTCTAACACAACAATAAAAAGTGGTGGTCGTGGTAGTTTTCACGAGCTATATGTATTCGTCTGGACTTGACACATATCGTATGATATTTTGATCATCAACACAACTGTTTTTAGAGTTTCCTTCTTCTATACCGAAAATTTATGACAATACTTCATAAAGTATCTTTTGGGCTGCTTACACTAAAGTTTCGCCACCCAATTTTTATTGATTTCAGGTGCTTTGTAGCCAATGTCAAAACTAATAATCAATATACATATTATCATCTCCATAAATTATCATCTCAATAAAACGATATCATGCGGATTTAGGGAAAAACAAACAATTTGTATTTACTGTTTACTTTACCTTAGCCTAAGACAATCACTGTAAAGACATTCCTATTCCTTTGTGGACAACTAAACAGAAATCTAACTAGATACTGCAGGGAATTTATACACTGCACGGAAGTTGTGAACAAAAATTGTATTTCTGTTTTATTTCTTAATATTATTTCAAAAGTAAGAAAAAATACAACTTACAGGAAAGTTGACAGTTACGAGATAGTCTCTGCATGTGAACACCACAAAGAGAATGAGTATTGTCAATTGTTTTGCTTCTAGCGGTATATCAACTGTAAGATATGCAACGAAAATGATGTGTGTGTGTCAGCAGTGTATTAGGAATTTAAGTGAAAAATATATATGTTCAGAAACAATTGCTACTGTATTCAGCAGAAATTGAACTACGATTCGTTGGACATGGCCCTTTGCTCTGAAAATGAATTCAGTGAACAGTGGATCGTAATTATTGTGCGTTGCGGTAAACGCTTGGACAGATCATGGGAGTATTCGCTGTATTTCGAATGTGATTTTAAACTTTTTGGTAAGCTTCAGTGATAATATTTTAATCAAAACTTGCAGAGCTTGCTTATGCACAAATATACGATGCTTTTTAGAACGATAGATCAGACTGGTTTTGTTTCCCTGCAAATAAAGTTTGTACTTGAATGATTGTAAACACTAGCAATCAACTCAGTTCCATAGTTTAAGGTAATGGTGCACGTGCCATATTTCGCGGAAAGGTTTCGCAAGCTGTGTTTGATGGAGATTAAGTCTATTTGCCGGGCTAGGAGACGAATCTGGTCCGGGAAAATGTTTTAATCTCTCAGAAACTTTCAAATATGCGCACACTTTGTTGTAGAATAAAAACTCATTCTGGAGTTTCCTAAGTATTATCTGTTTCTTAATAGAACCATTAGCTGTAAATAATTCGAGTGTTTAGCCTACATTATGTACCTTCCTCCCCTCCTCTTTTTGCATGGGTAGTACAACTGACGACGCTTCCTTTACCTTTGCTCAGCTTTGTATGCAGATGTGACATTAGCTGTCAGTAGAACAACACATGTAAATGTGCCAGTGGAACAATGTGTAACTGGATTTCAAAGCAGTTCTCTGCTGGATAGCATTTTGTATTTTATTTTTAGGTGTGTTAGTGAACCTGTAGCTTTTTAATTAACCAAGAAACTTGACATTCACTTTGATATACTTAGTTCCAGGTTTCCATTACCCATAAAAAAAAGCTTTGAATCCCGTAGTTCATTTATTCAAAATCCTTGCTGACTGTTAAGGCATTACTTGGTATATACATTATCAGGAAACACATTCTAGAGTATTACAGAACCCCCCCCCCCCCCCCTCAAGGGTATCAGTGTTTGATTTGAGACTGATTGGCAAAATTTTCTGCATGGAATTGTGGCTTTGAACTAGTACATTATTTTCCCGCTACAAAATTAGGTTGTTCGCCCTCCCATCTCTGCTTTTATTTTTTTAAATGTTGATGTTATATAGGCATCGTCTCTTGACATTAAGCCTACTAAGAAACTGCACTATCTGCATTTTTAGTTTTGTCACCCATTCCCAATCAAATATTGCACCCCTAGAAATCTGTGACTTCATTGGACCAACATGTTGCCGGCCGGAGTGGCAGAGCGGTTCTAGGCGCTACAGTCTGGAACCGCGCAACCGCTACGGTCGCAGGTTCGAATCCTGCCTCGGGCATGGATGTGTGTGATGTCTTTAGGTTAGTTAGGTTTAAGTAGTTCTAAGTTCTAGGGGACTTATGACCTCAGCAGTTGAGTCCCATGGTGCTCAGAGCCATTTGAACCAACATGTTTTCGATACAAAATGATACTGCAGAGCTCGCTTGCTCTCCCTAACCCCCCCCTGCCCCCACCCCCAGGCAGTATAATGCAATATTTCTTTGGACAGATATGCTTGGATAGCCTAATGGTAGGGCAACTGCTCGCAATAAGCGGGAAATTAGGGTTTGAGTTCCAGCCTGGCACAAATTTTCATTGTCATCATTCTATTATACAGCTGATTGTTGTCCATATTCACAGCTGTGAATACATTTCATGTTCAACACATTGTGGGTTGAAGACTCTTTAAGTATACTACTAACTTCATGGAAGTTTTCACTTTCAGAAATACTCAGCTGCACATATATGCAAGCAGGTTTCTTCCGTACTATTTTGCACTATGCCACCTGGACCTTAATGTTTTTTCCCTTATTATCCTGCCTTGGCAGTCTTAATTTGGTTATTATTTTTCTGTCAAATCCTTTTAATTTAATTTATTTGTTTCCCCTCCAATTTTAACATCGTTTCTTTTGTTTACAGATATGTTTTATGACTTTTGTGTTTTTTATATGTTCATTTATGTCTCAGTACTTAAAGTAATACTCGTCTCATCTTGGTAATTCAATACTCCTGTAGTATTTCACATGGTTTCAGAAATATTTGTATATCACATAGACAAACACTGTTTTGATCCACTTGTCAGTATAGGACCTGGCAGGAAATGTATTCCTTCATAATGGTGGTTGCTTATGAGCAGGTTCATTTGCTTTTTAATACTTATTGCTTATAATTGTACCACCTATTTCTGTGTCTGTATGCTTATTAAATATCGAAGATTCAGTATGTTTGTTCTTCAGATTAAAATAACCAGATTTTTTGTATTTTTCATTGTGTTATTTGTTTCATTTCCTTTCTCAATAAGTGAATGACGAGTATGTTCACCTTATAAGTAATAAATATATTTATTTGTAACATACTGCATGATACATTGTACAGTATTCTACACACAAATTCCACCATATTCTTGTATATTCTGGTTTGTCTTTTAGGTGAATAAAGCATTAATATGACATGTAAATAAGTTTGTTTAGCTTTACTTAATTTAAGTATCTGAAATCCAAAATTGATTTTCCCTGTTTTTAGTGTGACAATTAATGGACATTCTTTTTAGAGAAAATAGAAAACGGGCAATAGCAGTGCACTCAGCAGTAAACTTCAGCAAAAAATTGCAAACATGATTCCATAATAGAAATAACAACTGCCCATTCCTCCCACTACTAGTGTGTTTTACAGTTGAATTGTTCATATTATAAACCCTTAGAAAGTTACCAGACTCAGTAGAGAGAACATCTCTAATACCATAAAATGATCTTTTTTAAAATAAATTTTTGATTTTATTATTTTCTTCTTTTTGATTTTATTAAAAAAAATAATCTATATGATTGGTGTACCAGTTGGCCAGATGGAATGGGAATATTTTATAAAAGGCTCTAAAACATGTTCCTTGACCAACTACCTAATCAGAAGCCTACAATAAGAAACTCAATAGACAAGGTGATTTGATTTTACAGATAAAATTTCCATGTAAACCTGCTCATACTGACATCCCTGTTCTGTCGGATTACTCTGTCTTAAACATTGCATACCCAGTTGTACGCAAACTGATAGATAAATTGCTCAAAATAGTTTTCCACAACCTTAATGACGTAACAGGCTTTGTGTTTCTTTTTATTTATCATGAACCATATTCTCAGTACTTCTTCAGCCACAGGAAATGGCTCTGTATAGCCATCTGTGTGACAGAGATAAATCAATGGCATTCAGCACAGCACACTGTGTCTCGAATTGTAAATGGGACAGTGCGAACTGTGTACACAGTTCAGTGTGTCATTGTGCCTTGCAGAGTTGTTTGAAGCTTACGCAATCCACACGTGGTCACTTTACAGCAAGAAGAGTCGTCAGAATGGAAAGTTTCAACCAAATTTGCATACACAACAGCCGTATCATTCGAACATTCAGCCAGAGAGATGCAGAACACTGAACATCTGCCTCATAGTGGTCGCCTGATATCAACACCAACCACAGACTGCTTACTATGAATTATGGCTTGTAGGCACCCTAAGGAGACTAACACAAATGGGTGCTCCCATTTTGGAGGCAACTAGGAGGGCAGTGTCAACTCAGACTGATCACAATCACCTCCAGACAATTAATTTCCCAGCTAGGAATCCATTACAAACAACAGGGCAAAACCCACAGCATCATGGTGCATGAAGAATATCAGTAAGGGAACACCTGGTGAGGAATCTGTGTTAAGGAGAGCTTGCCTATGCGGTCAATGTTAAATAAGCCAAGTTTATGTACCTTTATCTCTCGAACCAATGAAGATAAGAATCTAAAATTTTTACAGCTATCTAATCCAAGTCATTTGTATCTCCTGAAGCAGAAAAAGAGATCAGGTACAGAAGAACTATATAATAATGCCATTTTTATTGTGAATATTTGTACATGGAAGCTGCTGGGTTCATACCTATTCAAATCACTATCATCATTGTACTTCAGTAGGTACAATATGTTACAATAAAACAGATCACAAAGTTTCATGTAGCTATCACAAGTAGTTTTTTATATATAGGTACATAAAGTATAAATCATGCATTTTGAGAAAATCATATTTAAAGTTTAAAATGATAAGAACTCACTCGTATTTTTAAGTAAAGGTTCAGAAGCACCCAGCAGCATAGTTAGCATCATCATCTTTGCCGCCTTTCTTATCTAAAAGCTTTCTTCTGGTTGACCTTGCTGCTTTGGTAGTGAACTCAACTGCATGCTGTGTCTCAGCATGTTTAGACTTATCTAATAATTTTAACCTCTTTACAGTATGACAGCCTGAGCTGATGATGACTAGGGGTAGAATTCTTTTTTCTCCCCTATGTTTCCATCATTAATTGTTAATACATTATCACCAACTCCACATTTCAGTGTATTTAATCCTACAAACACATTTTAGGGCACTCTTGCCCATACAATATGATTGGAAATACGGAAGCGTCTGATCCCACCCGTCTGCTTTGACCCATGACGTCACAAATATGGCGGAAACAAAAACACACACACACACACTTTCCACAAGAAGCCTAATGACACTAACGGGACAAGTGCGGGAAATGGGGTGTTTTGGGTGGGGGGCAAACTAAATATAACCAAATTTAGACGCCTTGCGTAGCTACAACTTGTAAGTGAAGACAGCCATGCATGAATACCCACCCACCTCCCCAGGGGTCGTAACCCCTGCAACCCACAGAAGATAAAGATGCTTCAGTAGCTGATTAGTGTTTTTTGCCTTTAAAAAAAAATCTCACGGGATAGAACGAACAGATCAGAAAGATAAATATAATAAACTGAAACAGAAATTCGAGGAAACAGATAATTAAAATAAATAATAAGTGTTTTTAAATTAAAAAAAAAAATGTCACGAGATAGAATGAACAGACCAGAAAAGTAAATAAAATAAAATAAAACAGAACTGGAGACAGCCACACTCAAACCAAACTCCGCGCCATCTTGACGTCACACACAACACCCTTACGTCACGGGTCAAAGCCAACGCGTGGGATCGGACGCTTCTGTCGACCCATATGATTGAAAGACTCATGGGATTCTGAGTCCACCCATGTAGGCACTTTTGGAGGTGGTCTGGATGAGCTAGGTTCCTATAAATTCGTTTGATGGCTTCCATAACAGCTTCAAAAATA
The DNA here is from genome assembly GCF_021461385.2 of Schistocerca piceifrons. Taxonomy (NCBI): domain Eukaryota; kingdom Metazoa; phylum Arthropoda; class Insecta; order Orthoptera; family Acrididae; genus Schistocerca; species Schistocerca piceifrons. Next base: position 707,148,090 of record NC_060149.1, read on the forward strand.
GTGTTCTTGTATTCATAATACACTCCTGAAACTTCAGCTTTCCGGAATTTACACTATGATTCAGGTCCAATTTTCTAAATCATTTCCATTATTCCTGATTGACATTCCACAATACTACTGAAACACATCTATTGTTGTATCAGTCAGTTGACACTCAGTGGCTTGGCATCTGATGATGATGTGGTGCGAAGAGTTTGTATTAATTTTCTGAGGGATGTGCCCAGGATTTGATTTAGTTACACACTTATAGGCTTTAGAATTACATATAAAGAGATGTATATTTGAAATTAGGTAGTTTCGGAGATACCCAAGGAATATAGTAATAAAATTAAAAATTAAATACTTTTAAACACCACATAAAGGTAAGTTATATGCCATTTTGTCCAGAAAAGAGTGAAGAATTTTATAGGACTTGTTTTGTAAAATGTCAGAAATTCAGATTTTTTACCTGCAAACTGCCCTTAATGGCATCTGGTTTTCTTTCCTTATGAGTGTAGAATTTCTTTGATCCCTGAGGATAATTGTAAAAGAGGTAGGAGTCAACCTAATGGGATGGACTGCAGTATTTGCTGACGTGAACACAACTGATTAAGCATGGTACCAATTGAAACATACATTAAGGTATTTCAGAGCACCCTCCCCCCACCCCTCATACACTGGATGATGGATGACCTCAGGAGGGCCAACGTCAGAGTGTGGAAGTGGAAGCAAGCATGTTACAGTGCGTTCGGTGGAGGAACATTTTTTTAATGTTACACACAAGCTTATTTTGATTTCATAGATGTTCAAAAATGTGCACTTTCAAACAGATTGGTTATTGCTTTTTTTTTTTTTTTTTTTTTAATAGTAAAGTTATTTGTTTAGTTTAGTAAATGGTATTCTTCAATTCCCTGCTGCTCTTGAATCTAAGCCCACATACATTTGCAGACATGTAGGTGGTGCAAAACTTTTTTTGAGCACTTTACAGAAGTAGCTTCATGAAAGGTGTTACGACATTTGTTCTCTCTCTCTCACTCACACACACACACACACACACACACACACACACACACACCTGCTTTTATGAAACTATGACATGACGAATTAGTAGCTACAGAAAGATGATGAGAAAACCAGAGAAGGTGGAGAAGGTTGTATTCTAAGGAGACCCTGCAAGCGGTGGTTAAGTGATATGAGATGATGATGATACGACAAGACACCAGTATCCAAAACAATAACAATGTGGTATCCAGAATTTGTGTGACATACACAGTATAATTTAAAATGTATGGGAAATTGTACAATGTAAAATTATAGCTTCAGTGCATTCCCAAACTGGTTGTTACATACACTATGTGATCAAAAGTGTCCAGACATGTGGCTGAAAATGACTTACAAGTTCGTGGTGCCCTCCATCGGTAATACTGGAATTCAGTATGGTGTTGGCCCGCCCTTTGCCTTGATGACAGCTTCTACTGTCGCAAACATACGTACAATCAGGTGCTGGAAGGTGTCTTGGGGAATGGCAGCCCATTGTTCACAGAGTGCTGCACTGAGGAGAGGTATCGATGTTGGTCGGTGAGGCCTTGCACGAAGTCGGCCTTCCAAAACATCCCAAAGGTGTTCTATAGGATTCAGGTCAGGACTTTGCACAGGCCAGTCCATCGCAGGACTGTTATAGTCGTGTATCAACTCCGCCACAGGCTGTACATTATGATCAGGCGCTCGATCATGTTGAAATGTGCAATTGCCATCCCCGAATGGCTCTTCAACAGTGGGAGGCAAGAAGGTGCTTAAAACATCAATGTAGGCCTGTGCCCTATAGTGCCATGCAAAACAGCAATGGGTGCAAGACCCCTCCATGAAAAATACAACCACACCATCACCTCCGAATTTTACTATTGCCACTTACACATACTGGCAGATGACGTTCACTGGGCATTCGCCATATCCCCACTCTTCCATTGTGTACCGTGATTTGTCGCTCCACACAACATTTTTCCACTGTTCAATGTTTACACTTCTTACACAAAGCGAGGCGTCATTTGGCATATACCGGCGTGATGTGTGGCTTATGAGCAGGAGCTCGACCATGAAATCCAAGTTTTCTCACCTCCCGCCTAACTCTCATAATACTTGCAGTGGACCCTGGAGCAGTTTGGAATTCCTGTGTGATGGTCTGGATAGATGTCTGCCTATTACACATTACGTCAGTCAACAGACAAGGCTGGCGTGTATGCTTTTGTGCTGTACGTGTCCCTTCACATTTCCACTTCACTATAGCATTGGAAACAGTTGACCTATGGTCACAGGAAGATAGGTCAGTACTTAGTTTGATGCTGCAAGCTAAATGTAAATCACACTGATTAGTGTCAGGAGTGTGTTTATCTGCCAGACTAATGAAGTCTGCATCTGTTATAAGAGTTATTTATTGATCAAATCTAATGGCTCAATGTCACATAGTTGTCCAAATGGAAAGTAAGCTAGTAAATACCAAGACAAAGAGCTATACGGAAAGTTGATAGAATATCTTTAGAGGAAGGAAGAGTAGAGTGTAACACCCCATCAGTGACAAGGTCTTTAGAAACAGGGCATGAGATTTTGATGGGAGAACAACAAGAAAGAAAATTGTGTGAGTTCTTTTTGAAAAAGCTCTTCCAGTATTTGTCCTAACTGATTTAAGGAAACCACGGAAAACTTAAATGCAAATGGTCAGATGAGAAGTTGAACTCAGAGCCTTTCAGATGGAAGTCTTACGTCTTAACCACTGCACCATGTTGCGTGAAGGGTAAAACATAATGTCTGCATTGATGATCTCTGCAAAACACATCAAAAGTGACACATGAAAATTACTTCCAGGACTCGGACCTGGATTTCCTGCTTTCCAAGAGCTGTAACTTTATCCTTTAATATTGAAACACAGTACCAGTATGTACTCAAATTACTGTCAGTGGATTGTTCCTCCTTACTTTGGAATTCTTTTGCGCATGTTCAGTCAGGGGAATACCACTACTACAGAGTGGTGATTTTTTTTTTCTTTTATTTTTTTTTTTTTTTTTTTTTTTTTTTTTTTTTTTTTTTTTTTTTTTTTGGGGGGGGGGGGGGTTGTAAGTCCAGTATGAGGAACATTATACTTCATACTCAGCTGTTTCAGCAGTTATTTGTATTTTCGTTTGTGCTGTGTGTAGCTGGAATCAGGCCAAACAAATACTGCCTATCGAGTCTTTCATGTGACAGTTTGTCAACGGAAAGTCTCAGTTTGTTTCACATTACAAACAATTTTTAAAAAAATGGAGTGTTACCTGCCCATTTAATAGAACAGCCACAGATTAGTCTATTTCAATATTGGTTTTATCAATATGTATTAACAGAAACAGTAAAACAAGTAGTTACCAGTATTCCAGCAACAACAACACTGCCCTGGCTGGACTGACTGCTACAGCCATGCAGCAGCACTGCTAAATCACTGCTAGAGTGCTAATTATGCTTTGTGTTTACTGTCCTTGTTAATGTATATCAATAAAACAAATGTTGCACTTGACTAATTTGTGACTGCACTACTGAACAAGTGTGTAAAAATTCTGTTTTTAAAAATAATTTTGTTTGTAATGGGAAATAAACCAACACTTCCTGTCAATGCTGGGGTAACGTGAAAGGCATGATGAGCAATATTTGTTTGGGCTGATTCCAGCTACAAATTCCAAAAATCAAATTCCAGAGATCTGCCAAAACATCAGAGAGAATGCACCTGATCACTGTTAGGAGGGACACATGGTATATATAAACATGATACAAAAAATTCCTTGAATTTCATCACATATAACAGCAGTTTGGCTAATACACATCAAAAGTGAAATGAAACTGTGTGCCAGGACTTATAATGTGATAGGTCCTGTGCCATCAGACATACTGTCTCCCACTGTTACGTGCAATGATGCTTTCTGAGTTCAGAAACTGGTGTGTGGGGATTGGGGAAGCCACATCTAGTGATGAAGGGAATTTGAGTGTGTCAGGCATGCTTGGTGGCCTAATGATTAAGGCAAATTTCGATGAAAAGCAGGAAATCCAGTTGTGAATCCTGATCCTGAAACAATTTTTCTGTCACTGTTGTTGTGATGACAGTCACAGAATTCCTATTTTGTACCATATAGCATGATACTTCAATTGCTCAATTGTAATTGATGTGATAAGACTAATGCAACTATCTGAAATTTATCATTAACACAGTGATGTTTTTTAAGCAAGCTGAGAAGGACTAATTATAAAATTTATAGAATCATAAAGTAGGCTTACACTGTACTAAAATGCAAGTAAATCATCCTCTCTACCCTGTAAAATTAGAAGTTCCTTTATTGTTTAATATGTTCAAATCCGCATTACAGACCATTTTTGGAATCCACTGTAGTGTCACAGCAGTGGCAATTCAAGCTTTAAACAGTGATGGAAAATCTGATAAACTTGTTTTTGTTTTTATTTTCCAAATTTTGCTCATTAAGATCACAATTACAGTAATATAAAGCTAAATGTCATGTAATTAAATTACATGGAGTGGGTACACGCTTACAGTGCTCTACTACATAAAGAAATTGTAAACCTGAACTTATCAAATATTTTAGCTATTTTTTCTGTCAGTACTTTGTGTAGAGTTACAGATAATCTATGTACTTCATTTGTGTAAGAAGAACTGTACTAAATGATAAAACCTGGGAAATGGAGTTGAATAAATTTAAATAAAACAATATTTAAATTAGTTGTGTTTTCTTTGTGCCATCTTTTGTTGGAGAGGTTAACCAATGCTTTTGCACGTGGACTACCATTGAACCATATAGCATGACACTTTAATTGAACTTAAAGGAAGTATAGAAGCTGTTATTTAAACATTTTTGCTGCATGTACTGACTTTCGCTGGCATAAAGTTTACAGCAATCTGTAGATTGTTTAAGGGATTGTTTCTGTGCCAATGAGACAGTATTCATGAATGCCACAACCTGGAAGTATCAACTGCTTAATAACATGCCATTGCATTCCTTTGTACAGCAGTTACTTGATTTCATTTAAGTATTTTTTATATATCGTATATAACTTTTAGTAGTTTAGTATTTGTCAAAGAAAACACTCAAGTCTTCCATTCTCTCAATGGGAACACTGCGCAGAAAACAGCAGTGTTCATTTAAGCGTGTTCCTCACCCACATCTTCTAGCAGGTGAGTCCTGATATACTTTCCTCTCAGATTCATTTTTAATGATTAATCCTCAGAATACTGTTGGATACAGATTTCATGTAGTGCTGTGTTAAGCAAAAAGATTGCAGAAGCTACTAAAGACTTAACTGATTCTGTGCACTTAATTCACACTATTTGTGGAAAGGCTTAATGTGATGAATAATGAGCTAAGTTTTATCCATACTATTTTCCTTGGGCCATGATACAGTGCAAAGAAAATGAATGGGGATGCACTCCACATAAAGACTACTGAAGAGTGAGAAGGGATGGAGGAGTAAGCTCCACATCTTACATGCAGGGTAACCTCGAGATAAAAAGTAATTTACGCTGTGTAAATCATACTGAGCTTGTATGTAGATGTAGGTAACACAGGGGTAAAGACCAATTACAGTTATTTTTTTCTTTTTGGTGTTGGAATTGTTTCATATATTGGCAGGGACAGTATTGTGCAACAGACTTAAACAGGGTACCCTCTATTTACTACTACAATACTATTTTATTGAAAATATACTACTAGCTTAAAGTATTCAGCTTTAAACCAACCAGAGATCAGAGTTGAAGAGAGTAAAAACTGGGACTCGTTGCATCCACAGCATGTGATAAGCCAAACAGGATTCCTTAGCTGAAGACTGATGAATGCCATCAGTCCCTTGTAACTTTAACTTCTGTGCATGCTTCAGTGACCACCTCATGGCTGTGGCATATTCTGTCTCACAGGAATGGAAATCTTGGCTTAACCACATGGATTACAAGAATGTTACAAACCTCTGAAAAAAGTAACTTCAAACAGGAGATGAGCCGTGATTGGGCTGTTAAGACATAACAATGATTAGTGGGAACCGTTGGGAAACATGCTACGCCTCAGTTGTCTAATACTTACCCAGGCAAGTGGGGCTCTGTCTGGGGGGACTCTTCTCCTAGCTGCTCATGGGACATCCATGAAGCATACATCTCATTCACACACTACCAGCAGTTTATTTTAATGTGCAAACATTACCTGAGTAAATCTGCAGCAAAGCTTAGACCTATATACTTAACCCTGTGCAGTACTTTACATGTAAACATTTAGGGTACACTACCATGAGATGCAGAGGGCAGGTGACATGTAGATGTGGGACAATTAACCAAATAGTTCATTCTCCCTTTACAGCTCTTCACAGGCGTGTGAACTGCAATCCTCTATGCCACATCACTGAATACTGCAGTAAACAGTAACTCAAAGAAAGGTAGATCTTTCTGCTTATTAAAAGCAAAGAGACAGATTTAAGATTACCTGACAGGCCAACACAAGAATTTCATTTCCAGCACTGTCAATGTTGAGCATTAGTGGACAAGTTCAAGAGCCAGAAAAATTGTGTGGAATGGAAAAAACCCACCATGGTTTCACAACTGTGTTAGAAAGCTGCTACGAAAGCAAAGACATCTTCACTGTAAATTTTAATGCAGCCAAAGCCTTCACATACAAACAAGAACCAAATGAAGCCAAAATTAGTATAAGGAGGGCTGTGTGTGAAGTGCTCAATAAATTTGAAAGCAAAATTGTGCCTACCAACTTGACAGAAAAACCTAAAAAGTTTTGTTGTTGTGTTAAATAAGTAAATGGATTGAAGCCATCTATCTAGACACACTGACCATAATCACACTGATAAAGAAGGTAACACAGGAAAGTCTGAAATACTTCTTCTTCCTCTTCTTCTTCTACGTGATCAGGCCCAGTGGACAGCACACTGCTACAAGTTTCCTCCTCCACTGTAGTCTGTTCATTGCTGCTATCCGCCATCCATCCACAGCTATTGATGCTTGGTTTAAGTCTTCATGGAGGCCATCCCTTCACCACTTCTTAGGCATCCCTGGATGTCTCCTGTAGATGTGAAGTCCAGGAGCTTCTGAGGCCATCTGTGATCTTCCATCCGGGCCACATGGCTGGCCCACTGCATTTGTTTGGCTTTGACAGTTCTTGCTATGTTGGGCTGCTGGTATAGTTCCTCAAGCTCTTGGTTGTATCTGATCCTCCATTCTGCTGTGTCTGCATCCAGAACCGGACCAAAGATCTTCCGAAGCACTTTTCTCTCAAAAACAAGGAGCTTATGGAAGTCCCGTTTCCGGATACTCCATGTCTCACAGCCATATAGAACAACAGGCTGGATCAGGGTTTTGTACAGTCGAATCTTGATCTGTCTGGAGAGGTATCTGGACCGAAGCAGTTGTGCTAGGCTGTGGTAAGATTGGTTTCCTGCTTGTATTGTGGCATTGATCTCTGCTTCACATGATGAGTTCTCAGTGAAAAGTGCCCCTAAGTGTTTGAATTCATGCACTCTCTTGTAGGACTGGCCTCCCATCTGGCAGCCTCCTTTAGTGCTTTGGTCATTTGCTCCAACTCCTCTTCAGACCTAGAGAGTAAAAAGATGTCATCTGCATAGGCTAAGTATGCTAGTCTCTTTCCTTTGACTTCAATCCCTTCATTCTCTTGGAAGGTCTCATGTACGATCTTCTCGAGGGCAAAGTTGAACAGGGTAGGGGACAACCCATCTCCTTGCCTGAGTCCTGTCACAATTTCAGATTCCTCAGTTACGCGATTTCTCATCTTCACCTTTGCATGTGTTTCGCTCAGACAGATTTTTATCAGATTGGTGAGTTTCTCTGCCATGCCAAACTCCCTTAAACAGCTGAGTACTGTAGTTCCTTCTCTAGTCATACAAATGACAACTCATATGAAGAATCCTCAGGAAATGTCGTCCATCAAGAAAGGAAGCAGGTTGTAAAACAGTTGTTCAACCAGTACTTGAGTATTACTCGTTAGCCTGGGATCGGTATCAGATAGGACTGATAGAGGAAGTAGGAAAGATCCAGAGAAGAGCAGTACATTTCGTTACAGGTTCATTTAGTAAGTGCAAAAGTTTCATGGAGATGTTCAGCCAGCTCCTGTGACAGACACTGCAAGAGAGGCATTTTACATTGCAGTATGGTCTTCTGTTAAAGTTGTGAGACTGTACATTCCTAGAAAAGTCAATTAGTATAGTCCTTCCTCCTATGTATATCTTGTGAAAGGACAATGAAGATTAAACTGGAGAGATGTGAGCCCACACAGAGGCTTACTAGCAATCCTTCCCATGAATCAGATGCAACTGGAACAGGAAAAGGGGAAGTGACACTGAAGCACGAAGTACCCTACACCACACGTCGGCTCTTACTTTGTTTATCAGGCGGAACTGTATCGAACGCCTTCCGGAAGTCAAGGAAAATAGCATCTACCTGGGAGCCTGTATCTAATGTTTTCTGGGTCTCATGAACAAATAAAGCGAGTTGGGTCTCACAAGATCGCTGTTTCCGGAATCCATGTTGATTCCTACAGAGTAGATTCTGGGTTTCCAAAAACGACATGATACGCGAGCAAAAAACATGTTCTAAAATTCTACAACAGATCGACGTCAGAGATATAGGTCTATAGTTTTGCGCATCTGCTCGGCGAACCTTCTTGAAGACTGGGACTACCTGTGCTCTTTTCCAATCATTTGGAACCCTCCGTTCCTCTAGAGACTTGCGGTACGCGGCTGTTGTTCCGTAAGGCAGGTTTACTGCTTCTTTTTGTAGTCTACACGTACACCTGACTGCAAGTGCAAGGGATTTCATATATTCCTGCTGTGGCAAGCATTTGCCATTGGTCCTTTGCAGTGTTCAAACACTCGCGCAACTTTCTTGTTGGTTTAAGCATTTCACCAATAACTTGTTTTCTGAGTACTCTGCTGATGTGATCTGTGATAGTTTTTAAAAATGGAAGGAAATCTTGGCTTTTAGGTTCTTTTTCGTTAGAAGGTCTCAACCTTTTAGGTTGAAGTGCCCTATTTATCTCTGCCTACCAACACGTTGCCAATGTTATTTGAAATTCACTGCAGAAGTTTCGCTGAGCACTTCAAACACATCCTTTATACAGTGTAGATCTCTCCCCATGTGATTTTCGCAATTTCGGGGTCGTGGGGAAAAGACATTCATGGTCACAGATTTGCTTTGGACGAAGAGGTGCATGGCTATGGTTCTACAGGCAACGGCGTTGACCATATTGCTTCACAGTGGAATAAATGTTTTATCAATTATGGCGATTACTTTTGAAATAATAAACAGTGTACTTAAGTTTTCCATCTGTCTCATATTCGTTTGAATGCCCATGTATATACAGGGTGTAAAAAAACTACATATACAAAATTTTAGAGGAGATAAAAAGAAACATTTTTTTTACGTAACAAAAATGTGACACGTACACTGTTTCTCCCATTAGGGTTCCTTGAATAGATTTCTTTTTTAGTTGATAAAGATGAGCTACTTGTCCTTTTGGCTAAAGCAGCAGCCGTTTTTCGTGAAACAATTGTTTGTTGGTAATTTTGTCACATAAAAAAGTATTTCTTTTTATCTGAATCTAAAGACGCAAACTTTTTATATACAGATTTTTTTTCTCGGCCAGTTCTGGCTGAGAAAATGCGGAATTAGTTGAGGGATATCATGGAATATTCGCACTTCATCCTGTAAGGTTTCATAAAGTTGCGATAAGTGGTGGCACTATATGCAGTCTTCAAAATGGCTTCTGTAATGGTGGCGCATTCCAAGCTGAGAGCATTCATTGAGTTTCTTTTGGCAGAAAACCAGAGTGCCACAGATATTCATACGTGCTTGCAGAATTTCTACAGAGACCTGTCAGTGACCAAAAGCACAGTGAGTCGTTGGGCGAGGTGTCTCTCGTCGTCTCACAATGGTCGTGCAAACCTGTTTGATCTCCAGAGTGTCGCTTGACTGCACACAGCTGTTACTCCTGCAGTGTTGAAACATGCAGACTCTCTCATTCAATGTGATTGATGGATCACAATCAGACACCTTGCTGCTCAACTGGCTGTATCTGTTGGTAGTGCTGATACAATTGTCTACCAATTGGGGTACAGAAAGGTATTTGGCCATTGGGTTCCCTGCTGCCCAACGAAAGAGCATAAAGAGCAACGAAGGGCCATTTGTGCTGAATTGCTAGCGTGTTGCAAGGTCGATTGTGACAGTTTTTTTGCCAAACTTCGTCACAAGCGATGGAACAAAGATTCATCACTTCGAACTGGAAACAAAATGGCAATCCATAGAGTAAAAAGTTCAAAGCTGCATCGTCAGCCAGTAAAGTCATGACAACAGTAATCTGGGACTCTGGAGGTATTACTTTGTTTGATGTCAACTCTCATGGTACAACGATCAACTCTGAAGTGCTTTGTGCTACTCTCAGGAAATTGAAGAAATGGCTCCTGCATGTACGTCACCACAAAAATTCAAATGACCTTCTCTTTGTCCATGACAATGCAAGACCGCACATAAGTCTGTGCACCCAAGAATACTTCACAAAGCATCACTGACTGTTCTTCCTCATCCGTCCTACAGCCCAGATCTCACACCTTCTGAGTTCCATCGATTTGGCTCAATGAAGGAAGCAATATGTGGATGATGAGGAGGCTCTTGATGCAGCAAGACGTTGACTTTGACGTCGACCACTGGAGTGATACCATGTGGATGTGGATATACAGGCCTTGCCAGTAATGTGGCATAAGGCCGTCGCATTGAGATTATGTTGAAAAATAGGGTTTTGCAGCCAAGAGAGTAAAGAAGAATATGGTGTGTTGGAATCCTAAATAAAACCAACCTGCTTTCGGAAAAAAGTGTGTTCTATTACTGCCCTTCGTAGTTTTTCTAATATAATGAAGAGGATCAATAAAACAATACACATGCAGTAGAAAAAATAGTAGTAGCAGAATTTGTTGCTGAGAAGAACAAAGTCTGCGGAGCTGCCAGCCACTGTAAAACAAACAAACGGTTTGAGTAAAACCATCTTGTCAGCACTCCAAAACTCGAAAAAAATGGAGTAAGAACTCCAGTCCATAAAGACCGGGCACCAAATTGTCAAATCATGCAACCCCACTCCTGTCTGATGGATTAGAGGATGATCATTCATACAGTGGTATGGATATTGATGTGTGCCTGAGAGAACTGTCAAGTCCTTTAAGTAACACAGCCTCCCACCTCCCTGCTGTAGCAAGTTCCACTCATAGGAATGACAGTCGAACATCAATAGGTTCAAGAGATGTTGAAAAACTATGAGTTCCAACACAGTACAGACCAATGTTTATATGCTTCCAAGAGGTGCGTTTTTAACCTTCTGATGCCTCTGTGCTACATGGTTACAGCTTTCACAAAAAGGACAGCCTTAGCAATGAAAGAGATAAAGAAGCAGTACCTATTTTTGTGGACACTCCATACTATTCCTGACCTCTCCATATCCACACCAACTTACAAACTGTCGCTGTAACATAGAATGTCTAATGTAAATTAACAGCTTGTTCCTTCTGATTGTTATTAGGCCTACATGGAGTTCATGAGCAAGAGGGTCTCATTCAACCCATTGTGCAGCTCACCCAACCATTACTCCTGTGTGCAGATTTTAACACACATTATGTGCTACGGGGCTCACAACTGCCTGCCCAAGGGATAGTGATGTTGACAGTTTCCTTCTGTCACCAAGGACATACCTATTGAACAGGGGGAGGGAGGGGGGCAAAGCACACACTTCAACATTGCAGCATAGTCATTCACTGCTGCCAATCCCTCTATATTCCCTTCAGATTTTGCACAGTGGGAAGTGGTCAACGACCTGCATTCAAGTGACAATTTCCCAGTCGGGGTCCACCTGCCAGGCAAAAGTAGCAGATTGAAAGAATCAACCACGATGGGCGCACAGCAAAGTAAACCAGGCACTGCACAGCCAACTTGCAAAATTTTAAAAGCATGTCAGTGTCCAGGAATGGATGGATCATATTGTCTTCATGTTCCACTGCACCACTGAAGCATCCATTTCCGAATCTTCAGCTCAGCTACTTAGGCCACTTGTCCCTAGTGTAGAAACAAATCCTGCTCCATAATCAGTGGGAAGCAGCCAGCTCTACATGGGTTCAAGTGCTGGGCAACTCCACAGAGCCCCAGAGGTTTTCAGGTAGTGTTGGTGAAATGTCAGAAACCTGGGGGAGCATGAAGAGTTCATACCAACAAATCTTGAACACCATAAACCTTTCCTCTAAAAATGCTGTTGTATGGATGCCATTTGAAGGATTTCTGGGAGTGATGGGACATGCCCAGTTCCTGCTTTATGACGAAGTGGAAACTCCAGATGAATCAGCAGGACGCATCACTACAGTCAGCCTAATTCAAATGTTAGTATCCAGAAAGCTCCTTAAACGCGTTCAGTATATGTTCAGGAGGCATCACTCCATCTTTCACAACCTGGGACTCGTAGAATTGGCTATACAACAACCTTTCTTGCATAGGATAATTTAACAGCTGTATACTTTGACGTCAAGAAGGCCGACTATAGTACTTGGAGAAATAATATCCTCAGACAGTTTCACGATTAGGGCTTCCGAGCATGTCTTCCCATCTTCGTATCGTCCATTCTCTCTTCATATTATTTTAAATATCCAGTTAGACGTGTCCTCTGACAGCATTCAACAAAAGAAAAGTTGCCGTCAGTGCAGTGTTTTCAGCGTGACTGTCTTTGTCATAGCTGCTAACAGTATAACATCTACAGTAAAAAGTCCTGTCCAGTGTTAACTGCTTGTGGTCGACCTCTCCATCTTTTGTTCCTTCGCTAGCCTTGCAACCACAAATTTCCTGGTGCAGATGGCAGAAAGTTGGAGGAATAAACAGAGAGACAATGTTTAGATTTTAGGCTGAGAGTGGCCCATGGCGCCATTCCCTGAAGAAAGGAAACCTGTGATGCCCGTGGTGCACAAGTCACTGTACAACACAATTTAGCAGAATGTGTTTTATATTTTTCTGAGAGGACAGAAGGAGGTTTAGATGGCGACTGCTTTCTATTTTAGCTAATAACAAGTATGGTATATTTTTTATTTGTTGTATGAACTCTTGCCTAAGCTTTTAGGTTGGATGGTTTAGTGCATGAACGGGCAACCGGCAGCCCATGGGATCAGCCTGACCCACCGAAGAAATTCGTGGGAAAGAGTGAGAGTTGCAATTATGTCTTGGACGCATTTTCGAATATTTCTGTCGACGCTTGGCTCATCTTAGATTTGCAGCCCATGATGCAAACCAATGAAACTTTGGCTTACTCACTGCATGCACAAAGCCAATTCACTGTCGTTGGATTTGAACAAAAAAGAAACACTGTTCCAGCCTCAGCACAAAATTATGTCCCCTTGTGCTCATGTGTGCGTGAAGAGTGAGGGAAACACCTCAGTACCTTGAAGGGGTGTGAGGAGAAGTATTTTCGCCTCTGGATCAGTGCTGACAATACATGCATTTTATTTACTGCTTACAGCCTACATATGTGCTACACATTGATAGATCACAAACCCTGGTACTAGGCGACAATGGCATGAAAATTACCGACTACTTGTGAAATGTGTCGATTTGATCAGTGGCAGCAGGGGGCATAACCTGGTGAACAAGCTAGTTATCTATTGTAGGCTCAGGATTTTCTATTTCCTTGATGACACTTCAAGATGCATGGCATATCATTTTCAGATGTTAAAACTTATTTACATGCCATATATATTGTTTCTTTACTAATGGCGTTTCAGAATCTTGCTACAGAAGTCTTTAAGACAGCTCCATGCATAAATAAATGCAACATAAATGAATTACTCTCAGAAATGCGTGTTTCGAAGCATAATTTATTGGTGTGATGCATGGGCTAGGAGCGCTGTAATCGCATTAGGTGATGAGGTGGCCTGCAAGCTTAAGTAAATGTGTCAATCAGGCCTGCAGGTCACCAATCGTTGTCCAAGCCTGGTTTCGTGTGTTGCTGAGTAGTTGGCTCACCTTTTATAGCTCAGTGACCAGCCAGCCACATTCATCTGTTGTAATATATCTTACAACTGAATTTCTCTCTTTTTAATGTTTGTGCGTGTGGGTGTGCGCGCTTGTGTGTGTGTGTGTGTGTGTGTGTGTGTGTGTGTGTGTGTGTGTTTGGAGGGGGGAACATTATTGAGTTTTTAGCGTTTTTATCACATTTAACCATACTCACCCCCTTAGTGATATTATTTCAGGCTCTAAAGATCTGGCTGTCGTGTGTCCAAACAAGCATATAATCATCATCAGTAAAGGATCATTTTTCCTTGTGCTGCAGAAGTTAGCACAATTAAATTTGAGATACACTGGTCACCCAGGCACATTGATAACTCAAATAAGGTTGAACCGAGTGAGGCAGCGCAATGGTTGAGGCAGTGAACTCTTGTAGGATTGAATGGTACTCAAATCCCTATTCAGCAGGCACATTAAAGATATATGTGATTTCCCTAAACTACTTCAATTAAATGCCAAAGATGATTCCTAAAACAGACCATAGGCATTTCTTCCTCTAATACTGCCCAACGACTGGATGATGCAGTGTGCTTATATTTGGGAAGAGCTGTGTTAACGTCAGTGTCCATCCATCCATTCTTAAATAATTGAGGCAAAAGTTCGGATAGTTCCTTATTGAAGGCCATAGTTGATTTCCTTTTCTTGCTGTTTGTCAACTCTGAGTATGTACTCAGTCTTCAATGACCTTATCATTGATGACACATCAAAGTCTATTCCTTCATTCCCTCTCCTGCTCAACAAGTGCCGCATCTCTTACGATTTGTCTGTCAGTTAGGCATTAAACTCCAAGCTTTCTTCATCAGGGGATATTATGACAGCTTAGTGTTGGTGTTGTAGTATCTTCCACAAAACTCACACGACGCATTCGCATTGAGATCTCTAGAAAGAGGATTTCCTAAATTGTTGTTTACAAGAAAGAAGATTTTCGCTTTTCGGAATTCTTCTCTGAGGAGCAGATTCACAAGGCTGTGAAGCAAGGATTTATTTTTCATACAAAAAGAAATTTTAATTTCAAGAAGAATACCTATTTTCTTTAAGAATAGAAATTTATCTTTGTTTTAAGAAAGAATGAAACTGCAGTTTAATAGAAGAAGGCAATGACTTTCAAAATTGCATTATAAAGACAAAGGGACAGTAAAGCAAAGAAGCTAGCCAAAGAAGGCAGTATAATTAAAGTGCATCTACTCACAGAGGTCCAGTGTAGGCTGTAAATGTCATATGATAGTGAAACTTGGTAGATACACTATGTGATTAAAAGTATTCGGACACCTGGCTGAAAGTGACTTACAAGTTCGTGGCGCCCTCCATCGGTAATGCTGAAATTCAGTGTGGTGTTGACCCACCCTTAGCCTTGATGACAGCTTCTACTCTCGCAGGCATACGTTCAGTCAGGTGCTGGAAGGTTTCTTGGGGAATGGCAGCCCATTCTTCATGGAGTGTGTGTGTTTGGAGGGGGGAACATTATTGAGTTTTTAGCGTTTTTATCACATTTAACCATACTCACCCCCTTAGTGATATTATTTCAGACTCTAAAGATCTGGCTGTCGTGTGTCCAAACAAGCATATAATCATCATCAGTAAAGGATCATTTTTCCTTGTGCTGCAGAAGTTAGCACAATTAAATTTGAGATACACTGGTCACCCAGGCACATTGATAACTCAAATAAGGTTGAACCGAGTGAGGCAGCGCAATGGTTGAGGCAGTGAACTCTTGTAGGATTGAATGGTACTCAAATCCCTATTCAGCAGGCACATTAAAGATATATGTGATTTCCCTAAACTACTTCAATTAAATGCCAAAGATGATTCCTAAAACAGACCATAGGCATTTCTTCCTCTAATACTGCCCAACGACTGGATGATGCAGTGTGCTTATATTTGGGAAGAGCTGTGTTAACGTCAGTGTCCATCCATCCATTCTTAAATAATTGAGGCAAAAGTTCGGATAGTTCCTTATTGAAGGCCATAGTTGATTTCCTTTTCTTGCTGTTTGTCAACTCTGAGTATGTACTCAGTCTTCAATGACCTTATCATTGATGACACATCAAAGTCTATTCCTTCATTCCCTCTCCTGCTCAACAAGTGCCGCATCTCTTACGATTTGTCTGTCAGTTAGGCATTAAACTCCAAGCTTTCTTCATCAGGGGATATTATGACAGCTTAGTGTTGGTGTTGTAGTATCTTCCACAAAACTCACACGACGCATTCGCATTGAGATCTCTAGAAAGAGGATTTCCTAAATTGTTGTTTACAAGAAAGAAGATTTTCGCTTTTCGGAATTCTTCTCTGAGGAGCAGATTCACAAGGCTGTGAAGCAAGGATTTATTTTTCATACAAAAAGAAATTTTAATTTCAAGAAGAATACCTATTTTCTTTAAGAATAGAAATTTATCTTTGTTTTAAGAAAGAATGAAACTGCAGTTTAATAGAAGAAGGCAATGACTTTCAAAATTGCATTATAAAGACAAAGGGACAGTAAAGCAAAGAAGCTAGCCAAAGAAGGCAGTATAATTAAAGTGCATCTACTCACAGAGGTCCAGTGTAGGCTGTAAATGTCATATGATAGTGAAACTTGGTAGATACACTATGTGATTAAAAGTATTCGGACACCTGGCTGAAAGTGACTTACAAGTTCGTGGCGCCCTCCATCGGTAATGCTGAAATTCAGTGTGGTGTTGACCCACCCTTAGCCTTGATGACAGCTTCTACTCTCGCAGGCATACGTTCAGTCAGGTGCTGGAAGGTTTCTTGGGGAATGGCAGCCCATTCTTCATGGAGTGCTGCACTGAGGAGAGGTATCGATGTTGGTCTGTGAGTCCTGGCATGAAGTCGGCGTTCCAAAACATTCCTAAAGTGTTCTATAGGATTCAGGTCAGGAATCTGTGCAGGCCAGTCCATTACAGGGATGTTATTGTCGTGTAACCACTCCGCCACAGGCCGTGCATTATAAAAAGGTGCTCGATAGTGTTGAAAGATGCAATCGCCTTCCCCGAATTGCTCTTCAACAGTGGGAAGGAAGAAGGTGCTTAAAACATCAATGTAGGCCTGTGCTGTGATATTGCCATGCAAAACAACAAGGGGTGCAAGCCTCCTCCATGAAAAACACGACCACACCATAACACCACCGCCTCCCAATTTTATTGTTGGCACTACACTCGCTGGCAAATGAATTTCACTGGCATTCGCCTTACCCACACCCTGCCGTCGTATCGCCATATTGTGTACCGTGATTCATCACTCCACACAACGTTTTTCCACTGTTCAATCGTCCAATGTTTACTCTTCTTACACCAAGCGAGGCGTCGTTTGGCACTTACAGTTGTGATGTGTGGCTTATGAGCAGGTGCTCGACCATGAAATCCAACTTTTCTCACATCCTGTCTAACTATCATAGTACTTGCAGTGGATCCTGATGCAGTTTGGAATTTCTGTGTGATGGTCTGGATAAAAAATGGTTCAAATGGCTCTGAGCACTATGGGACTTAACTTCTGAGGTCATCAGTCCCCTAGAACTTAGAACTACTTAAACCTATCTAACCAAAGGAAATCACACACATCCATGCCCGAGGCAGGATTCGAACCTGCGACCGTAGCGATCACGCGGTTCCAGACTTTAGCGCCTAGAACCGCTCGGCCACCTCGGCCGGCTGGTCTGGGTAGATATCTGCCTATTACACATTACCCTCTTCGACTGTCGGCGGTCTCTTGTCAGTCAACAGACGCTTTTGTGCTGTACGTGTCCCTTCACGTTTCCACTTCACTATCGCATTGGAAACAGTTGACCTAGGGATGTTTAGGAGTGTGTAAATCTCGCGTACAGGCGTATGACACAAGTGACACCCAATCACCTGACAACGTTCGAGGTCCATGAGTTCTGCGGAGCACCCCATTCTGCTCTTTTACGATGTCTAATGACTACTGAGGTCGCTGATATGGAGTACCTGGCGATAGGTGGCAGCACAATGCGCCTAATATGAAAAACGTTTGTTTTTGGGGGTGTCCGGATAGTTTTGATCACATAGTGTATTATAATGCGTTGATGCGGAACCGATTTAGCTCGAAAAAACTGAGTTCCAATTTTGGCCACCATATGCTAATCTGGCCCTGTGAACGCTACGAATACATATAGAAACGGTTCCATATATAATGGGTTAGGGAAGGGACGTGGCCAGAAAAGGTCAAACAAATGAGAAAGGCATAATGTTAATTGTATTATTAACCAGCGCTTACACAGTTAGTTCAACATGAGCACTGCAGACGTCTACGAGGTGCTGTATCCATAAAACGACGTGATCAGCAATTGCTTGCAGCAGTTTCGGTGGAATCTGAGCAATATGTTCCTGTACACTGGCCTTTAGATCAGCTAGAGACTGAACATGTCCCTGGTAAAAGATTTCTTTAAGATAATCGCAGAGCCGAAAGTCACATGTACTCAGATCAGGTGATCTTGCAGGGCATGCATCTGGAAAACCTCTGGAGATTACACGTTCTTGAAAGGTTGCATTAAGCAGATCTTTCACTGGGCAAGCGACATGAGGTGTTGCCCAATTTTGTATGAAAACAGTGGTTTCCACAGGCCATCGGCCTTGCCGCGGTGGTAACACCAGTTCCCGTCAGATCACCGAAGTTAAGCGATGTCGGGCTGGGCTAGCACTTGGATGGGTGACCATCGAGTCTGCCGAGGGCTGTTGGCAAGCGGGGTGCACTCCGCCGTTGTGAGGCAAACTGAGGAGCTACTTGATTGAGAAGTAGCGGCTCCAGTCTCGGAAACTGACATACGGCCGGGAGAGCGTTGTGCTGACCACATGCCCCTCCATATCCGCATCCAGTGATGCCTATGAGCTGAGGATGACACGGAGGCCGGTCAGTAGCGTTGGGCCTTCATGGCCAGTTGGGGAGAAGTTTAATTTTACTGGTTTCCACACAGTTGTCTTCCAAAACAAGAATCACATGCTGTGCAAGGAAAAAAATGGTTCAAATGGTTCTGAGCACTATGGGACTTAACATCTGTGGTCATCAGTCCCCTAGAACTTAGAACTACTTAAACCTAACTAACCTAAGGACTTCACACACATCCATGCCCGTGGCAGGATTCGAACCTGCGACCGTAGCAGTCGCGCGGTTCCGGACTGAGCGCCTAGGACCGCTAGACCACCGCGGCCGGCGTTGTGCAAGGAGGTCTTGATAATGTGCAAACGTTACGGGACACATGAAAGGCTCTATGGGTGTATTCTCTTCAAAGAAGAACGGATCGAGAATTAGCACCACACAGTCACATACGGCGAGTGCAATGCGTCTTCGTGCACAACACGCGGTTTGACACTATGTAAAATTCGGCAATTCTTTGTACTCACTGCATCCTGAAATGTGCCTCGCCACTCCATAGAATATTGCTCATATACGTATCATCAATTTCGATCCGTGCTGGAAACCGAAGAGCAAATTTAGAACGTTGCTCCTGATCATGAGGCTTCAGTTGCTGCATCGTATATGGGTCTCGACGGGTATCAGTGTAAAACAGACCGCAAAACTTTCCATACTCTTGACCATGGGATGGACAATTCTCGTGACACTGCACGAGCACTAACACTAGGCAGGGCAGGGCAGGAGTTGTATGGTCAGTTACAGCAACAGCGATATCGTCAATAACTTCCACTGTAATAGAGCGCCTTCCTCGTACTGGTTCCACACCAAGCTCAACCGTGTTTTCGCATTTCATTAAAACTTTTTTGAAACCTTTTAATGACATCTGGCCTCTTCTCAAGCCTTTCAGTCGGTTATACTCTCTCAGTGCTGCACTGTAATTGTTGCTGTTGACATATAACAGTTTCACTAACAGCATACGGTCTCTCTTCTCGGAAACAACACTGTTCTTTCATGTTATTGTTTGTAAACTGACATTGTGGATGTCATACCGTCATACGAACAGTGTACAGCGCCGGATTTGCACCTGGTGGCCACAATTGGATCTACGTTTCGCTGCCATACAATAATTACAGTTCACACTGGACCTTTGTGAGTAGTGGCACTTTAATTATAAGCACCCAATACTAGCTGAGCACCTGGCGTTGCCAGGGTATGTATGTATTCCAGTGTTCTATTAGCACATCTCTTCTTTCTCCCTCTTTCTGTTCATCTCCTCCTCCACCCCCTCTCTGTCCATTTCCTCCACTTTGCCTCTCTCTCCCTCTCTGTCCATCTCCTCCATCCCCCAGTCTCTGTCCATCTTCTCCTGTCCCTCTCTCTGTCCATTTCCTCCTCCCCTCTTCCTGTTCATCTCCATCTCTCTTCATACTCTGTCCATCTCCTCGTCTCCTCTCACTCTGTCCATATCCTCCTCTTTCTTTTCCCTCTGCATTTGCTCCTCCCCCTCTGTCTGTTCATCTCCTCCTCCCTCTCTCTCTGCCTATGTTTTCCCCCACCAGTCTCTGTCCATCTCCTCCTCTTTCTTTTCTCTGTCCATTTCCACATTTCCCTTTTTCTGTCAATTTCCAGCCCCCCCCCCCCTCCCACTGTCTGTCCATCTCCTCCCCTCTTTCTTCTTCCCCACATATCTGTGCCAATCTCCTTCTTCCTCCTCACTGTATGTCTATCTCA